>NC_142009.1:89081137-89682843 GCF_049901735.1 Notechis scutatus | reverse complement strand
TAGAGAATAATGGGTTATAGATATGTAGATTATTTAAGAACTCATGTTGAACACATGCAGAAAACAGTGTGATCTGATCCCACTTCTCCTTTTCAGTATCCTCCATAATGCAAAGAGGTTTCCTTCCTGGCATTCATGGAGCTGTCCAGCCTGATTCCATCCAAGCAGCTATTGACTTCATTCATTCATTCGTTCATTCATATTTTACATTTCTGAATTGCCCATCTCCCTCAAAGAGGGACTGTGGACAGTGTGCGGTAAAACATCACCAATAAAACAGTATATAAAAATTAAAATGTTAAAGTTAAAAATTTTAAATTATTTTTTTAACTATATTATTTTTAAGAAAGTAAGAATAATTAAACCCTCTTAACAATTGACCAAGATCAAGACAAAAGAAGGTTAGTACCATTGGTGATCATCAGCATTCAGAGTTCATTTATTTCCTGAAATTGAAATCCAGATTTTTTGAAAGTCTACCCTTTCTACCCTCTTTTTGCATACAGATTCTATAGTATGCCACATGAAATCTTTGCTGTCATTTTAAATCATAGTACTGTATATATTATTTAGTTTTATTGTGCAACAATCCCATTATCATGGGTTCTGGTTTGGCAACACAGGCACAGAAGACTGCTAAAGTTTCCATGAGTTAAATTCACAAAATTCACAGAAATTCACAAATCTGTAGAATTACAATTATGCACTTTTAGTCATATACTTCTGTTCCTAATCAACACAATGCAGAATTATTTAAAAGCACCTTTAGTGCAATTAGGTAGGGTGTGAAATATGATTGTGATTTGGCCTCAGCTCTACTATGTATTGGGTATTTATTCTGGTTGGCTATTTTGTTTTGTTCTTTGTTTTACCTAGTGTGTTAGTTACCAAGGCTCCCAATTGTGAGTTGGGCAGCCATATAAATTGCTTACATAAGTAAACAACCAAACAATATCACAACTAATACAGCTATAATAAATCAAATTTTGCAGCTCCAAAAATTCCTGCTGGATTTGCAATCTTCAGAATACACAGCACATCTTTCAATAGCTGAGTCTACAAGGTAAAAAAATGAGTCAAAAATATATCCCAACTATAAACCCTTATTGTTTTTAAGGATGGCTGCAGTCTGCTGCCTCTTTGTGAACGGAGATATTAGCAATTTCAACCATTCCCTAATCAATTTCTTTTTATTGACAGTTTGCAAAGTCAGGAAAACAAAACTTAAATTATTATGACATGCACTCTCCATTCTCCCCAGAATTCTATATACAGCATGTCTATAACATCCCAGCAAATAAGAATCTAAAATATAACATCAGTTGTCTGATAGCAAGCTAAAGCTTATGGCAGGAAGTCTTTTGCAAACCTTGTGATCAAAGTACTATAGTAAAATACCTGCTTGGCAACCATTCCAGGAAAACTATTTCCTAAGAAATTCTATCAACTGTATACAAGTAGGATTTACCATGAAAAGGATGCAGGAAGTCTTTTAGTATGTGTATAATCTCAAATCATCTGGGTGAAACAAAACAGGCTATTTTATGTATGTTATTTTGAGGAAAAATTGATAAGCGAGATATTTAAAATGATTAACACCAGCAAGCAAGTTAAAACCCAAAAATGTAATCTAATTACTCTGCTAATCTGTATGAACTCTTCATTGGATTTCACCTCTGCCACCAAAGGAGCAACAAATAGATGCATAAGAAGTTTTGCCTTTAAGTAAAGCACCGTAAAATCCATTTGAAAATGGATTATGCTAAATGAAAGTCATTCTATCAGATCTATAAAGCCAATGTATCAAATGTAGCAGAAACGGATTAGCTATACTACGTATAAGATTTATTCAGTTGTTAAGTAAGAGATTTCATGTCTGGTTTAAAAAAAGAATACTGTGATTGAATGATTTTTCAAGGGCCAGTGAATTACAGCTTTTAATGACATAGGTTTGCAATAAATCATTGTTTGTTAGATCCATAGCCATAGCTGAACAAGTCATAATGGTTAAGATTCACAAATCATGCTGAGCCACATTTATAAATCCTAAAATTCTAAGCAAAAGTGAGGCACTTTATTAATTAATCTGAGGATGCAATGACTGTGATTTTATTCAGTGTCACAAAACCTTCCCAGACTCTCTAGGGAAAATTCACTCTGCAATAACACACTACATTACAAAGTTGCTGCAAGGAAGCAAATCAGTTTACCTTTTCCCAGAAATGGGAAAATCCACTTTAACGATTAGTTTAAATTTATACAAACATCATACCTAAGGTCACATCCATACCGTATGTCATCATCATATCAATTAGATATACACACATTTAGAGAAAATAAACACAAAAAGTTTCTTCTTCCCTGCACTTCCCCTCATATAGGTAAAAATCTTCCTGTACAAAGCCCTTAAATGAATTCTATCAGAAGATAAGGATTCCCTTCACATGTTATTTCATCCAGATCTGGCAAACAATAAAGAAGTTTGGAGAAAAAAAAAATTTTTTTAAATCAGATTTTAAAATCTATTCATTGATTCTTTGCCAAATTATGCCAACTGAGATATTCATATTGAATTATGGGCTTGGGAGTTCATTGCCACTGTGGCAAGCATGGATCTGACCAAGGTTATCACTCACTCAGCTCACAGCAGTGGTTACACTTTAGATCTGGTTTTTATTTGGGTCAGTAGTGAAATGATCTGGAATTGTGGGGGAGATATTTTCATCAATTCTTGCCATGGTCAGATCACTCTCTGTTAACCTTGTAATAACCATTTGTCTGAAGTGGTGTAGGGTTTCCTGCCTAGGCAGGGGTTGGACCTCCAAGGCCCCTTCAAACTCTGTTATTCTATTCTATTCTAATGCTCTGCAGCTGTACTATACAGCAGCCCTGCTGCAGAAAGAAGGACCTATGCAGACAACTTGGGCCAGGCACCAAATGGGTCCTCAAAGGTTTCAAAAACAAATTGGGATTGTTCCTGAAACTTTATTAAATGGTTTGGCTGAGACTTAGTTGCTGCTTGGAATGACAATGGCCTTAGATAGAAGTGAAGAAATACTGGAATACAATCAGACAATGGCTAGAGGAAATTATAAATCAGAAAATTGAATTTAATCCACAATTTTTATTAGGTATAATAACACAAAAATGTAGTAATTATATTACATATACTAACAACTGCAAGGATTTCGTATGCACAGCTTTAGAAGGAGAAAAGAATACCATCAGAAGGCATAGTTATAAAGAAAATAATAGATTGTATAGAGATGGACAGGCTAATGTTGAAATTAAAAGACAAAGAAGATTCAATATATTATAGAGCCTGGGATGTCTGGTATGAGTGGTTTAGAAATAAAACGAAAATAAAATGGCAGTTAGGAAAAGAATGAGGAAGTATGTAAATATGTATATATGTTATAGAAAAGATTGAAGTGTAAGATGAAATATATTGATTTGTAACAAGAGTAAGATGTAATGGTAATGGAATAAGTAATCATATATTGAAAAATGTAAGAAATGTACAAGATGTCTTGATGTTGATAACAATGCATATAGTTTTATTTTATGTTTTTAAACTTTGGAAAATTAATAAAAAAAAAATTAAAAAAAGAATTGTGACTGTGTGGATTGTCCAGATCCAGGGCCCCCTCTGGATATTGAAATAAAGAGATGTCTAAAAAATTGCTGAAGCAAGACAGAGAATGAATCAACCATGCACAAGTAAGTGTTCTTAATGTTTACCTCATGGTGACAAGAGACACAAATTTAAACTATTTTCCTTCTCTTGCATAAATATAAAAGCCAACCAGCAGCCCTGTTAAGGTGAATTGGTCTCTTCTGCCTAAGGAAGAACTGGAAAAGCAGTTGTATGGCCACTGTGAGGATTATTTTATCTGTTATCTACTGTTGCTTGAAATTGATCTCTAGCTGTGCAAGTACTACAAAGTTAATGGAGTCTATTCTTGCTTGGGTATTAAGAGAGAGTTTGAATTAAGTAAGTGCTGATGAAGTGGACCAAGTGGACCCTTTGTTTTAAATCTGTTGTTCTCAGCTGGTTGAACCTTCCAAGAATGTCACAAGTGGTTCGATGTGCATGACATTAGATTCTTATTTGACTCTGTAAATTATTTTATTCTTCCTTACCGGAGTATGTCTTTAAACCATGCTTTAATTCTGTTGCATTATTCAATTCAATTCTTTCTTTCTGAAAGCTCAGCTCAACACCATTCTTACTCTCTGGCTACCCTTCCTTATATGGACCAAAAAGAGATTCTTGTTTTCTCTACAAAGCTAAAACTTGCAATAGCACTAGCTATTCTTTATGGTAACATTAGAAATAATAACAAGGAAATTGCAAACGCCAGCCTTTTATTATCTTCTCTAAAGATATAATCCAAAGAACCTGGAATAGCTCAAAGAGGTAAGAATCATTTGGACAGAAAATAGCTTTATTTCAATATCACTCTGCTAGCTTGACAATTTTGCTAATTCATTCATTAATAACAACCCTGAACTTAGCTTACTCCCCAGGACTCATAAAATTCATTAGGGAGCAATAGTCTTAAAGAGAAAGAAAGCATGAGGAAAATAACATTTTCAATGTGACTTTAACTAGGAATCTGGCTCTATTTTATTAATACTTCATTGATGCAGGGAAAAATATATTTTCCCATTGTAACATAAACTGCAATTGACTCCTTTGCATTGTCAGCTACTTGTGAAATTGCCTTGGTGGCAGGGGTGGGTTTCTACCAGTTCTGTCCCCCTCTGTAGAACTGGTAGCTCTGAAGAGCAGCAGACATAGAACCGGTTCTATGTCTGCTGCTCTTTGGGCCACCCACCTGCCCAGGCTCTTACCTTTATTTCCTGCTTTTTCAACCGCAGCTGCTTTGAGCGACACAGCGTGACACAATTCTTCTATACAAGAATAGAAGTCTTAATTTCAGATTGCTGCTTTCCTTCACAGGCTAAATGAAGGTGCAAAAAAAAAAAAAAAATCCCCAGCACTTCAGAAATCCTTGTGGCATTTGAATAGAATCGTGTCGATGTGTTTGTCTGCCAATATTATATAATTCACAAGATGCTTGAAATTGTTGAGACATTGAAAAAGGTGGGTTGAACTGGACAATGGATTTAGTAGTACTATCCCATCTGCTTGCCCTAGTGACTCATTTAGCATCTGATGATTCTGTTTGCATAATTATAGAATGAAGAGGAGGCTGCAATATATCACCCAAATAAAAACATGCAATAATGTGTAAAGAGTGTAATTATTTGGCTTCCTAATTAAATCTGGCAGGACTTTCCTCCCAGTTATGACTTTGGTTAAATGATTCCATCAAACCATAACATTCAATGACTCATTAAGAGACTCAGATTCAATAAGCAAAACTATATGTAGATGTTAGTTGAATCCTGATTCTTCTTAAAATACCCTATAACTCATGTTTAATCACCTCCCATTGACAGTTTTCTCTCATTCTCTAATTCAGGGGTCCCCAAACCCACTCACCCCCCCCCCAAATCTGTGGACTGGCACTGGGCTGCAGCATGCTTGAAACTGTGCCTTGCAAACTGTGGGAGGTAGGCAGCACGCAAAACTACGCCCCTTCCAATGGGAAAAACTCTCTCCACAGAACTGGTCCCTCATGCCCAAAAGCTTGGGGACTCCTTCTCTAATATCAAACATACCAACTTTGCACTTTGGGGGATAATTTTTTCCACTCAGTTCTGTGGAAAATAAAGTAAAAAGGACATATTAACTACTCAAATGTTGTGGGTTTTTTGTTATACAGTATTTTTGATTCAGTAAAGAATACTTTGGACACTGGGCTACTTCTCAGACAGAGTCAATGAGAAGATCATATTATTGAGAAAGTGCATATTAAAAAATTAAACAGATAAGACCTACTTTTATTTAAAAAAAAAAAAACTCTAATCTGCATCTGTATATGTTTGCAGGATTTTCTTTTCTGTAGCTGTTTTTAATAGAAAAAGGCCAAGAATTTACACTGAAATTTTGAAGAGGGTACTGTGCTTAGCACTGAATTTATCCATCTGTATGTGTGTGGTGTAGGTATGGTTAGTATTTATATAGCTGTCACTAATCACAATACATCTTTCCTCACTAATTTCCAAGCAATCTCTTTTCTTCTTGTAAAAAGCAAATAATTCAGATCTTCAAGACAAATAAATAAATAAAAATCCTGCTACATTTGCCACTAGTATTTTAAACTTTTTGAGCAAATGCTATAGACGAACTGATCAATATCAACCTTGATATTGTTCTCCCTACTAAGTCGCCCTACTAAAAATACTGTATGTTTAATAGACTTGGACTTTTCCCAAGAAATCCTGACAAAGAAAAATACTGAAAATGGAAAGACCGGTGGTGTGAGAATACACTTCAGCTATTTTGCCCATATTAGTAGCATAAAAAATGGCCTCTTAATCTATCAATCACATTTCAGGGGTAAAAACAGCAACGGGCTGATGTAGATTTTAGGCAATTTTCAGTGTATAAAGAGCCTTAAAAGTTTCGATGTCAGGCTGTAGCAGACTGTCTGTCAAGGATGAATTCATCCTCCCCAGGGAAACACAATATTGCCAATGCTTGTTTTTAAATTGTACTTCCTTGCTGGTTGAGAATGTTGGGAGCTGAAGTCTAACCCATCTGGAAGTATCAGTTTGGAGAAGATTAAATGAAAGGTATTGCAAGTCTGTCACACAGGATAAAAAGGAGGGTGGCCTGTATTTTACTACAGCAATATATTTATCCAATCTCTCTGAAGAAAAAAAAAGAACTCAAAAACAGATAACATGTTTGAGGGAAGCACTAAATTATATATTTCACAGGGAAATTAAGTATTGCTTGCTTGCACAATCTTTCTGCACAGCATCTGCAGGAACTTCTTCTGAGTGGAAGTCCTTCTCGGTTCCCTTCGTGAAAGGCTAACATTAATCCTCAGTGGGGAGCTTGTTCTCTATCAACCAATGCAGTTATGAACTCTTCCAGGTTTGCTGTTTGCCAAATGATTACCACAGTAGAGTGCACCGCAGATGCTATTGCACCTGCTTAATTGCATTTCCCAACAAACAGAGGTTTCATTTTTCCCTTTGAGTTGTAGAAGTAGTAAATAAAATGGAAGGACATTAGAGAGATGGGAATTCAATCTCTTGGTGGGGCAGCCCTTCATTTCACACTAAATAGTGTATGGATTTCCTCATAAAGGCAGAGGTCCCTGCTACTTGGGGAAAACAAGTATACCCTTTCAAAGGACACAGAAATACAACTTTAAGCTGTGTATTTACCATATTAAAGAATCTTAGGAGAGCGTATAGACTAACAAATTCATTTGTGCTATAGGGTTTCATGGACTTGAAGATGGGAACTGTAATCTGGAAGCATAAGCATTTGGCGGTCTTTAAAATGCCACAAGGTTCTTTTGGTGTTGTTTTTTTTAAAATAAAGTTTTATTGAGTTTTAACAAAACAAATAAAACATCTTATTTGAGTACAGCATGGTTCCGGGTTATCACATTTCCATACAGACACAATTTCATATGCATATTCATCTTATGTGTTCAACTACATATCTTATTCCTGTCAGGCTTCAAAGAGTCTACCAGCTTATCTCCTGGAGTGAAGCCCAACACATTATCTTGGTTGGGGAATGAACGTCCGATCCTGCCATTTCTAATATGTTAACTTGATTGAAAAACATCTACTATCTTTGAAGATACCATCCCGGTTCAACCCAGCTCATATCGGCACGAACATGTGAAAAGGAGGGGGTGGGGGAAGGTTTATCACTCCAACTCCTCTCATTACCCGAAACGAAACACAAAAACTCATTGGGGAAGTTACGGTACGACTCGAGAATTGAAACCACATTCTGTTTGGTAATTAGTTGCATTTAGAATTGTGGGGTGGAGGTGTGTAGGACTAATGAGGAGGACGGATGTTAGTTAGCTGCATGGGGTGGGGCTGCATGATAAATTGCGCTGAGAGACGAATGATCTCAGCACTGACTTTATCCGGTATATCCGTTATTGCCGTGTTTGAGGGAAAACAAGTGAAAATAAATGTACCTATTCACAACAAATCCTCTGAGTAATATAGTTTATTGCTAGAATTCCTACGCTTGCAAACGAAGGCTAACAATTACTCTTTTTCCAACTTCTCACTATTTCTCCCTTTACTTCTCTTAATTTTCTTTTATGGTTATCTCATTTTCTTCTTATTCAATTATATTTCTTTTACCTAAATTTCTATATCTTTTTATTCATTGTACTTGTTAGGGATAACATTGGTTACCTAACTTAGTTTGGCTAAATATAATATATGTTTGTTAGTTTAAATGTGTGTGTCACTTTAAACTGTAAGCCAAGTATTTGGGTGCAGTTGTAAATCGCCATAAGAGGGAGCAAGAGAGCTCACTGTTCACCGGCTTTTACTGGAATGCTGACAGAGAAGGATTGATGGTGATTACTGCGTGCGTTTGCTGAGAGAAGAAAAGAAGGTTTGAATTTGCTTCATATCTCTGACTGCAAAAGAGATACATCATTGGACTGATTGTTTGTGAGTTGAACGACTTATTTTCTACACTGGACTTTGCAAACTGAATAACCCTCGGACTGTCTGAACTTAGTGTATGACATATGGACTGCTTTGACTATGCTATAACTCTTGCTGGAATAAAAAACTATTTAATTACACAGTGTATCTGTCTTACTGATTGTAAAGCTACAACAACGCTTTATCTCACACACACTCTCTGTCTGCTAGACTGCTGTTGCACGTTCTGCTAGGGTGTTGTATCCCTAACACTGGTTATGGGCCCAGGTGCACAGTCAGTCTAACCAGTATAACAGGCTTGTGAGTGAGAGTTTGTGTAGCAACACAATATTTTAAACAGAAAGCTGTGTTTTCATTAATATAGTTTTATATCCAGATAAATGATGGCAGGAGTCAATGTACAAAGTTTGTCTCTCATATCCAAGCTGGATGGAACAAACTATGTTTCATGGTCTATGAAATGTAGCCTACTTCTACGAAGAGAAGGTTTGTGGGATTTAATACAAAACCCACCAGAAGTAGATGCATGGGATCCGGAGGATGAGGAAGATGCCCAGAAGATAAAAGAATATCAAGTGAAGAATGAGCAAGCTCTTTGCATAATAGGACTGACTCTCTCTGACCAACAGCTTGTCCATATACGTGGGGAAGAGACAGCTGCGAAATGTTGGGAGAACCTAAGGAAGATTTATGTTCGGGACAGTGTAGGAGCACATATAAATCTTACACGGAAACTGTTCAGAACACATCTTCAGAAGAATGGAGACATGCTAAATCATATAAACTCAATGAAGAGAATTTTTCAAGAACTGCATGAAAAGGAACTTATCTTCACTGAACTGCACCAAGTTTATATTATTTTGTCTTCATTAGACCAGAGCTACGATGATTACGTAACTTCGCTTGAAGTGTTGCCAAAAGATAGTTTATTTTTAACTGACATTACTGGCAGATTAATGGAAGAAGCCAGGAGACGGCATGAAAGGGATCAACTCAGAAGTGAACAATCACAATGTGAAGAAGAGAAAATATCTCCGTCAGCGTATACAATTAGAAAATGGCTAGATTCTGCAAGAAAGCAAAAAGCCAAAGAGCCAGCCAGAATGCTAAAAAGCATCAAAAGAATAAAGAAAGCATAGAGTTAGCCATGTATAGCAACGAAACTGTGAATAGTAATTTATGGGTGATAGATAGTGGAGCATCTCACTGCATAACAAACGATAAAAAAAATTTTGTTAAGATGTCCACAAGTTCACAGCGAATATCGTTAGCTAATGGATGGAAACTTAAGGCTAAAGGTGAAGGTATAGCATATTGCAATAGCATAAGAGAAAATGTAAAAATGTTATATGTACCACAACTTAAGTTTAATTTGCTTTCGGTGAGAGTTTTGCTTAAACTAGGTTATGTAATTACCTTTAGGGGAGACAATTGCATAATTGAAAAAGATGATAAGAAAGTGACTGCAACTTTAAGAGGTGAATTGTATGTGTTAAATGATAGTTTAGAGGTGGCTAACACAGTTTATGATAATGTTAAACCTCACAATGAGTGCATACATCTGTTACACAGACGTTTGGGGCATATAAATTTTAAAATGCTTAAACAAACTGTAGAACAATCTAAGGGTATAAAACTGAAATCTTGCAATAAGTATTTGCAATGCAATGTATGTAGTGAAGAGAAAAGCAAGGTGATATCAGCAAATAGAGTAAATGGATTTAAAACAAAGGAGCCTTTAGAGGTAGTATTTGCTGATATTATAGGTCCTAAAAAACCAAGTGTGGGAGGTGCTCGATATATTCTTAGTATAATGGACCATTATTCTAGATATGGTTTCTGTTATCTAATGAAAAGTAAAACTGAAACTTATCAAAATTTCTTTAATTGGCTTAAATTCGCTGAAAGAAAAACTAAAGGGAAGTTAGTTACACTTATTACTGATAACGGTACGGAATTTACAAACAATAAATTCCAAGATAAGCTGAAGTTGGCAGGTGTAGAACATAAGAAGTCTGCACCATATAGGCCACAACATAATGCCTTTATAGAGAGACGAGGCCAAACGTTACAGGCAATGGCTCGTACGATGATCTCAGATTCAGGATTACCTGATAATTTGTGGGGAGAAGCAATAATGTGTGGAATCATATACTGAATAATGTGGTTAATTCTACTACTGGTGAATTACCATTCACACGGTGGCATGGCAGAAAACCTGACCTAAGCTACTTGCACACATTTGGAGCACCAGCATGGGTGCATATCCCTACACAACTGAGAAAGAAAGGGCAACATAGGGCAAAAAGATTGATTTTTGTAGGATATGAATCTAACCATAGATCATACAGATTCTGGGAACAAGGTACATCTAGAATTTACTGTAGCGCTAGTGCACAATTCCTAGAACATGTAGGATGGGAGAAACTGGAACAAGATTCAAGTAAGGAAGTAATTATAGAATCCTACAAAAGGCCAGAGAAAACCAGTAATAAGAAGAGAGAAATTAAAGAGGAAGTAAAGGAAGAGCATATAGGACCAGAGCAGGAAGAAATACCAGAACAGGAAGAAGTAGATAATCAGGAGCAGGTAGAATATGTAAGTCCACCTGTAAGCCCTGTAATACCTAGACGTTCTACACGTGTAACCAGACCACCTGATAGGTATCAAGCCAGTATAGTTTGCCAAGTGAGTATAGTTCCTACTAGTATAGATGAACTTAGGATGTATCCTGCAAAGGATCAGGAGAATTGGCAAAAGGCAATGGAAAAGGAACTAAATTCATTAAAGGAAATGAAGGTTTATGAAGAAACCAAATTACCTCCAGGTGAAAAGTCCATTGGTTGCAAATGGCTATTTAAGTTAAAAACTGGTAAGAATGGGACTGTTACCCATAAGGCAAGGTTGGTAGCTCAAGGATATAATCAAACGGCATCTGATTATGATGAGGTATTTGCACCAAATTTAAAGGCTACAACTTTAAGAGCAGCATTAGTGTGGGCAGCTAAGAAGAATTATATAGTTAACCATTTAGATGTGGAAACTGCCTATCTGCATGCACCATTGCAGCACACTATATATTTAAGAAAACCAGTAGGTATTAAGGGTGGTAAAAATAATAATGACTATTGGAAACTGAATAAAAGTCTCTATGGATTGAAACAATCTGGTTATGAATGGAACCAATATATTGTAAAAGAGCTAAACAATATTGGATTTAAGGCAGGTTTAGCTGATCCATGTTTATTTAAGAAAGAGACAAATGGAAAGGTATCATTATTATTATTGTTTACAGATGATATTGCTTTAATAACTAAGACTAATAATGAAGCTAGTGAGATAATATCATTATTAAGTAAGAGAATAAAATTAAAGCATTTAGGAGAAATCAGACAGTATTTAGGATTGAAAATAGACAAAACCAATAGTGGATTTAAGATATCACAAGTGGATAAAATATACCAATTGCTCAAAATGTATAAAATGGAACTGTGTAAACCGGCAAAGACTCCAATGAGTCAGGAATTTTGTCGTACTGATGCTCAGAGTTCAAAATTTGATAAGACTATTTATCAGTCATTAATAGGAAGCTTATCATATATAAGTAATTGGTCAAGGCCAGATATTGCATATGGAGTTAATCAACTGGCAAGATTTAGTGCTGAACCAAATGAACGTCACTGGCAAGCGCTAAAGCGTATATTAAGATATCTTAAGCAGACAATGAATTATGCATTGTATTTAGAGCCAAAAGATGATTTGATTTTGAGTGCATATGCTGATGCAAGTTTTGCAACAGATATAAAAACAAGAAAATCAACTTCTGGTATGGCTATACTATTAGGTAAAACACTGATTGGTTGGAGGTCTATTAGACAGCAACATGTTAGTATGTCCACAATGGAGGCAGAATTTTCATGTTTATCATTACTATGTACTGATATAATTCTGTATAAACAGTTATTATTAGATATGGGAGTAACTGTTAAGAATGCCATTGTTGTGTATGAGGACAACCAAGCAGCCATACGGTTGGCTACAAATATTGCTGTAAAGACTAGATCTAAGCACACTGACCTTAGATATTTGAATGTTAGACAATCTGTGAAAAATAGTCTGATAAGATTGGAATACTGCATAACTGAAGAGAATATTGCAGATGGATTTACAAAAGCCCAAGGTGCAGTGAGGCACAAGGAGAATTGTGAAAATTATGGGTTGAAATTGTAAATAAAGATATATATTATGATGTTACCCCAAAGGGGAGAATGTTAGGGATAACATTGGTTACCTAACTTAGTTTGGCTAAATATAATATATGTTTGTTAGTTTAAATGTGTGTGTCACTTTAAACTGTAAGCCAAGTATTTGGGTGCGGTTGTAAATTGCCATAAGAGGGAGCAAGAGAGCTCACTGTTCACCGGCTTTTACTGGAATGCTGACAGAGAAGGATTGATGGTGATTACTGCGTGCGTTTGCTGAGAGAAGAAAAGTAGGTTTGAATTTGCTTCATATCTCTGACTGCAAAAGAGATACATCATTGGACTGATTGTTTGTGAGTTGAACGACCTATTTTCTACACTGGACTTTGCAAACTGAATAACCCTCGGACTGTCTGAACTTAGTGTATGACATATGGACTGCTTTGACTATGCTATAACTCTTGCTGGAATAAAAAACTATTTAATTACACAGTGTATCTGTCTTACTGATTGTAAAGCTACAACAACGCTTTATCTCACACACACTCTCTGTCTGCTAGACTGCCGTTGCACGTTCTGCTAGGGTGTTGTATCCCTAACAGTACTTATACTTTTGTCTGCCTTGTTTACAATTTCATATGTTCTCTTCCAACATTCTTAAGAATAAAAATTCCCCCTATGATTGCCAATCGAAGTTGAACACCTTTAAATCTTGTTATTATCATATGAAATCTCATTAAACATTGAATTTGTGCGTTCTAAAATTATAACACTCAAATTTCTAATATCTATTTTATATCATGTAGATCTCATCATTCAGATTCTGCTTGGTACTTCCGCTTGAAAATGTAAAAAAAAAATTCTAAAAACATAGCAAAAACAATATATATATATACAAACATTAGTAAACAAAATAGTTATTCAAAATCATTCTAGTACTGGTATGAACCTTGTAAATCTTTCACATTTCTTTTCAATATCTATCAATCTTTGAGAACAATTGAAATGTTTCCCTCCCTTCTTCATTATTACTTAACTGTTAATAAGCATACCATTGGATAGTCATACAGTTTTATCTTATAAATTATTTACTATTAATAAGCAAAATAATTGTTCAAATTCATTCTAATAACTGGTATAAATTTCCTTATAAATCTTTCACATTTCTTTTCAATATTTTATCAATCTTTAGAAACAATTGCAATGTTTCCCTCTCTTCTTTATTATTGCATTAATTATAAATAAACATACCATTACATAAAAATACAGTTTTATCTCATAGATTATTTACTTATTTCATTTCTAACTCATTACAGTATTCTACTGTCACAACACTATCTTTTGTACCTTTGCAAAATCCTCACTTTTAACTTAATTTAGCCATTGTCTCTGTGTTTTCTAGCTGAGCAAATACCTTTAACCCTAGTACATTTCCCCTTTTTCTTTATTTCCTGTTTTTTCCCTCATAAGTTCTTTCCCTTTCTATCTTTCCCCTCTTTTTCTCATCCTCTTTTTTATACCCTTCTCTCTCTAATTTTCCCTTCTGTAGTTTTCTTTTCTGCTTCTCCTTGCTGTTATACTTCTTTTTCAGACTATTTTTCTTTTTGGCTGTTCCCTTTGATCTCAAACTTTTAACTCCTTTCCCCCTTTTTCTCCTTATTACCACACTTTGCATTATTTGATCATTGAAAATGGCGTCTTCTTTGTCCCGCCCTTCTTCTTGCTCTTCAAGCTTTTCCTTTTGCTTTTCATAATTCAGGATCTCCATTTCAAAAAATTCAAATACGAAGCCAAAGGATCTTCCTCCCCTTTCTGCATCTTCTTTCTGTTTTTTAAGACTCATCTTCAATTCCTCCAGGAGTGATAGCATTTTAAACACTTTTGAACAACCACCTGATTGACTTTAAGTAAAAACAGAAAAAGAAAGAAAAAACCAATCCCAAAAACTTTTTTTTAAAATCACCAAATGATCCCAGACTGTTTCTTCTTGTTTCTTTCCTTTACTTTTCCTTTCCATGGGTTACTGTATCTTTTAATAAGATTTCAGTTACAATGTATCCTTGGGGGTCTTTTCAAAGTTTCACTGTTAATCCTCTTTATTTTTCCAGGTGGCACTCCATTTTTCCATTATTCCAAGTCCCACCCTTTTGCCTCCACTCTTCTCCTTTTTAGGGCTTTAAAATGACCAAGAAAAAAATCTTTATTCTCCTTTTGACACTTAGATTTCAGCTTAAGGTTGCCTATTAGTGTCAAAATAGATTAATATAAATTTCTTTCCATACCATTTGTAATTGTCAACATAAAGGTTAAAAAGGGTTTTTAACCTCCGTTTCTCTCTCCTTCTCCGCTTAAAGATCTTCTTTCAGAAGTATCCCTCTAGGTACTTTTAGATTCAGGGTTCTCTGTTGTTTAGCCCGGTCTGTTCTGCTTTCCTCTTTGTCTTCCTCCTGCACAATCTTATCCAGTCAGGTTCTTCTTTGAGGTGGCCATTTCTGACCACCACTGCAACCGCCTTCAGGGAAGGGAGTTTAGACCAGCCAAGGAGGAGATCTCCCCCCGCTTCACCACCTCTACAGGGTGGCTTCAGCCCCAAATCCAAAGAATCGGGGCGCTCCAGCAGCGAGCACAGATTGAAACCGCGCATGAGCGCGGATTTCGGTCTGTCGCTGAAGAGACCCAAACCGGAAGTCCACGGTTCTTTTGTTTTTATTGTCACAGACAAAGACAGCTACCTCCCAGGAAACTGTACAGTAAATAAAGTGTACTTTGGTTTCAGCTAGACCTTTGCAGTACTCCAACTTAATGGAAATTGCTTCCCTTTTTAATGATATAAATCCATTCCTGGAAATCTGATGATATCTATACACAAAGAAAGCTTTCCCGCCAAAAAAATCTTTAATCACTTAAGTTTAAAGAAGCCAAACTAATTTGAGGTTTGAGACAAGAGTCAAAAGCTAAGATATAGAGAACTGTTGCTATAAGTTTCTTTTGTGGAGGGAAAAGAACTCTGAGTATGCACTATTGTTTGAAAAATGTGTAGGCTAAATTCCATTTAACTGTATAAAGCCTGATGCTATGTTTTTAAATAAACTCTCTGCTCTTCCTCTAAAATATAGAAAAATGATTGTCTAGGCTTTGGTAATAGATGCTGTTTATGCATTTCAGATGTGCATGGTCCATTTAATATGCTCTGTTCTTGTTTCTTTTATACATTTACACTATAAAATAAGATAAAACCAGTGGTGGGATTCCAATTTTTTTACTACCGGTTCTGTGGGCATGGCTTGGTGGGTGTGGCAGGGGAAGGATACTGTAAAATCTCCAGTCAGAGGTGGTTTTTGCTAGTTCTCCAAACCACTCAAAATTTCTGCTACCAGTTCTCCAGAACTGGTCAGAACCTGCTGAATACTACCTCTGGATAAAACTAATGCATTTTTCAATTATTTCCTTTTTCAGGGTACTATAGATTCTTCCTGAAATTGAGTTTTATTGTGGAATTTAGGACCCAGCAACAATGGAATGCAATATATGTACATAGGGAACTGAGTTGTCTGTAAGATACCTCACCTTTTGTATTTATTATCTTTGTTTCTAATTGTATTTTTTGTTATTGTTTTGCATTGGTGTTGTACTGTTAGTCTGTTAGTCACTGAGAGATATTTGCTTAAGATAAGCAGCCATGTAATATTTTCAAATAAATAAATCAGTTTTATCTAACACATCTTAGAGTAGCATCTTAAACATTTTAGGGTGTGATTAAAACTTCTTGGAAAAGACAAAGTTGTATCAGCTTAGAGTCCTGGCAGTAGGAAAGGATTTATTTATTTATTTATTTATTTATTTATTTATTTATTTATTTATTTATTTATTTATCAATCACTTACAAGATAATAAGTATAAGGATAAACATAGTTATGAATACATGAAATGAATACATATAAGAAAAATAAAAGAAACAATAGGACAGGGACAATAGGCACATTGGTGTACTTATGCACGCCCCCTACAGACCTCTTAGGAAAGGGGTGAGGTCAATAGTAGAAAGTCTAAGGTTAATTTTTTGGGGATTTGGGGAAGAAACCACAGAGTCAGGTAGAGTATTCCAGACATTGACCACTCAGTATTCCAGATATTGACCAGTCATATTTCCTGCAATCAAGTTTAGTGCGGTTAACCTTGAGTTTGTATCTATTGTGTGCTCTTGTATTGTTATGGTTGAAGCTGAAGTATTCATTGACAGGTAGGACATTGGAATGTATGATTTTATATACTATACATAGATCAGACCGAAGGCAGCGTAGTTCTAGTTTTCTAGATCTAGAATTTGAAGTCTGGTGGCATAAGGTATTCTGCAGCTAGTAGAGGAGTGTAGAACTCTTCTTGTGAAATATTTCTGGACTTTCTCAACTGTGTTAATATCAGATATGTGATATGAGTTCCAGACTGATGAGCTGTATTCGAGTATTAGTCTAGCAAATGTTTTGTATGCCCTAGTTAGTAGTGTGATGTTACCAGAGAAAAAGCTACATAGGATTAGGTTAACAACTCTTAATTCCTTTTTGGCTATGTAGTTACAGTGGGCTCTAGCACTTAGATCATTAGAGATGAGTATTCCAAAGTCCTTGACGGAGTTTGGATCATCAACAAGGTCTTGACTATTCAGCTTGTATTTTATTTTCTGATTTTTTTTTGCCAATATGTAAGACAGAGCATTTATTTGTTGAGATTTGAAGTTGCCATTTGTTTGACCATTCTGACTCATAGTCGAGGTCTTTTTGAAGGGTAGCAGTATTGTCTGTGGTGTTGAATAGCTTTACATTGTCAGCGAAGAGAATGCAGTTGCTCTTAATATGATCACAGAGGTCATTTATGTAGAGTATGAAGAGAGTTGGTCCGAGAACACTGCCTTGGGGGACACCACTGTTGACAGGTACAGAATTATGAAGCATTAAATTAGCATCACATAGAATGCTAATTTAGGCTTTTCACTAGACAATGAATATGTATCAATAAGGTGAAACGGGTGGGGTAGAAAGATGATAGATAGATAGATAGATAGATAGATAGATAGATAGATAGATAGATAGATAGATAGATAGATAGATAGATAGATAGATAGATCCTATTTTTATAATATAGTAATCTAGATACCATAATTAGTCATGGAAATATTCTAATTATCTCCCCCCCCCCCAAAAAAATGACATCACAAAAACCTGCACATTCTTGGAAGCAATGGCCAGTAATTTGTATTGCTTTAAAAGTGGATTGGATCGATCCATAAAAGACAGGGCAATCAAGAATGTAGCTTTTTAAAACTCTGAGTGGGGCACAACATGCCTCCAAACATAAGTTGCAGGGAAGGCAAAATGAAAGTGTAATGTGTCTCCATTTCCTGCTTTGTGAGCATCATCTGTTTGGCTACTGGGAGGAATAAAATGCTAAACTAAACCTTGGCCTTATTCAGCATGGTCCATTTTATCTTCTCAGAAGATGATGGAAGGTTACACAGATATCAGAATGGAGAATGGTAAATGAATGCTGCCATTGGTGCCATGACAATCTACTTAATGACTTAGTGGTGGGATTCAAAAAGTTTTACTACCGGTTCTGTGGGTGTGGCTTGGTGGGTGTGGCAGAGGAAGGATACTGTAAAATCTCCAGTCAGAGGGGATATTTGCCAGTTCTCTGAAGTACTCAAAATTTCCACTACCGGTTCTCCAGAACTGGTCAGAACCTGCTGAATACCACCTCTGTAATCACTCCTCTTAAAGTTTGTGCCAAATTTATTTATGTGCTAGACTAGAAATTTTTTTCAGATACTGACTACTGTAGAGCTTGATGCATGCAATGCAAATTTCCTTGGTTTCCCACATAAGTAAACTACAGATATCCTTATTAATTAATTTTGAAAGCATTACAGTACTAGAAGTAAGCAAATTGGGTGATCCAGTGTCAGTCTGTTGATTTCAAATAGGCGGTTATTGCCACACCATTTTTTTCATTCAGCAATTAATATGAATTGCTAAAAGAAAATAATTACACCACTTTGCTAAGTATAAATGCCTTTTTGATTAGGATTGGTTGAAAATTTTAGGTTCCTTGTTCATCACTTAATTATCTACCATTTATAATTTATAATTCTGTATGCCACAGAAATTGAAAGATGAGTTTAATTGTTTCTTGCCTTGTACATATCCTGATTTTTATATCATAAATATAAAGAAGAAGAATTTACCTCAGAATTCTAGTGTAACCCCATTCTTATCAAATCTGAGATATTGCTAATTCTTTTATCTAGAACACGGGTGTCAAACTTACCATGTCACATTGCCATCATATGATATATTGCAACTTTTCCCCCTTTGTGGAGCTTTGGAGGATGTGGCCTGTAGGCCGCCAGTTTGACAGCCCGATCTAGAAGGAAAGAAGATAAATGAAAAAAAAAAGTTAAATCTCCTTCTCTCTTTATCTGTTCAGAAACATTTAACTTTCCAAATTTTTATAAATTCATTTCTTTCTGTTCTTTCAAATTTTATTATTATTATCATGGTTGGTTGCACAGCCTGCCGAGTGTTTAGATTGGATTTGGCATTTTTATTCATCTATTAAGTCCCTCCTAAGGACCTAAGATAGACAGATGTCATTGTTTGATGGAATGATGATGATAATGATAATAATAATAAGTCATTAAGTCAAGCTCAACTATTAGTGACCATAAAGGTAGATTCCTGTTCAGTTGAATTGGGAACTACAGTATAAGGAAAATCCTGATTCAATTTCTTTGTTGTCAATTTTTAACTTGAGGCCATCATTTCCAGCTGTTGATTTTGCCTTGATTTTCTTGATGTTTAGCTGCAATCCAACCTTTTCACTTTCTGCCTTAGTTTTTAGAATAAGTTATTTTACATCCTCTATTTTTTCTGCCAGCAGAGTAGTATTTTCTCCGTAACTTAGATTGTTAATTTTGGGTAAGTTAAGATTCCTTAATACTGCCTCTGTGCATTAAAACGAACAGAAGTAAAGATAGACTATACTCTTGCTGCATACCTTTTCCAATATTAAATCTGCATCTGTTTAAGTTCTTCTTGACTGAAGTGTATATCAATTTTATTAACTGAATGTTATCAAATGTTTTGGGATGCACTTTTCTTTTAAATACATCCAACATTTTTCATTCTTAGTCCAATTGAAGGCTTTGTAATAGCCAATTACACATCCTCTTGAAATCCATGTGCTTGTTCCACAATCCATCCAACATTTGTATTGTGGTTTTGAGTGCCTCTTTCTCTTCCAAAACCAGTTTGTATCTCTGACAGTTCTCTTTTCATGATTGGGCCCAACCACTGTTATACAATTGTCAGCTCAATTTCTGGCAGTACATTATATCAAGTTATTGGATGCCAGCTGGAGCAGACATGGGATTGAGATGAACACTGACCAAATAAATAAAATAAAAACTAAATAGGTTTATCTAGTGAATAGCAACCATATATTCCTTTGGAAAAATGGGCAGTGGCTGAAGGGCAGAAACAGGAAAAGCAATACATAATTACTGTATTCTGAGACAATATATACTAGCATATCAAACACATTTCTGTCCTGGGGTGACTCCAGCTCCGCTTTTTAATAATATTTCAATTTTATGTCTCTTCCACTGTATGCAATTCTCTTTCTTGTTTTACCTTCAGGATAAGCCTGTCAGGTAGATTAGAATGAAAGGCAGTGATTGATCATTAAGGTCATTGAGTGAGTGTTATAGTGGAAGATTTGAACCCAGATCTTTGAACCCCTATTTATGCACAGCAATAGGTATCCCCTAACTGAACTCAGGATTTTCACATGGGAATGTGGTTCACAGAGCAAGTTCTAAAATTCAAACCTAGAGTTCCTTCCATATTACAATTACAAAATATGCATACTTGTATCTTTTACATGAAGGAGGAGAGAAAGTTGCTAAATTTGCTTAAAGAATAATCCTTTATTCTTTAGCAATAATTTTCTCTCTCCCAAGAACCTTTGTTTTTTGAAATTGCCAAGAATTTTCAGCTATCTTACAAATATTGGAATTCATAAAGAAAAACTTTCTATTATAATAATTTTTTAAAAAGCAGTTTTTAACTGTAAAATTAGAATTCTCATTCTTTCTTTGTTAGAAGACAAGTCATTGCAGTATTTCAGTTTCTTGCTGTGTTATTGTCTTCACGTCGCAAACAATTATTGCCTTTCGTGCAAACACAATAGGAAAAAAAACATAAAGCCAACCTTTCAGCAAATATAATTGAACACTTTACTTAAAAGTGACACAGGGGTTGAGACAAAGATAAAGAAAAGCCAATGGCAAACTAAATGAAGGACTTCTATACTACAGGCAATATTTGCAGCTGTATATTTTGATAGGAATGTTTTTCGTCTTGTTTAATATTTTGGCTTTGTAACTAAAGAAAAATTGGGCAACACTTAAAAAGGAATGATGTAACCATTTGCTGTTTTTATTATTTTGGCTGAAAACATGAAGCTATTTGTAATTTAGACAATTAAAATCCACCATTTACTGTTGATGCAATTAACCCTTTTTATTTTTCATTAGACACTGAACTATAAAAACTAATTCACATAACATCATGGTAAAATATGGTCGGTTAGTCCATGGCTTAATGTCTCTTGCAAACATAAAGATTGTTCTAGTCTTTGATTATATTTGTCTGTGACTAGCATGTATGAAGACTAGCTTATGTTAATGCAATTAGATCTGGAGCTTGTTCCCATCACCATGAAAACTTGCTAAACACAGTTATGAATGCCATGTAGGAGCTGAAAAACTCCAGATGATCAGAACATGGTCAAAAGCAATTAATTTTGCTGTATCTCTTTGACAATCGGGTGATTGTCTTAATTTTTGTACCCATATGTAATAAACCCATAATAGAAACCAACTCAGCAATTATAGGAATGTGGAATCTTTGGTGGTTTCTGAGTTTGATTGTTTTCTCACAGACATTTCATTACCCAACTAGGTGACATCATCAGTGCTAGCCCTAATCTAGTCCTTAGTCCCTTCAATCCTTAACACTGAAGATGTCACCTCGCTGAGTAATGAAGGACCAAGACAAAGACCATGTCAGCAAGGATTCCACAGCTATAAATATTCTCTTGTCTTGCTGCCATAGGAATGTGGAATAGTTACCATTTCTGCCTGGTTTTACCCCATTTTGCACATCTCCCAATATTCGAAAGAGGTACCAATCAGGAGTGAGCTACTACTGGTTCTCCCCGGTTCAGGCAAACCGGTAGATAATTTTATCATTTTTAATTACTGGTTGGGCAAACCAGTTAATCTCACCCCTGGCCTCGTCCACCCCATCCCACCCCTCCCAGGAGTCTCCACACAGCCCATTTTGGATGCTAGGTAAGCATAGGGCCCGCGTGGAGGCCTGGGGAGGGCGAAAAATGGGCCTCCTGGAGGCTCCAGAAATCTGAAAATGGGCCCGTTTCCAGCCTCTGGAGCCCCAGGAAGGCCATTTTCACCCTCCCAGAGACTCAAGGAAAGCCCCCAGAGCCCAAGGAAGCCTGTTTTGCCCTCCTGAAGGCTCAAGGAAAGCCTCCAGAGTCCATGGAAGGTAAAAACAGACCCCCCCTCCATGGTGCGGGAGGCCGAATAGGCCATGCCCATCATGGCCACACTCATCCAGCAGCCTAGCAGAGAACCGCATGCTGAAATGTTTGAAGTGCAGATTTTCAGCAATTTTTGTAGAAGAGGACATGATAGGAAACTTATAAGTATCCTAAAAGAAGAGAAATTGCCACCAGTGTAAGAAATATGAAAAAATATTCCTGATTTTTGCCCACTTTTCATGATCTGTTGAGTAGATGTGCTGATTAATTAATTTGGCTAGGTACTATAATTGCCCTGTGCTAAGATAGCTCAGGTTCCAATTAGCTGGTTCAACACTAATGTTAGATCTGGAGGAGTGGGCGCAAAGAACGGAGACGAGGCATCGAATAGTGACTCAACTGTTTATTAGTGACTTCAGAAAGAGAACAACTCGCTAGGGCAGCAGCAGCTCCTTTTATAGAGCTGGCTGCTGTCACAGTGTCCAATGATTTAAGTTTGCCGCGCTGGAAATGTCCAATCAGCGGCGACCCGCTATCAGCCAATCAGACTAGTCGGAAACGACCAATCACGATCTGCTAACTGCAGGCCAATGAGAAGTGCAGGATTACGAGCCTGCTGTGGAAGTAAAACTATTAGGATTTAAAACTAGTGCGTTTGCTTAGTTCGTAACAACTAACATTAAAATCTTCACTCACACAAGCCCAAATGGAAGATAAAGTCTGTTGAATCTGAAATTCCATGCTTGGTGGATTTAAGTACACCAGAATTTGTAATACCATAATTCCAGCCTAGGTGTTTTTTTGTTTTTGTTTTAATTGACCAGAGTTGATCAGACTCCCCTGAAAGATTCTATTTGTGGATTCTGATGTTATTTTAATGGAGTTAGGTGATGGTTAAATCATTTCTCTACCTTTCCTTGGCTCTGGGAAAATCATACAAATCATTCTAATGATACTTTAGGAAAGGTTGAAAGTGAGCTTCAAATCTATTTTAATGGTATCGCCTATATTTTACCTCTTACCAGATGGATGGATAAGATAGACAAATAGAACAGTTAAAATGGCTGTTGATATGATAACTGAAGGACTTAATCAACTTAAGTGGGTTTTAACTTGAGTACTAATAAAATAGTTATTTCATGCCCTTGTTTTGCTTTTTATTCATTCATGTACCTATTGCACTGTTATACAGTCCTTTTTAAAAATTTGGATGAATTGCTAGGGGCTTTTTTTGTTAAAAAATGCTGAAATCTCTACCCAAGAATTTATTATCTATCTTTATACAAATATACAGAAGAAGGAGAAGATAAATTTTCATCTGAATCTGTTCCCTTAACCAAGATCAGGCTTTGTGAGCCTGCTGCAGTTCTTTTTAATTGAAATCTTTGAACATAATCAGACAAATACTTATACTTCCACATTGTCCTTTGCTCAAGAGTTACTACTCCCTTTAGATATACAACCTGAGAGAAGGGAAGGCAAGGCAGGCAGGCTTTTCTGCTTCTTGGGACCTGTAACTGTAAGAAATGAGAAGGGTTTCTATGTGTCTGTGGAGATTCTCAATCATGCAGTTTATGGTTGCCCCAAAGGTGCTTTTTTCATGAGGCAACTGGGCTTTCTTGGTTTTTTCCTTGACGTTTCATTTCTCATCCAAGCTTCTTCAGCAACTGAAGAAAATCCAGTTGCCTTTCGAAAAGCAGCTTTGGGATGAGAAAGGTTTCTCTTTCAGACCAAGGTAATATTAGAGTCAGGAGAAGTGAGATTGAATCCATTTTTCTGAGTCTTTGCTGCTCTTTACAGGTAAAGTAGTACAGATAGTCCTCAACTTACAACAGTTCATTTAGTGACTGTTCAAAGTTACGATGACACTGGAAAAAAAGTGACTTATAACCATTTTTCACATTTACAATCTTTGCAGCATGTGATCGAAATTCAGATGCTTGGCAACTGGTTCATACTTATGACTGTTGCTGTGTCCCAAGGTCACCTTTTGCAACCTTCTGACAAGCAAAGTCAATAGGGAAGCCAGATTCACTTCTTAATAACCACGTTGCTAACTTATCAACTACAGTGATTAGCTTATGGTAAGAAAGATCGTAAAATGGGACAAAACTCACTTAACAAATGTCTCACTTAACAGAAGTTTTGGCCTCAATTGTGGTTGTAAGTCGAGGACTACTTGCAATAATAACACTTACAATCCATCCAAACTGGTCATAAACCCATGCATCTGTGAATTGCCTCAAGCCCTAAGAGCAGGGGTGTCAAACTCGCATTGTCACAGCCTTGTCAGGTGATGTATCATTACTTTCTTCCCCTTCGCTAAACCAGGCATGGGCGTGGCCAGCATGTGATGCATCCAGGCCTCAGGCCGTGAGTTTGACAGCCCTGCCTTACAGTAAAGGTGACCTTTTTCTCCTTTTCCATGAAACTTGGATGAATCTTAACTTTGTTCCCAGATTGATAGTGTAAAAAGCTATGTAGAGATCTAAGGAGAACAAAAAGAGGCATTTTGGCAGCACTGGGAAACAAGACCATATTTCTGCCCTTGCTTCAGCCACTTCATAGCTACTGTCATCCCAACATTTATGGGCCATTTTGTTTTTCAATATCTTACATAGAGAATTGCAGAAAGAGAAAAACTGCATAAAATCTTCTATGGCACTTCTCTAAAGAGGCATGAAAATTGCCTTCCTAATGGTTGTTTTTTTTCCCCCACCTACCACTGAGCTCCAGACTCATTTCCAATAAAATAATGTGGCATCGGCCATTTCTTTTCATAGCACTTTTGTAATCTGCGGTTATTAGAAAAGAATTTCCGCATCAAACGTTGTGCTTTTTTAATATCCTTCAAGGGCTTTTAATGAGGCGCGTGTTAAGGTTTTAAAGGTTATATTTTACAGTTCACATAAACTCTTCTAGAACTGCCCTGGGAACTTTTCAGAGCTAGTGCACATTTTCTAAACTTACAGAGCCAGTATTATTTTTACTGTGGTTGACTATACAGTTAGTTAGATGTTTAGACTGGATTTGGCATTTTTATCCATCTAGTGCAGGGGTATTAAAACTGGCGGCCCACGGGCCGGATGCATCACACACAGGCCATGCCCACACCAGCTTCATGGAGGGGGGAAACGTTGCAATACAGCAACGTGATGCTGCGAGTTTGACACCGGTGTTCTAGTGAGTCCTTCCCAAAGAACTGGGATAGGCAGATATTGTTGCTTAATAATATTAAAGATACCATTGCAGGAAGCGAGCTGTTCCAAGCAAAGCTGCCTTTTCCAATGGCTGATAGTGATTTTGTTAATGCTGATGGTGCATTATCACCTCAATCAATAGCACTGCATTTCAAGAAAATAATCACTCCCAAAAAGTTTGCTAGCATGGAGCAACTTATTTTTGCAGCTTGACTTGTGAGAGTCAAGTCCATAATTCTGCAGTTATCCAAAGTTGGTATATAGATTAAATGTGCAAGTCGCATAAGAAAAGGTATTGAAACTGCAGTGTACTATGTTGCAATGGCAACTGTGATATTGCATGGAACAACTTCTGTTTTATTCACAAGTTACATCTCCATGACCAAAATCAAGGTTTCATGATTTAAAAAATAACATAGCACATGAAATATATGCCCTAGGATAGAGAAAATAAGTTATATTTTAAACAAGGCTGTCAGACCTGGGCTGCAAAATCTAAATGATCAGCAGATGGCAGAAATTGTCTAATTGCTACATCACTTGGCTGCTGTCCACTAATTTTCTGACTTTTTGCAACCTATGGTCACCCTGGTTTTTAAATAATGAATTTAAATTTGTTTCATCTTAAGTTGCCCTTTGCTAACTCGTATTACATTGTACTGGAAAATAAGATAGCTGGTAATCTATCCCTCTCTGTTAGACTTTAAAAACCTGTGGCTCTCCAGATGTTTTTGAACTGCATCTCCTAGCAGCTCCAAGCCAGAGGTGGGTATTCAGCAGGTTCTGACCAGTTCTGGAGAAGCGGTAGCAGAAATTTTGAGTAATTCAGAGAACTGGAAAATGCCATCACTGACTGGAGATTTTACAGTATCCTTCCCCTGCCACGCCCACCAAGCCACACCCATAGAACTGATAGTAAAAAAATTTGAATCCCACCACTGCTCCAGACAGACTACTATAGTGTTGATGGAACTGCATCTATGAAACATTGTCTGGAAGCTTATATATTTCACTCTTTTATGGTACCATCAGAGAAAACTAAATTTCCCAGATGCCACTATTGCTTTTTTCCCAGAGCCAAAACATTGATTAAACAATGCTTTGTGTGTAGCTGACACAAAATGTGTAGCAGACACAGAACAGTGTGTAGAAGACATAGAACACCAACTGGATCAAGCCAAGACTCCAGCTTTTATTACCAATGAATCAAACAGGTATTCTGATTCTCATACCAAATTTCCCTTCACTAAACAGTGAAATCCCTAAAAGCTGAAAGACCATTACTCTGACATTATTTCATGTTCTTCCCTCATTGCCCTTGGATGCTAATATAGGAATTCCTATATACAATACAGGATTACAATCAGGGGTGGGATTCTACTTGTTTGGACTAGTTCAATAGAACCGGTTATGATTCTGTGCAGTTCAGAGAATCAGTAAACCGTGCCCCTGTCTGGCCCTGCCCCTCCCCGCCCACCCCTCCCCTCCCCGCCCAGTCAGTCTTTATTGTGCATGCACAACATCGCCAACTGATTCTCCTCCGCCCGCTCTGCCCAGTCACTCCTTATGGTATTTTTTCCCCCTCCCAACAATCAACTGTTCCAAGAATCAGATATGCCGGGATCCCCCACCCTGTCTTACTGCTTTGTCCAGGAGGATTCCCTGAGGCCCAGGAGGCAAAATGGGGCGTGTGGGGGCAGCGGTACTGCGCTGGCCCCTCACGCTCCATTTTTTTGCCTCCTGGGCCTCAGGGAAGCCACCTGGGAGCAAAAACAGCCCCCCAGGAGGCTTCCCTGAGGTCCAGGAGGCAAAAAAAATGGAGCATGGGGGGGGCGTGCTGCAAAAAAAAAGAAGCCACACCCACCCAGTCACATGGCCATGCCCACCTAGCCATGCCCACAGAACCAGTAGTAAAAATATTTCCATCCCACCCCTGATTACAATTCCTCACCTGGAGAAAGAATGCCTCTGCAATTCTAGACAGACAGAAACAACAGAGCATGGTGTTTCTCTAATGTCTACAGCACAGAGGCATTCACACTATTTTCATCTTAGCATTACTACATAAATACCCAGCGTGCACAAGGCAATTCTGCACCCTCCTGCTGCCTTCAGATACCAACTCTATAACAACATGAAGATCTGCCAGATTCAGCCCAACAGCACTTTAAATCTGCCAGACAACGACCTGTGGCATAAATTAAAGTTATTGAGCATCTAGTTCACAAAATAATTTGATATAATCATACGGATGGTAATTTTTTATATTATCTTACACTCATCTGATGTTCCCACCCCTTCTTTCACATTTTTATAGACTTTTATGTAATATATTCTTTCTGTTTCAACATCTAGTTTTTCTTTTCTTTTTTTAAAGAAACCTCTGGTGAAACTTTTTAATTGACTCTACTCCACTCTCCTTATACTGGTCTATGAAGATTTGATTCAATTTGATGCAGAGCAGAGGTATCAAACTCAAGGCCTGGGGGCCAGATCTGGCCTGCAGGGTGCTTAGATCAGGCCCATGGGGCTGGCCTGAAAACAGCAAAGGACCAGCCCATGGTGCCTCTGCCAGTGAAAACAGAGTGCTAGCAAAACAAACTAAAAACAAAACAAAAGGAGAAATGGTTTCCCTTTTGCATTTGAGCATGCAAGAAGGGACAGGGAAGGAGAAAGGGAAAAGAAGGGAAGAGACCGATGAAGAAAAAATAAGGAAAGGGGGGAAGGAAGAAGAAAGGAGAATGAAGGGGGAAGGAAAAAGAAGAGAAGGCAGGGAGGGACGGAGATTATAATGAGAGTGGGGGAGGGTCTCAAGGAAGTGCTGCTTCAGCACTTGGCCACAGGTGCCTCCAACACGAGAGATGTCAAGCAGTCCACACCTACCATGGCTGCACCCACCCCCGGCCGCCACCCTCAGCCCTCTGAGGTCAAACACAACCCTAATGCAGCTCTCAATGAAATCGACTTTGACACCCCTGGTGTAGAGGGAAAGAAAAACCAGATTTGAAAGAACTCTGTTTTCTCAGCAGTAAAGAAAAGCAAAGAGGAAAATTAAGGAAGGCAAAGTTTGAAGTCGTTTGAATCTTCATGCCTGTTTTCTGAGATGAACATTATAAGCCTCTAAAACTTGTGGATATATCAAAGATTTGCACGTTTTTCTAAATAGGACATACAGCACAACCCCATGCATATTTACTGAGAAAAGTACCACTAGTTTGTCCAAAGGTTTTAGCTTAAGTACAAGTAACATGTTCTGGATCAGAGCTTATGAAGTGATTTTTTTTAGCCATTTTGTTCAATCAGAGAAAAAGCCATGCATGCTATATTTTATTTTAAACACATTTAATGATTATTACATAGAACAATATCAAACTGCATATTGACATTTATAGATTATCCATTTGAATTGATCCATGTGGGGTGCCATTTTTTATTAAAACAACACTGAAGAAGGTTTCGCAGGAGTTCAAGACAATGACCAGTCACAGATTACCAAGCTACACCGCACATTGACTTTTAGGCCCATTGATCTCCTAAAAGGAAAAGCAGCAGAGCCAAAGGTTCAAAGATACTCTTTTTCTACCCACATAAGCAGCCACAAGCCTTTTCTGCATGCTGAACAGAAAGCAACAATAAAAGATAACAAACTGAATCTTATTCCTTTCTACAAGTTCATCCTTTCTTGTCATGTCATAACCCAATGTTAAATCATTCTAACTGTTTATTAAATTTTGTTGCCTGTTTTTTTTTTTATTGCTAAGGTTTCCTTTCTTATGCTATATAGAGTGTAGGAGAAGGATTGCCAGGAACTAGGGGCAGAGTCAAAAGAGGAATTAGTCTGGAGTCTCTACGTTCCCACAAGAGGTCTAAGTCATCCATAGGTGTGAGCAGTAAATCAGTTTATCAGGGTATGCTTTTGCAGAGTTTTTAGAAGCCGCAGAGGCCACAGAAGAGCATTTCTTCAAAGCCACTTCAAGAACAAAGACTTGTGGGACTCAGAGCTGCCTGAAGCTGTTCACAGGGACCGATCAGTAGAAAGAGAACACTGCCTGAAAGTAGCAATAGTAATAGCACTTAGACATATTCTTCACAGTGCTTTACAGTGCTGGGTGCAACCCTCCTTAAGCGGTTTACAGAGTCAGCACACTGCCCCCAACAATCTGGGTCCTGATTTTACCATTCTCAGAAGGATGGAAGGCTGAGTCAACCTTGAGCTGGTGGGGATTGAACTCCTGGAAGTGGGCAGTTAGTCTGCAATACTGCATTATAACTACTGCATCACTACAGCTCCTAAGAAAGTATTTTGGCAGGTTTGGGGGATCACACACATGATTAGACTGCGTTTAGAAAAAATAGTAAACAATTGTTTCTTTTTTGTTTGGGAGTTGGGGGGTGACACACTGGCAGAGTCAAGTTAAGCGTTTTCTGAATTTTTGGCACTTAACTCAAAAAGTTCACCATCCCTGATATCATTTTTAGTATCAGGTAAAGGCTAATGAATGGGCTAGATAACAATCTTCTTTTTTGTCTTCTTGTTTCCTAGTTCTGAAGCTGCTTTTACCACATCTGTGTTTCCCCATTTAGATGACCATTTGGAAGGAGAAAACTGGTTCTGGCAATCAGGTGCCCTGACCCCATGCTGCCACCTATCAAACCAAAAATTGCAAAGATTCCATATACAGCTAAAAAAAAAAAAAAAAAGGCCCTGTTTCCAGTTTTCTGAGATCCAGACATGGGACAGGCAGTAAAACTTTACATGGGTAGCAGAATTAATGCATCTAAGGTTATAACTGCTTTCCTTCTTCAAACAATGGGAATATATGAAATGGATCTTTTAAAAAAAAGATGAACATAATATCAGAGTTTGAGCTTTGCACTTTTCCCACTGTTACTCCCAAACTGAACTATCTCACAGAAGTTGTGCTTAGCTTTCCTGGCTGTAAAGCCAGGTCTTTTGATGCCAATAAAGTCTTGTTCAACTACAGGTTCATTATTTTTGTGTTTTTTTTGACTGCTGCTGGTCATTCAAGTTGAATAACCCAGAGCTGAAAAGATGAATATATAGGGTGTTTGCCCAGTTTGTCAGCATTGTTCAATCATGTCCAATTGTTCGCAACCTTATGGACCATAACATGCCAGGCTCACCTGTCCTCCACTGTCTCCCAGAGTTTGCCCAAATTCATGTTCATTTCAGTGTTACTTAATTCCAAGTCTACGCAATATCTTGGTGTGCCACTTGCACCTGATCCAGCTACAGTCATACTGCTTTGTAAACAGCTCGTCAACCAAGTTGGACGGTGCTTTCGCAAGCTCTTCTTCTTTAGCAGTGTCATCCAATCTAAATATAATCATTTTAAAGAGAATAGCCAAGTAACATTTTTATTTTTACCAGGCACATTGTTTAAGCTCAGCAGAGATGACATAACAGAGATGCCTTTGTGTGGGACTGGAAAAACAAACTCTTGACAAAAGAGATGCCTGACTTCCAGAGTTATCAAGAACGACACACCTGGAAATCTAGACTAAGTCCGTTGAAGTGGCAGCTGAGCATGTATGCTCTTTTCATACTTCATTTATGTTCAACTTTTTAAGACAATAAACTTGGAAGCATTTCTTCAGGCGAGAGTAAGTAAAGCATAATATACTTCATTTCTTACAACAGTGATAGGAAGATAATTAATAAATACTTATCCTTAGATCAGAATATGATATTTCTTAGATTAGGATATATTGGTTTTTTAAAGGAACTGAGGCCAGCCACAAGAAAGATCATTAAAATAATTTCTTTTTGAGGTCAGATGTTGCACTGGTTAATCACAATGACATCTCTTGTTTAGGAGTATGCCCATTCAGCAGGGTTGTCATAGCAACAGTGTGCCTTGCATGGTTCTCCAATGAAGACATTCGAATGGCTGAAGAATTGGTTATGTAGCTGGTAGGCCTTGGTTGAGGATGCCTCCTGCAGCAGCAAAGTTGGCTATTGAAGTGTCTCCGAAAACTCTCACTGAGGAAGTACAGGGCAAATGGGTTGGCACATGAATTGCTGAAGCTCAGCACTCGAGCCAACAAAGTAATAACCATGTGACCGAGGGATGGGTCAATCTTACGATAATTGAAAGACCGGTACATGTATAACACATGATTTGGCAGCCAGCACACAGCAAACAGCCCAACGAAAACCAGTACAATCTTGGCCAGTCGTTTTCGAGTTTCCATCTAGAGTGAACAAATAAACAGAGATTAACAATCTGAAGTCAGTGGAGCTGCCCCACAAAATAGTTGATCTGACCCTATGCTTTCTTTCAGTGTTCACAATACATTGTTCAAGGATGAGCAAGAAAGCAAAGCTCAGAAGATGCAAAGCAGAGCCTCTCCCACTATATATCAATGGAGATTGTGTGGAAAGAGTTCATAGTTTTAAATTTCTAGGAACTCATATTTCCGACAACCTTACTTGGTCGGCCCACACTATGGCCACTGCAAAGAAGGCCCAACAGTGCCTGCACTTTCTGAGGTTGCTGAAAAAGAGTGGTCTGGGTGAGAAGTTGCTGGTTACTTTTTACCGTTCTACCATCGAGAGTATTTTGACATACTGTGTAACGGTGTGGTATGCTGGATGCTCTGCAGTGGATAAGAAGATGCTCCAGAGAGTTATAAACACAGCACAAAAAATCATCGGTTGCTCTCTTTCTTCTTTGGAAGATATTGCAAAAACCAGACTCCTCTCTAGAACACTAAAAATCTCCACAGACCGTTCTCATCCTGGTCATTCATATTTCGAACTGTTACCATCAGGGAGACATTATAGGTGTCTTAAAATGAGGACTAATAGATTGAGAAAAAGTTTCTTTTCCAAGGCAGCAATTGTCTTGAATCAAACAGTGCATTTGTGATTTAGTCCTATGTATATAGTGGCATTTTTAAACTATTTAACTTACTAAATGTTATAGATAGGTTTTTAATTATTATTATTATTACTTTAATTATTTTAATTTTTAAATACTCTGTAGTGTGATTGTGATGTGGTGTTTGGGGCACTGTGCTGGAGTAGCTTTCAAATTTCTTTGTATTTGTGGAATGCAATGACAATAAAGGTATTCTATTCTATTCTAATCCCCAATCAAACTTTTTAATAACAATTATTCTGTGCATATTCTCATGTAAACCGGATTAGATTAAAATACCATCGCAGATAAGCCTGATGACATCTTTAATTTTACCAATGACATCTGAAAAAAAAAGCGACAAAAGTTCTCAAAGTTTGGTCAGCTTCCCCAGAGAAGCAAAGTGCAAGTTCTGCCAAGGCCTGTTTAACCAGGACCATTGACAACTGACTTAAAATTCAGAAGAACGAAGAATATTCTTTCCTGAGTCTGTCTGAATCAAGGACTGAATTGTCATTCGCATTCTTATAGTGAATTCTATCCTTCATTTTCACACTCATATAATATATTTTATCAGGAAGATACAGCAGGTCCGCTTTCTCAAGATGCATTGGGACTTCAGCTCCCCGAATCCCCTACTCAACATAGTGTTTAATTGGAGAATTCTGGAGCAATAATCCCATCATTTCCAGAGGATGATCAATTGAAGAAAATTAATTTAGAGTAGTGCAAACCATTTCCCCATCTAATACTCTGGCCTTCACAAAGCATGTGTCAATTATAAGTGCCAAAATAGATTGTTCTGAAGCAATCTTTCTCAAAATAAGGGCAGTTGCTCAAGGCTCAAGCTTTTAACAGCTGGGCACAGGATTGTAATCTATTTCCACTAATGCTTGAAGGGCTATTTAAACTGCTCTCTCATTCTGGCTAGGAACCAGGAGATCTGCTTTGGCATGAAAGCTGGCTGGGTAACTTTGGGTCAGTCATTCTCACTCCAACCCATCTCACAGGGTTGTTGTTGTGGAGCAAATAAGAGGATGACAGAGTATTAGATACATTTGCTGCCTTCAGTTATTTCTAAAAATAATAAAAGTGGAATTAAAGGATATTTTAAAAAGGAATATACACAATACTCCGGAATTAATACAGCAGTGAAAATTTAGCAACAAACCAGAAAAGAAATACGGAACATCGATTGTTTTTTTTAAAAATCAATAACTATGTATGAGCAGGAGATGGTGAATTTTAAATGTTAATAAAATTGCAGTAACTGGGCATTTATTTTGATCATTGCCTGTAACTTTTGGGACACTTTATATATATGCTCAGGCTAAGTATTGAATTTTTGTTTAAGCATATAAAACTCTGATACAGATGTAAGTTATAAAGTTTAGAGATTCAATTAAAATCATGTTTTTGCAGAGGATTTTACATTGATGCAACCTGATTTAAGTAATGGGTGAGCAGCAGTACTTAAGAGATCCTGCAACAACTGCAATTTCTTAAGGCTACGCAAAACTAGAAGAAAAGCCTGCAGGGATCTGGTAGAACATCTGCTGTGTGGACATGCTAATGAAATTGCAAAATATGATCAGAATTCTGTCTGATGGAGTTTTGTTTATTAACCACGAAATAAGTACAGTGTCAGGAACACTATTTCTCGTCACAAGGAAGAGACAGGGCTGAGCATTAGTTTTTTTAATTAATTGTCCTTGCCTGTTGATCTGTGAAAGATTTGATCTTATACTTCATACCTTCCTTTTCTTTCTGAAGTAGAAATGTACAGTGGGCTGATTTCACTTGGAACCATTCTGCCTATGGTAGAGTTAGTTTTTTCTACTAGGCCTAAAACTTGTTTTTCAAAAATCCATTGGTGTCAGGAGTGCTGTTGTTGTTAAAAAAAAAAAAAAAAAAAGCATGTCCCATTTCAGGAAAAATAGGAATTTTCCAATCCACCACTTGCCCTTCATCATCATCTCCTTTTAATGACTCTGTACTCTCTTGCGGGATGGAGCCTGAGCAACTGAACGGAGCTGAGTGTTTACTGGCCGAATGCCATTCCTGTCACCAATGCAGAGTTATATTCAGCAGATATAGTCTCAATGTGCCCACAGAGAAAGAAATATCTGCCTTTACCTAAGATCGAACTCACAGCCTCCTGATTAGGAGGCAAGAGTTCTACCTCTAGGCCACCACACCACTCTTGCCCTCCTATATGATGAAGGATTCTTTATTGCCCACAGAATGAGTTTGATCCACATGAATTAAATAACAATGGAGAAACAGAAGTATGTGATGCATAGATAATCTGCAACTTATAACTGTTTGTTTAGTGATCATTCAAAATTACAATGGCAGTGAAAAAGCCTGCCATGCCCTTGGTAGAATCGGCCTCTGAGGGAGAGGAGGAACAGCCAACAGGGAGTGGAGGTGTGGCTCCGGAATTTGTGGAGGAGGCTGGAGAAGGGCTGAGGCCGGCTGGGCAGTCAGAGGAAGAACCAGGCCCATCCCCTCTGCATCCTAGGACACACAGGGAGGAAAGGAAAAGGCAACAACTTGGCTTGCGAGAGAGGAAGCGGCCATGATCCCCCTCATTGGTTACAGCTGGAGAGACGAGCATATAAGAGAGATGGTTAGAACACAGGTTGCCAGAAGCAAGCATGTTCTATTTTGGTCTGAAGTTATCTTGATTGGCATCCTTCCAACAGACTGTGCTTTTTTTATCTCCTTGAATTTGGTAAATACTTCTCCTGTTCCATTGTGGACATTTCGTCATTATAGTTTGTTTGGTTTTTTATTTCACCTCTATCTGCTCATTAAATTTGGACTGTATTGCTTTCTTTTGAAGACTATTTTTGAGTACGTTTTATTTCCAACTGAGTATTATCGAACAGTGGGGTCAAGTTGGAGGCAATAAAGGACATTTATTTATGTTTTGGATTTTGTTATGTTTGTGCTACACTCTGAGTTATCACATAACAAGTCCTCACACATACAACCATTGTATTATTCCCACTTCAAAATTGGAGTGCTTGGCAATTGACATGTGTTTGTGATGGTTGCAGTGTGCCAGGGATATGTCATATGTCATCACCATACAATCTTCCCAGCCACTTCCTTCAAGCAAAGTTTAGGAAAGAAACTGGATTCACTTAATGACCATGTGGTTCACTTAACAAATGCAGTGATTTGCTAAACAATTGTGGCTAAAAAGGTTTAAAATCAGACATGACTCCCTTAACACTTAACTACCACAACTGGAAGCAGAATTTCTGTTGCTAAATGGAGAACTACCTACTACTATGTATACTAAACATACAGTTTAATTTAACTTGTAGACTTTCTTAAAATAAATCTCCTTACATGGATCTGGAAAACTTACCGGTTTTTTAGATTGTTCACTATATTCTCCTGGCAGATTGTGTGCACTCTTAATTAATGTCTTTGCAATATGGTAGTAATAAATACTAATGATGGTGAGTGGGATCAGAAGATATACCAAAAGTATCATCACCGAATGAATCTTTGGGTGCAGATCATCCTTCAAGGGATAGCGCATACATTCTGTGAAGCTGACATTATCTGCATCATTGATGTGTGCCACTTCAGAGAAAACAGCTTCAGGGACTGCTAGCAAGATGGAAATTATCCAGATGCCAATTGCTTTAATACAAGTCCAGAGGACTGCATTGGGTGCTTGAATATCCATTGGATTTACAATGGCCTTGTACCTAAAATGTAAAAAGGAAAATGAATATCATTGTTCAGACAGTAGTAGATTGGGTGGGGGGGGTGTTGAAATAAAATAAGCATCCCCCAGTTCTGAGGGAAATGTTAATACAGAAAATATGCTACTGGGAGTTTTCTGACTTTTGTTCAAGTGGCTACACAGAAATAATTTATTTAGAGAGGGAGGGAGGAAAAGCGAAAGGAAGGAAAGCATAAAATGTTTATTTGTATTAGAGTAGAGAAATATATAATGCAATTTTCTCTGGCCTGGGGGAGTTATATAATGTATTCTGCTATTTTTTAATGCTCAAAAATGTGTTGACATTACTGTATACAACTTGAAAAGCTGATATGCCATAGTTTTCGATTCATATTTCTCACTTCCAGTCCATCTCTGCTTTGTTATCAGATCAATTTTCGGCACTCTTTATCATTCTGGACAATGGTAAAGAAAGATCCAAAGGCTCATCCTTTTAATTGCGCTACTATCACCAGAGCAATGAAAATGTCAGCGTACAAATAAGGAACTATACCTCAAGAAAGGAATGGATGCAATCACTTTCAAAACATGACTAGGAGTTGCCCAGAGGCAAATGACTGACTACAACATAACATTGGAGTGAACAAGCCTTAGTTTGATCTAAGCTAACAAGGCATTCTTTGTTTCTTAGGTTTGGAGGGGTGGAGCGGGAAAGCTTATAGTAGTTAATGCTCTGCTACTAACTCCAGGATAACAGTTCCAGTTTCAGCTATCTGGAGCTGAAATGAAACAAAATTGGAAAGAAGGATAGAGCAAATTTCCCTTAGGTTTGATCTTAAGTACAACTCGAGTCTTGCAAATAACTATCAGACTTTTATTATCTCAAACAAACAGAAATCAACAAGCTCATTTAAGCTCTGATTAGTTTGACAATGAAAACGTTAATGTAACAAAACAAAAATTTCAACCAGTAACAGCATATATTCAAAGCATCTGTTTTCTCCTGTGCTTTCAGGGGAGCGGGGAGGGAAGACATTGTGAGACAGAAGGTATTATCCAATGGTCAAATTGACAGCATATATATCTACAGATAACCCTCAATTATGTCAATTCATTTAGTGACCAAGTTACCACAGCACTGAAAAAAATAACTTACAACTGGTCCTTGCATTTACAACTGTCATAGCTTCCTTGTGCTCGCATGATCACGACCTCGATAAACTCACACTTATGGCAGTTGCAATGTACTGCAGTCACAGGATCACCATTTGTGTCCTTCTTAGCCAACTTCTGACAAGCAAAATCAATGGGAAAACTGGGACAAGGTGGTCAGTCACAGAAACATGATGTCTCGCTTAACAACCACATGACTTAATGATGAACTTTCTGGTCCTTATGGTTGAAGTAAGTCAAAGACTACTTCTACATTAGAAGTTTAATTAATTACATAAAATAAATTCAAGTAAGAATTTATTTTATTCTTACTGTCCCTTATGTACAAAGCAAGGCAGATTAGTCATCTGGAATGTAACTTTTAGGATTCAAATGGAAACTAACAATTACTGGAGTTTGATGCAAAGTTCAAATATCTAAAGGACGGCCTGTGATTGAAGATACAAAGAGAAGGGAAGGAGATGATGTAATTAACTTTTTTGATTTTTTCACTGTGTTTTTTTTTTAATTGAGGTGTAGCAATCTTGTTCTATAGTATCCTGCTTTTTTATACTTATTTTAATATCTTAACAGTACAGGTAGTCCTTGACTTTTTACTACAATTGAGCCCCAAATTCCAATTGCTAAGCAAAACAGTTGTTAAGTGAGTTGCGCACCATTTTGCATCCTTTTTTTTGCCACAATTGTTAAGCAAATCACTGAAGCTGTTAAGTGAATCATGCAGTTGCTAAGCACATCTGGCTTCCTCCATTAACTTTGCTTGTTGGAAGCCAACTGGGAAAGTTACCAATGGTGATCACATGACCCCGGGACACTGTGCAACTGTCATGAACACATACCAGTTGGCAAGCACTCAAATTTTGATCATGTGACCATGGGGAATGCTTCAACAATCATAAGTGTGAAAACCGGTCATAAGTCACCTTTTCAAGGTTGTTGTAACTTTGTACGGTGACTAAATAATTAGTTGTGAACTGAGGACTACCTTACATTTATACACCAAAATCCACCACCCACCCCCGGTTTGATTCTTACCTATCTGAAATAGTAATAAACACAATAATACTTATAAGCATATGCAAAGTACTACTTCCTCCCTCGCCTTATTTTTTGACACTGTCTCACCCTGAAGGCAGAAAGAGCTTTGACACTGTAAAATAGGACTTTTCCATAGATGTAAACCATTGGAATTTTTTTTAATTAATTTTATTAGACAAACACAAAAATAGAAAAGAACATTAAAAACAATGAATGTGGTGCAATCTTCCTAAACCACATAGTTGTCTTACATTGCTAAAACATACATAAAAATAGTACACATTTACATTCTATATACATAGTATATAATATATACATATAATCATTTCTTACTATCTTGATCCTTTCTCTTTTCTAACCAACAATAAAACTTATCCCATACTTTGTAACAATCTGGTTCATCTTTATTTTTTAATTCTTTTGTCAATTTGTCCATTTCTGCGCATATGCAAGTTTTCCTAATTATTTCTATTTCACTTGGAGTTTCTTTACATTTCCACTGTTGACCATTGGAATTTTTATAATTGGGAATGAACTCTTTTGTATTCAATGAGAGATTTTAGTACTGAGAAAGCAAATAAGGAACTTCAATGAGTGTTAAGTCTTTTAAATTAAATCAGATTCAAAAACTAAAAGTATATTGTTATAAGTGGGTGATAACCTTCATTCTCTTTGCATTTGATATACATCCATTTCTTGCAATCATGCGAGGTCTCCTATAGTGTACATTTTTAAAAAATCATCGCAGGAAGGACTAATCCCAGCTGATCTTTAAATTGGTCCCTAATGATATCCATTCTAGCTCCACATTACAGAGGCATGACCCTCACATGCGTGTATAACTATACTTATATATATTCTTTTAGTTCCATCCGGTCAAATGTAATGAAAACTATCCATCTTCCAGCTTTCAAGGAACAAGTGCCTCTGAGCTTTTTGCAAACAGCTATGATTAATGGCATTCAGGAATTTGAAGCAAAAAAATGTGTTTCTTTTATTAACTACCTTGTTAACCAATAACTCGGGTGATTAGATGAGAAAAATCCCCTGAGTAAAACTAAGTCCCTAGTAAATCAAAGCAGTTGGCTGCAAAGCACTGAAAAAGAAACCAAAATACAGGTTTTGAAATCTCTTGATGGTGTACAGGAGAGATACCCAGCTGATGAGCATCCAAGGCTATTAGCATATGTGCAGTTGTATGTGGATTGATCTATTGAATCAAGACAAGGGTGAATGGCATTCTGGAACGATACATTTTATTTTAATGGTCCAAAGAGCCTGGATCACCAACAGACACAGACTTCAGAGAATAATTAGGACTGCAGAAAAAACAATCACTTCCAACCTGCCTTCCACCGAGAACCTGTATATTGCATGAGTCAAAAAGAGGGCTGTGAAAATATTTACAGACCCCTCACATCCTGGACAGAAACTGTTTCAACTCCTTCCCTCAAAATGACACTATAGAGCACTGCACACCAGAACAACTAGAGACAGTTCCTTGAAAGCTGGAAGATGGATAGTTTTTTTCCGGAACATTATCACTCTGCTAAACAAATAATTCCCTCAACACTGTCCAACTATTTACTAAGTCTGCATTACTATTACTATTAATCTTCCCATCTTTCCTTTCACCCATCTCCTCCCACTTGTGATTGTATGATTGTAACTTTGTTGCTTGTATCCTTATGATTTATATTGACTGTTTCCTAGTGTGATTTGATTGCTTATTGTACCCTATGACTGTTACTAAGTGTTGTACCTTATGATTCTTGATGAACGTGTCTTTTCTTTTATGTACACTGAGAGCACATGCACCAAGACAAATTCCTTGTGTGTCCAATCACACTTGGCCAATAAAGAATTCTATTCTGTTCTATCTGTACTGAAAATCACATGCTAACCATGTATGGCATATTATGTATTTGACCATTGCTAAATCTGTGATTTGTTTGCTTCTTTGTTTGTTTATTTATGTCAGAAGCATCACAATTAAAATAAGGCATATTATACAACATAAAATATAAAATACAGCATTAAAATATCTACAAGTCAAATAAATCTTGCCCAGAAACTAGCAACATTATGATCTGTCATGCTACCATAAGGTCCTCAGGTGTACATTGATCAGGACACAAAGGGCAGGTATACTAAAGTGAGCTTACTTCTAACATCTTCAATATATAGGCTAAACCAGATCCTTAATGAGGATCCTTAAGTTCTTTGGCCCTCTCATGTGCTTCATTCTGAACATCTTCCAACAAATGGACTACAGTACATACTATCACCCAAGGGAGGCATAACATGTCTTGGCACTAATAGGAGCTTTCCTCCCATTATAATTAGGTCTGTCTGAGTCTTCAAAGCTAAATGCTGGCTGGTATCCAGGGACATAATCCTATCATCATATATCCAAAGAACCTATTACTGTTCCTGTTATTAACTACTGTGTTAACAAATAAGCATCAGATTAAGAAAAGGAAACCCATTCTGATGTCTTCCTGATAGACTGAACCATATTTTCCAATGTCTTACTATCTGGAGATAATGGGGGTTATAGTTTAGCAATCCTGGAGGACGTGTATTTAGAAAAACTGAAGAAAAAAGTGTTGAAATTTGAAAAGTATTGAAATTCTGATTTAAACATTACACTTAGTGGTTTGCCACTGTTTCTCAGCTTAATCTAACTCTTCTTGTTCATGAGAACTGAAGAGGTTATACCTGCCCCAGTCCATCTTTAATAAAGAAGATAACAGTGCAATAAATAATTCTCATCAGACTATATGAAAACTTAGTTCTCTTTTTGTGCTTTCAAAGAGGAAAAGGCAATCAAGGATGTATTTTTTTTAATCTTAGGTTCTCCCCTTCCATTTCTGAATTGCATATGGGTCTCATAGAAACTTATGATCAGGCAAGAGCTAAAATCCATATGCTTCTAAATAAAATCTATTCAAATCCCTCTACCTGAAAGTTTTCTTTTCATTGCTTGATGAACTATGGGCATTTTGTTTCTATACTTCTTCAAACAGCCCATAGTTAAGAATTAGTTTGCAAATTCAAACTAATTCACATACTGAGCAGCAAAGACACATCATCCCTACGTTACAGACTTACTAATACTGCATTGGGAAAACTAACAAATCCCCCAACTGTAACAAGACATTGTGCTTGTCTGCAGAAAATTGAGAAATATTTCAGGATTTCTCTGCAATTATGCCTCTGTGGGTACCATTTAGAAGATTTCAGTTTGATAGAGTTGGTTGTAGTTGCAAGCATTTTCAGTGAACCAGGAAGGAATGAAAAAAATGAGATATTCTGATAAGCAAGATCAATGGATACCTGATAGGCAATCACAGCTAGTGGTGAAAAAGATATATCCACATAGTTTCCCCTTACAAGCCCAAATAATGGAAAAGTGATAAACATGATTACAGAAAGGGCTGATTTCCTATTTATCCAGACAAAACTTTTGCTCCATTTGAGTCATCCTCTCTAATTTCTCTCTAGAGTCTACATAGCAGGATATGCAGTGAGAGATGAAAAAATTAAAGAGGAGTGGTTAAAGAAATGTAAATTTAATCTTGAAAAATGCAACTGGCTAGAGCTGTAAGCATGTGCACCGTATGTTTTGCAAGCATACACATTTTATCTGGGTTCATTTTACAGATGCAAGAAGTAACTAAATATGCAAAATATCAGTCTTTAGAAGGAATACTTTCTGGGGATATTTTTTTTACCTTCATGTTTTAGTTTATCATTATATGTGGAAACAACTTTTCTGTTTCATTTCCATTTCCAATCCTTTTGTATCTTGTACTGAAAGACCTTCTGTAAAACATATAATGTGAATTATATGTGTCTAGGACTGAGATACCCTATTCTCTGGCATATTAGAAATATTGATAGAAAATCTATTCAAGGAGGTATCACTGTAAAACCACAATGGGCACCACCTAGACTAAAGGAGAGTAAACTCTAAGGGAGATTAATGTTTGTGGAAAGAAAGAGCATTCAAGGATTGCTAATCAATCAATCATACCTTTAAAAAAAAAAGCATTCAAAAACTGAAGTCATTTCTAAACAACCAGCCATTCCATTACCAAAGACATCCTTTGGTCGCATCCTTTCTCTCATACCTAAAACAATGCAGGGCTTGAATAAGCTGATCTAAGATTGTAAAACAGCAAAATATAATAGAAATGGACATATTTACTTGTTTGAAGCTTGCAACATTCAATCCCAATTTGATCTTTCTGGTCAGTTCTCATCAACTAGCCAGAAAGAGATGCCTCATCCAAGTTGTTCCCTTTCATACCAAAATTTAAATCTCTCCGCCTTTCACACACATACACACAAGAAAAATGCTTTGCACACCTCTTATATGCCCACCCAAAGTGACATATTCTTGACCTGATGGCTGTACACACAATTATATGCAGTGGTGGGATTCAAAAAAATGTACTACCGGTTCTGTGGGCATGGCTTGATGGACGTGGTGTGGCTTGTTGGGCGTGGCTTGTTGGGTGCGGCAGGAGAAGGATACTGTAAAATCTCCATTCCCTCCCCACTCCTGGGGGAAGATTACTGCAAAATCCCATTCCCACCCCACCCCTCTAACCTGATTTCCAGCTCTGTTCTCCTATGCAGGGCAACAAAAGAAGACCCAGCCAATCAGCTAAGACTCAGGAGACAGAGAATAGATGGGGCGGGGCCAGTCAGAGGAGGTATTTGTCAGTTCTCTGAACTACTCAAAATTTCCGCTACAAGTTATCCGGAACTGGTCAGAACCTGCTGAATACCACCTCTGATTATGTGTCATCCCCCTGCTGGCAGAAAAAAAGAATTTGAAAATCAGGGTCAGGCACTTCTTGCATAATTGATATCATGATCCACTTCTGTGCTGACACTCGGTGTTTGTCAGTGAGACTCCCATTAGCACAATACGATGTGGCTCGAACAAGGCACAGTTGGAGATGCCTCTACAATGATGTGTGACAAGCAGAAACATTTGTTAATGTTTCTCAGTTCCTTTCAGGAGCAAATCTAAACCTAGTCCTAGGTCTGCTTTCTTATTATATTCCTTAGTATATATTCTTAAGTACTTAAGGAGTGCTAGCTGAAATCTGTCCCAAAGGTGCTTTTTCAAGAGACAACTGGACTTTTTCTTTGAAGATGTTTCGCTTCTCATCCAAGAAGCTTCTTCAGCTCTGACTGGATCATGGGGAATGGAAGGATTTATACTCCTTGCAGACAGCAAGAATGCAAATGACCAGGATTTGCAAGAATGCAAATGACCTTGCATTCTTGTCTGCAGAGAGTATAAATCCTTCCATTTTCCACCATCCAGTCAGAGTTGAAGAAGCTTCTTGGATGAGAAGCAAAATGTCTTCACAGAAAAACCAGAAAGTCCAGTTGCCTCTAAAAAAAAAGCATCTTTGGGGCAAGCATGACCTGGATGACTGAGAATCTCCATAGATATTTAGCTGAAATCTGGAAAAACACAAAAGCAGAATGGAATCTCCTAGAAGAGGACAAACTCAGTTGGCTGGGTATCAAATGGAGTATTTTGCAGCCCACCCCACTTGGTAAGGTTCTTCTAGAGTTATCTTGGGTAAGCTTTTAACAAACAAATCTCTGCCCAATGATTTTGTCAGAAGGACTTTAATGTTTACTAAAACTGCAGTTTTCAAGCTATATGAGACCATCTCTGGTGTAACCTTCCAGAATCTGATGCTTCTTTCCTTTGTCTTTCAATTATCAATATTTCCAAAAGCATGTTTTTTTCAGAGCATTTTTAATGAAAGGAATTTTGCAGAAAGTGGTATCAACATGTTATCACTTTGAATAAAGATTGCATAACTTTAGCTAATCTGGAGAAAGTCCAATGATGGAACTGAACATTTTTGATTCAACAGACATTTGATTTCTTTATAGAACTCTTATGTCTTTCAGTTCCTCATAGACATGTAGCATTCATATATCATGTCTCAAGTAAATGTGGTCCAAAATCTACATTTAGTTTGGTCAACTTTTATATAAAACTTACTTAAAATTACATTATACTTTGTTTACTTTATGAAGTAATCTACTCTCTCCTATCCCATTTACTGTCTCATTTTAGTGGGTACTAACCTTTGTGGAAAATGTTCCATCTCTTTTTAGATGCTATAGAATGTAACAGAACAAATAGGAACCTCCTATTGAAAAAAATACTGCAGAATCAGACATGGTCCTGTGAAGTTGCCATCTGTTGCATAGCTAGTTAGGCTTGACTCCTGATGAATGCAGTTCACTCTCTTTTACATGAAGTTTGCTTTCTACCTTACCTAAAATATTTTTTATGAAAAACATGTGAAACCAAGCTTAAATGAACATTTTGTTTCTTGAATTCATCTTAAAAATCCTTAAAAATTTTGAGCAGTGTGTGATCACAGGGAAAACTTAAAATGTTATCACTTTTCTTCTGATAAAATAAACATTCCTGCAAGAGCAGATAGTAAGTGGCCTGCAACCACTTGCATGCTGGTATCTGTTGTTGCGTAGCTATATCAATGTGCATAGTAATCTCTGATAATTAATCATTGTTAGAAAAGGTTGCACATCCAGTTGCACATGCGTGCAAATAGTAAATTTGGCAAAGATCAGACCATTCTAAGACTGAGAACGAGATATGACTTTTATATAAAAAAAATCTGTACACTAGGAATTTACTGGGCTTATTTCTCAGCATACTTGCATTGGCTTACCCTGTGATGTAATTATGACACCAATCTTCACTTCTCACAAATAGAAATGAGTGCTAGAACAAAACATCATATTATTAAAAAGCACTCCTGGTTTTTGCAAACAACTCTCCCCAAGATAAATGCTACTATGCCACTTACTGAGTGCCATTCAACTTGTCATTATTTTCCACATTGGCAAAAACATGTGCATTTATGAAATAAGTGCAAGTTTGCACCTATGTGTCTCAATATTACATCTGTCTCAAAGCCTGGGGCTTAGTTGGTTACAACTTCCAGTGCTTTTCTAACAACTTGGAAGCTTTCAAAGTATGTAGCCTCAAAATAAAGATGTGGTTGATTGATTTATCCTTGAGGTTATGCTAGTCTCATGTGAAAATGTAGCATGGAATGAGATTGTAAACTCAGTTTAAATCTTTTTCAATGGGGAAAAAAACTGTGAGGGAAGAGAGAACCAGCAATGATGGCAACTTTTTTTTTAATTCCAACATCCTGTTAATATTTATCAATAGACATTTCAAGATAGACTATTAACTTGTCTGTTTCAGGAAGTTCATACAAATGGCTTCACACATTCTCTGAATAAAACTATTGCTACCTTTTCTTTTTTTACTTCAAATTGACAAATTTCAGTAAGGAAACAAGTAATGTCAGCACGTTTTATCATCACTATATGAGTTTGTCCATAAGGGGGAAAAGAAAGGTATATATATTTTTGCTAATGATTTTGGTCAAAATTCTCTAATCTTGATGTTAGTCATGACCCTTTTCTCCTCTATTTTCCCAACTTTGTATTAAAGTAAAACAATTAGCCCTAAATGGGAAATCTTTAATCATCTTCGCTTGGTTCTTTGTTCTCTCCCGCTTGCTATTTCAGTTCCATAAATATTGTGTAAATTAATTTATTCTCCTTAATTTCAGCTTACATTATGTTTACTTAGGAACAGAATAGACAAATTATCTCCCAGTTTAATACATTTAAAGAGACAAATATTTCTAAGAAGAACAAAAGTTTTTTTCCTGAATTAGACTGATCATTTGTTTTATTCAGATTTATGTCTACAAATGTGGCCAACTATAAGAGATGCCTCTGGAAATTGCTCAAGTGAAAACAAAGCCAAGGATGCTCTTACTTGTTCCCTGGAATTAGCATTTAGGGGAAAACTGCATCTAAAAAGAAACATACAGTTTATCTATCACAGCTGATAGATGGGCTTTTTTAAACAAATTCTTCCAACCTCCCTTGTTACCCTTCTTAGTGTTAATGCTTAGGGTAATGCCTACCGTCCCTGTCCTATTGTCCCCATTTATTCATACCTATTTCCTGTATCCATACTCATGTTTATTCTTATACCTATTATCTTGTAAGCAATTGACAAATCAAATAAAAATAAATGCTAAGCCTACTTCTGTGTGTCTACAGAACTCATTTGCTTCCAGCTGAAGTCATTAAAGAAAATAGATGTAGCCTCAGAAGAGCATGGATCTCCTTATTTACTTGTGGGTGAAGTTAGCACAGGATGAGAAAAAGATTCCTGAAGGGTCAGACTGACCTCTGGCAATCCAATCAGACAGGATTCATTTTCAGCCTTCTCAGCTTGGCAGTCTGCCTATGTTGGAGGGGGAGGGACTGATGCCTTTCCAAACATCTAGTGAAGCAGAAGCTTGAGCAGCAAGTCTGATTGCTGGAACATTTTTTCATTCCCTTAGTCAGTTATTCGTTCATTTAAATTTATTGACGTCCCAATTATAGCGGACTCTGTTAAAAATGGGAATCTCCCTAAGGGCATGAAAGGCAGCCAAGGGCTGGCATGTGGGCCAGAAAGTTTGCAGTGTTTTTCCCCCTGGCGGGGGAACTTTCCTTGGTCGCTCCAGGACTCACCTGTCGGCGCTGAGGGCGGTGAGGGTGAAGACGGAAACGCCCACGGAGGTCAGCTGAATGGCCGGCAGCAGCTTGCAGCCCAGCTCGCCGAAGAGCCAGTCCTCGAGGAAGAAGCGGGAGGCGTCGACCGGGACGCAGGTGAGCAGCAGCAGCAGGTCTCCGGCGGCCAGGCTGGAGATGAAGATGTTGGGCACGCTCCGGGCGGCGCTCCGGGCGACGAAGATCTTCAGCAACGTGAAGTTGCCCAGCAAGCCCACGGCCATGATGAGCAGGTAGAGCGAGGGGATCACGCAGCGTAAGGCGAATACCGCCACAGCCTGCGGGGACGAGGTCCCCGGAGCAGCCACCTCGCTCTCGTTGCCAGCCACCGTCCCGTGGAGCCACGTGGACTCGGTCGTCTTCGGTGGCATCGCTCCTTGGCAGCGGGGACTCCTTCGAGGGCCTTCTTCCAAGTCCTCGGTCTAGGAGCGGACAGTTTGGGAGGGGGGGCGCGCCTTCTCCTCCGCCCCCACCAATCTTTCTTTCCCCGAAGTCTCCAAGAAGGAAACAAGTCTCATCGGAGTCAAACGTCCTCTTTACTTCCGAAGGAATAGGGTGGACGAAAGAGAGGAGAGGCGAGGCATTGCCAGTCCGCTGTCTGAAAGATTCTTGGAAAAGCTTTGGGTGTCCGCGGGGCTATTCTGTCTTCTGCTGAGTGTAGCGTCAGGAGAAGTCGCCTGGCTCGCAGCTCCTCTTTTTCCTCTGTCTGGAGCGCGGCTCTCTCCAGCCGAGTTCGCGTTGCCCTCCTTAGAGGGGGGGGGGGCGCCTTTCCTTTAAAGGCGAGCAGGTCCGCCTCCATAAGGAGGAACAGTGCATGAGAGGCACATCCGGGCCCCCGAGTTGAGATAGGGTGAGAAAAGGGGATTTTCCCCGAATCAAGATCCAGGAGAACGCCTGAATATACTCTAGTTTTGAGGGGGCCACGAGTCCATTTCAAAGTCCTCCCTATGAACTGTAGGACTGACCTCTGTGTTATAGTTACTCTAGACGGAAACAGCGGCTGATCTGAAGTTAGGGTCTTTATTTTTTTCAGTGCATACTCTTCACAATATATAATCATATATATTAGTTGCAACCCTGATGGCTATATCCACATAACATGCCTGAGTAGGGTTAACCGTGATTAGGGTTTTATTGGGGCATATGGGAACCCAGCCTAACAAATGATTTATGGTTCAATGTGTAAACCGGGGGAAATGGAGATAAATTGGAACTGTCCGACGCTTTGGTGCTGAAAGGCTCGTTGAAGCTAATCTCTCGTTTGTTTAGCTTCGGGGCAGAGTTTACAGTAATTATAATGCTTTCTTGGGAACTGGTATCTACTGAAATAAATTATATTTGCAGCCTAATCTGTATCAAGTGAGAAGAAAATGCTATTATCTCATAGTTTTTAATCTTTTGTACCTTGGTCTTCAGCCTAAATGATCAAAACAGCCCATCAATATAGAATGAACTGATGGACCATTTTCATCTTATTCCAAAGAGCCCTGGAAGAATGTCTATTATCAGAAAGGCAAGCTGCAAAAAGGAAAGATGGGACCAACTCTCTAGCCTGGAATAATGAAAAGCGGGGAAAGCAGAATGCTTTGACATAAGGGGTGGTATTCAGCAGGTTCTGACCAGTTCTAAAGAACTGGTAGTGGAAATTTTGAGTAGTTTGGAGAACTGGAAAATACCACCTCTGACTAGAGATTTTACAGCATCCTTCCTCTGCCATGCCCACAGAACCAGTAGTAAAAAAAAATTTGAATCGCAACACTGTTTGACATGGATTGCATTTCCTGTTCCACAAACATAGGCTTTTGTGCTGGCTCAGATATGGAGTACAATATTGCTTTGGAAGCAAGTCCCTCATATTGTTTTCCTTCGTGGTGCAGTAAGTTGTATTCAAGAGCAAAGCAGCAGGGTGACAAAGTCCTTTCAGATCAACTTGCAGTTTTCTTTTGAAGAGCTTTAAAATAATTGACCACTTTACCAGCAATGATATTGTCTGTGCAACTAGGCTGGAAATCTTTAAGTAAAAGAAAGGAGGTTTAAGAGTCTTCGGGATCTGAGTAAGGATTCTCTTTCTCCAAATTGTTGCTCTCCAGATGTATTGAACTACAATTCCATTCATTCATTCATTCAATTTATATCATACTTCATACAGCACAGATTACATTTAGAGAGAAGACACTTTGGTGTGACAATAAACCACTTCCTGGAGGGTATGTTCCTTGGCAGTGAAAATCAGCACAGATGGGCACAGCAGATGAAGCTTCAGGTGTTAATATTCTGCTATCCTGAAAGCAATTAAAAACCTATGCTGTGGCAATTTTTAAAGTTAACATATAAAGTTGCCTTGAGAAGCACTCTTGACAGATGATCCAGTCTATTAACCTAGAAGACTCAAATGAGTCATTCAGCACTTCTGAGGACAATGAGATGATAGCAGGACCCAGAAGTTCACAAAATAGACCAGAGAGAATCCAAACAGAATAAAGGGAGTTCTGTTGAGATGGAAATATAGTAGAATAGGGCAGGGAAATCATGTTATGTGCAGGAAGTTGCTAAGTGATGCAAACTACAGGGAACTATATTGGAAGATCTGCACTAGCAACCAAGTGTTTAGTAACCACAAATTCATGACGTTGGTATTAATCATAAGCTCTAAATGAGTTAAAGCCTGGCTGTTCTAAGGGAACATCTTTTCTGTTACAAACCTGCCTGTAGGAAGTGAGCAGACTTAGCCTGAGGGTGGGATTGAACACATCATCAGTTTGGAGTCACTGCGCTCTCACAAGAGACCCAAGACCCTTTGCCCTATGAATTCCATTGACCCTTATCTAGTGCCAATTTGGCTTGTATTAGTAGATCAGATTCTTGTATGCATTCGTAGATCAAATTCTTGTATGCAGGTAGCATGTAATAAATCCTTAGTACTTTGAACTCATCACTTGTTCCTGGTTAGTTGTGCCTGACACTACTTATATTTTAAGAATTGCAGGCCTTCCAAATACGCGTCCACTTGCCTTGTTGTTCTCTCCGAGGCTACAAATACATTCTCTCAGGAGATGCGTTGTTGCCCCCCCCGCCATGCCTTTGCATTTAGAAAATCAGTAAAGGTTTGCTTCTCCAGATCTTTAATATATTAATGCTTGCATATAGAATAGAATAAAATAACAGAGGTGGAAGGGACCTTGGAGGTCTTCTAGTCCAACCCTTGCTCAGGCAGAAAACCCTATATCATTTCAGACAAATGGTTGTCCAATATTTTCTTTAAAACATCCAGTGTTGGAAAATTCACAACTTCTTGAGGCAAGTTTTTCCACTGGTTAATTGTTCTATTAGGAAATACCTTCTTAGTGCTAGGTTGCTTCTCTCCTTGATTAGTTACCATCCATTGCTTCTTGTCCTGCCCTCAGGTGCTTTGGAGAATAGCTTGTCTCCCTCTTCTTTGTGGCAACCCCTGAGAAGATTTCTTATTTAGATTTTTAGCTTTTGACATATCATTTCTAATTTTGTTAGCTATCTTGAGTACTTAAAAACAGCCTTTTTTTCAGCACTGAATCCGTAAGTCTTATTGTAATACTTATCTATCCGACTTTCTGAGATTAAATTTTTGGAGAGACAATGTTCCTGAATGATTATCTGTCCAGAAGATATTATAAGAGAAAGAAAATGAAACTGAAAAATTTTGAAGTTATATAGTAATTCCTGGACTTTCTGGAATGACTTATAGCAGCAGCTGAGACATTTCTACATTTGTTCTGTGTGACTTCGGTTCATTGCTTTGTTTTCTCCTGGGTATAAGTGGTTTATAAAGGAACAATTTGGTCTGTTTACCTAAATCATGGATCTAAAGCAGCCAAGTTTTCTATGTGTCCTGTCAGTTTTCTACATTTATCAGTTTATAACAAACACGTGCATCACTTTTATAAATAACAGTTATTGTTAATAAGATTATTACCAGAATCACTACATCATTGATTTCATTCCCCCCCCCACCCACACACACACACTTCAGTCTTTATAATCTAGCTTATGGAAGCGTGTATATTTGTTCTTAATTCAAAATACCACTTCATGCTTCTGAAGAAAAAAGCTGAAATCAACAAAAGCTTATGCAAGAGCCTTGAATTTTTGTCCTGACGAGAATAATAGAGCATCCAAGGACAGATCATGGACACTTTCACCAATTACCTGCTTGGAGACTAGGGGATGAGGGGGACCTGTTTATTCCCAAAATGGCTGCTATAAAAACTGTAGTCAGATATAAAGCACTCATAGATAAAAAGGCAATTTTGTGAGTTGGTCTGTCACTTTTAGAGCTTGAAGATGGATTTTAGCAACTGTTTTTAATCAGATAGAAGTACAACCAATAAAGCACTGGGGACTCACTTTGTTTCTTTATGGACCATCTGCAAATCTCACCAACATCCTTGGCAATAAAGTCTGACAGAAGACAGTACCTTCTGTTTCAGCATGCCAACTTCCCATTTAATTTTTTTCAATATTTTTATAGCAGCTAGGGCAACGTCACTTTTATACAACACGTGATTATGGAACAATTGTGGGCTGAAATCAATTGTTTGGTTTTGTTATTTTTATTTTTGTTGGGTTTTGTATTTGGATTTAATTTCATGTTAGCTACCCAGAATTGCAATGTGTGAATTGCAGCCACTTCAATTGATTAAATAATTATATGAATTAAATAATCAAAAATACCTGTCAAGTGCCAGAGTGTGCAGATATATGGCATCATGTTTAGAAGTCCAGGTTTATGATTTTTTTTAAAAAAAAAACAAAATGTTTACACTGCTAGAAGACTCTTTATATTCTCTTGCAAGGACTAAGATGACTGCTAAGTGGTATTTTATTAGCATGAAAAATTAAAGATATTGTATGATGGTTTAGATATGCCTTTCTTTAGTATTGGTGTGCAGATTGTATTATTCCCATCTCATTGTGCTGTTCTCCAGATCTGCTGAAGTAATTCATAAATTCTTGTAGAGTTCTAATTTGATAAAGACCAGACTGCTGATCTGAATTCAGAGGGTTTATTATGAGATATCATAGCATCATCTTTTTGTTTTAATTGTCCATGGATTTAAGGGATTGGTATGAGCAATAGATGAGATGCATATTCAAAATCAATGTATTTATTTATCCAGTGAAGAAAGCTGAGTGTCCTTCTGTCACCATTCATTATAAAGATTGTATAGAATCATTATGCAACAAGGAAAGGTTGACGGCGGAAATTCAATTATCTAGTGAAAAATGCTAAGAAAGACCAACCCCGTGTTGCTACTGTTTCATTGTTACTGTGCGGATTCTCACTATTGTTTTTTAGTAGGAAAAAGAAAGATCACAACTTGTGTTCTGTTCAAAGGCTAGGTTTACCCAACACAAAGCAATAATATGTTTTGGTGAGTCTGAGTATAGTGTATTGTGTGAGTTCAAGTTATTATTTTTAATATGTAATATATACAACATATACTTGTGATTTATTAATTAAATCAAGGAGACAAGTCGCAGCTTAGTACAAAATGTAAATCTAATCACAGGTATGTTCTGTAATCTGTTAGGTCTGTTTCCTGGATCTCTGACATGTAGACGTGGCCATTGATACCTAACCATGACAGAAAAATGCTGTGATGCAAACCTTATGTCCAACAAGCATGTAAGTCAGGAAATTTACATTGTGATGGCAAAATGCTAGTTTTATCACCACCATCCCCCCAAAAAAGGTATGTGTGTAGACATTAGATACTGATACTATGTGGTAAAAAACATAACTTGTACTGTTCTATTCCAAGAAGAATCCCACTAACATACACAGGAAAAAAATTGGAATCAGAAACCAAACTTTGTTTCTACCACTAGTAGAAAATGATTGATGTACCTTCTGTTTCTTCTACCATATCGCCCAACTAAGCAAAGACCATCTTGAGAAAAAGGAGAGTGGAAGTCCATGATAACATTTCCAGCTGCACATATTTTTGAACTATCCAGCTTTCTATAAATGACTTGGGTAAAAGGCGTTTTTGATGTGGCATTATCTTCTTTCTTCATCAGTAATGAATTGTACACTCACACACTAGTTAATCAGTGCTTACATCCTTTTATTGAACATACTTTTTCAGAAACTTGTGAACATTGGAGCAAAAATGTCCAGAATACGGTTTCCGGTTTGTCGGTTTCGCGGCGGTAGGGATTCGCGAAGCTGCGCGATCCCTGCCGCTAGCCGTTTTGGGGCTCCGATCCGGACGGGTGCGGAGCAAGGCTGCCCTGCAGGGAGTAGCTGAAGGTAAGGGGATCCGGAGGAAGGGTCTGGGGGTGTTGCAGACCCCCTCCCTGGCCGGCAGATCCCCCTTTTACCAGGACGGTGCAGCGGCGGTCCGTAATGGCCGCCACAAAGAAGTCGGCAGCCGGGCAAGTATGCGCAGGAGGAAGAAGAGAAAGTTATTGAAAGTGAAAGTTCTTCTTGGTCGACCCAGGGCTTTGAGATTTATCTAATTTAATTCCTGGAAAAGATGGTTTTTGATTATTTTTCCACAAGAGAAAAAAAAAGCGGCTATTTTGAGGTGCTGAAAAGAAAGTTTACTCTCCCTCCCGACGAATTAAGCCGGAAGGGAGAGGATAAAAAAATATATAAATCTGGATCTTGTTGGAGGAGATGCCTTGAAGATTTGAGGACAGAAACATAATTTTAATAAGGCTTTAAAATATAGATTTGGACTCTCTTTTTTTGTTTGATACCACCCCTGGAAGAGGAAGGGGAATTTTGGCTTGCTTGGATTTATTGAGGATTGTGGATTTTGGGATTGTTTTACCTTTCTCTCGGAATATTTGGTTGGTGTAAGAAGAAAGAGGAATAAAGAAAAGAAAAGATTTATTTATAATGGCTTTCCCTTTTGAAGACCTGAGGGATGAATATGAGCAAACAAAAGCAGCCTGTAAAGATGGTATGGAAAAAGCTTTTCTATTTCTAGAAATGGCGCTGGTCAATTACCAACAGACAATGAAACAGATGGAAACAGAAGAACAACAACAAGGAAAAGACGAAGACGCCATCTTTATTGAATCCCAAAACTTATCTAAGGAAGAAGGAAGGAAGAGAGCAAGGAAAATGAAGGACTTAAGATCTAAAAGAACATTTGAGAAAGAGAAAAATATGATGCAAAGTAAATATAATGATAGCAAACAAGAGAAAAAGGGAACACAACAGAGAAGGGATCCTAGCAAGGCAGAGGTTAGAAGAAGAAGGGGGTAGGAAGATTTGGTGGGGGAAGAAAGAAAGGGGAAAGGCGGAGAAAAGCCTCAAAGTTTTAAAATTGGATGGGAGAAGAGGAATTTTTTTAGGGACAAAGGATGAAATATAAACTTCTGTAAGAAAGATTCTGCTAGGTACAGAAGATGGTATTGTAACATTTATATTTGAAATAGTAAATTAGAATGGTTTAAGATTTAATAAGAAATTAAAATGTTGAAGTCTTTAATAATGATTGATTTTTAAAATGTAATAAAATATTGAAGGAAAGGAGGATACAATGTATTTAAACATTTTTGGTGGATAGAATGTACCAAGCAGAACCGAATTGGGTATTTGTTATGTTGAATGTTAATTTTACTAACTTAGGGGAGGATAGAAAGGCATCATACTCTGATTAGTGATTTCAGGAGAAATTCTTTTTATTATAAGAAGAGATAGAGGGATAATGAATGGGCAAAAGATATAAATATAATGATTTAATTAAGATGGATTAAATAAGATAGAATTGTGAAGAGTGATATGCGCTGCCCATGCAAAGAGAGGTAACTGGGCCCAAGGTACTTTACTAAAAGATTTTTTGTTTGTTTGTGTTTGTTTGTGTTTTATGAGAATATTGGGGAAATTTCTGTAGAAAGACAGGAAAAGATTTAAATATGTAATGATTTGTTTGTTGTTGAAATTTTTAATAAAACTTGTTTTAAAAAAAAATGTCCAGAATACCACTGTCTTATTCATTATAGCAGTCAAAACACCACTTAGGCAGGTACTTTATCTTCTGTAAGGGAAAATAAATTTTCTTTCTTCCTCTTTAATTGATCCTCTGTCTGTTTTTAACTGCAGTGCAAAGCAGCTGTTTTTAATTCTTGACTAGGATTCTTGGTCTGCATGTAGTAAATTGCTGGTAGGGATCAGTGATTATTGTTGTGAATTTATTGTTCATTACTGTGAGAGCACTATTATGGAATCATCAGCACAGAGGCCATTTTGCTACAGAAAATGATAAACTGCTTCTTGCTGTTTTAGACTGCAGAAATTTATTTATCTTGCCCTAATACTTCTGTGGCTTTTGTGAGCCTTTTTGTGATGGAATGAGGCAGGGAGGGGGATGTTGGTAACACAGAGCTTTCCCAGGGAGGAGTCAGTAAATCTTTTCAGAAAGAGGCCCAGATTAAGAGACTGCACAGTCCCAAATTGTATGGGGGAATGACAAAGTAGTTCAGACCCTAAAATGCTAATAGTTCACACCCTAAAATCTGTGAAGTAGTTCACACCCTAAAATCTCCCAGAATATATCTCTAGTAGGTTAGAAGGTTATAATATTGGTTTTGAAAGCCTCCATCCATTTGGGTTGGATTCAACTGGATCTCACTGTGGGCTTGGGCCTGACACTTTTTTAGTTTTATGCTGAACTTTAACAAATAACTGAGGCCACGGGGGCATCTGCAGGGTGTTTTGAAATACCAAAACCATAAGTGCAACCTTGTTGATCAAAGTTCTGCCCTTTTAAGCATGTGTTGCATGGCTCCAAACAAGTCCTTTCTGATGAATATCCAAGTTCTAGAACTTTTTGTGAAGCAGTAACAGAATCACTTTTATTATAATATTTGCTATCATAAAAGGGGGGTTTTCTCTCTTCCTCTACGAGTATGGTTTAGGACTCTCTTTACATAATTACAGATAGCACAAATAATTACAGATGGCACTATGGTTGCCTTTTTCCCCCCAAGTATGCATTCAATAACAATAGCATAGCACTTAGACTTATATACCGCTTCACAGTGCTTTACAGCCCTCTCTAAGTGGTTTACAGAGGCAGCATATTGCCCCTAATAATCTGGGTCCTCATTTTACCCACCTCAGAAGGATGGAAGGCTGAGTCAACCTTGAGCCTGGTGTGATTTGAACTGCCAATTTGCAGGCAGCCGGTAGTCAGCAGAAGTAGCCTATATCAGCTATACTAGAAGGGTAAGGGTTTTTCACACAGGTTTAAATCCCAGCCACATCTTTGGTCCAATACACAACTAAGTGACAATATTAATCAACCTAGGCTGATTTCCAAAAAGTAAACAGGATTGACCCCAGTTAGCACTGGGAGACCACTAGGAAATCCTGGGGCTAGAAATGATATTCACATCGTTGGCAAGAATTTCATTGGATATAGAGCTCTATTTAAAGGAGACTTTGCCTTTAATGCTCAGTCTGTTTTTGATGATGGTGTTGCCTTATTATTCCTAAACTGAAATGGAATGGATAGAAGATCAGGAAAAGTGAGTCCCAGTGAAACAACAACCACAGGGGTGTCAAACTTGTGGCCCGGGGCCGGATGCATCATGCGCTGGCCATGCCCACCCCCAGTTTAACAAAGTGGGAGAAAGTCACAATACGTCACATGATGACGTGACAACACCCCTGAACAACCAGGAAGCAGAATGGGGCTCCCAAACAATACTGCACTGTGATACGAGGAGTGGGATTTTGTTATACTGACTTCCAATGGTAGCTGGGATATGCTGAATTATGATTTCATCCCCTGTAACATTGCATAACCAGGAAACAATGGGTTATGTATGTTTCTACATATCAATTGTATTATATATTATAGTTGTAATTATCCTGAAGCAAGAACACTTCTGCCCAGAAGAACTTCTAAGCTCCTCATATGCTAGAGCTGCCTTGTTCTCTGGAGCAGGTTTCCAGAATGCCAGGGACATAGAATCTAATCTATGAATGTATCACTTCTAATTCTGGACAGAGAAAGACAGTTACAGTTGTACTCATAAGTTTACATACCCTGGCAGAATTTATGATTTCTTGGCCATTTTTCAGAGAATATGAATGATAACACAAACACTTTTCTTTCACTCATGGTTAGTGGTTGGCTGAAGCCATTTATTATCAATCAACTGTGTTTACTCTTTTTAAATCATAATGACAACAGAAACTACCCAAATGACCCTGATCAAAAGTTTACATACCCCAGTTCTTAATACGCTGTATTGCTCCCTTTAACATCAATGACAGCTTGAAGTCTTCTGTGGTATGTGTGGATGAGGCTCTTTATCTTCTCAGATGATAAAGCTGCCCATTCTTCCTGGCAAACAGCCTCCAGTTCCTGTAAATTCTTGGGCTGTCTTGCATGAACTCCACGTTTGAGTGTCAGAGTGGCTCAATGATATTGAGGTCAGGAGACTGAGATGGCCATTCCAGAACTTCACTTTATTCTGCTGTAGCCAATGACAGGTCGACTTGGCCTTGTGTTTAGGATCATTGTCATGTTGGAATGTCCAAGTACGTCCTATGCGCAGCTTCCAGGCTGATGAATACAAATTTTCCTCCAGTATCTTTTGATAACATACTGCATTCATCTTGCCATTAATTCTGATCAAATTTCTTGTGCCTTTGTAGCTCACACATCCCAAAATATTAGCGATTCACCTCCGTGTTTCACAGTAGGAATGGTGTACTTTTCATCATAATCCTTGTTGATTCCTCTCCAAACGTAATGTTTGTGGTTGTGGCCAAAAAGCTCAGTTTTGATCTCATCACTCCAAATGACTTTGTGCCAAAAAGTTTGAAGCTTGTCTCTGTGCTGTTTGGTATATTGTAAGTGGGATACTTTGTGGCATTTACATAGTAATGTCTTTCTTCTGGTGACTCGACCATGCAGCCCATCTTTCTTCCAGTGCCTCCTTATTGTGCATCTTGAAACAGCCACACTACGTTTTCAGAGAGTCCTGTATTTCACCTGAAGTTATTTATGGGTTTTTCTTTGCATCCCAAATAATTTTCCTGGCAGTTGTGGCTGAAATTTTAGTTGGTCTACCTGACCGTGGTTTGGTTTCAACAGAACCCCTCATTTTCCACTTCTTGATTAGTGTTTAAACACTGCTGATTGGCATTCTCATTTCCTTGGATATCTTTTTATATCCCTTTCCTGTTTTATGCAGTTCAACTACCTTTTCCTGCAGATCCTTTGACAATTCTTTTACTTTCCTCATGACTCAGAAGCCAGAAACGTCAGTGCAACACTGGATGAAAGATGCAAGGGTCTGTCAGGAGTCCAGGAACTCATTGACCTTTTATACACACACACTAATTACAAGCAAATAGATCACAGGTGAGGATGGTTACCTTTAATAGCCATTCAAGCCCCTTTGTGCCAACTTGTGTGCATGTTATCAGGCCAAAATCACCATGGTATGTAAACTTTTGATCAGGGTCATTTGGGTAGTTTCTGTTGTCATTATGATTTAAAAAGAGTAAACACAGTTGATTGATAATAAATGGCTTCAGCCAACCACTAACTATGAGTTAAAGAAAAATGTTTGTGTTATCATTCATATTCTCTGAAAAATGGCCAAGAAATCATAAATTCTGCCAGGGTATGTAAACTTATGAGCACAACTCTATAATATGCCACTTTAAGCTGTCGAACAAGATCAAGAATGTCACTTTAAACATTCTTAGAAGCTTTGAATACATGTGTAACACAACTGTAAGCTATTATTACAACAATGTAAAAATCACAGTTGTCAGTTTTTTACCTGGTGCTGGCCTTCATTTGCATCAAGTTCTTCCCAAGAATTTAGGATGTTGTAAAGCAGGGGTGTCAAACTCACATTATCACAGCAGCATCACGTGACGTATCAGGACTTCTCACCTCCCTTCACTAAACTAGGCATAGGCATCCAGCCCAAGGGCCAGGAGTTTGACAGTCCTGCTGTAAAGTATCAGTATAGTTTATGTGTAGATCAAGCAGTGTGGTCTTTTGCAGCTGACAGATGGAAATTTTGCTAATACATGCCATCCAAGATTTTTTGGTATATATTTTCAAGATATTCAGAAAAAAATCACAGGTAACTGCATCTAATCCTACTGAAGAGTCATAATTGAGGAGATGCAATAACAACAAATAAGGTTAAAGAATGGTAGAAATAACTGTTAATCACTGTTGCAACCACTGTTGCAACCAGCATTATAGAATGAAACTTCTTTACAGAATATTGAGGAATAATAGGCAATAAAAGTTGTCAAATAGAAAAGCCCCAGGTGCAGATGGCAAACCAGATGAAATATCCGTCAACTGCATAATGCTACAGAAGAAATAAATCTCCTGAAATAAATCAACTAAAATACTCAAAGTTCTATGTCAATAAATGTGGAACAAGATCTATGATCTACAGATTGGGAAAGTTATACTAAAGAGAAAAAGCGAATTGATAATACTAATTTCTCACAAAAGCAAAGATATTAAGAAGGACGGAGCTACCAGGCATATTCTTTTGGATAAGACACAAGAGCATGTAAGAATATGGAATATATTAAGGTAATTAAGAAGACCAGATTGCTTGATAATTTGAGAATTATTTACACTGAAAAATAGGTTATTGTAAGAATTGAATTTGGAGAAAGAGTAATTTAGAATAGGAAAGGATATTACAAAAGTATTATATAGTTCCCTTATGCCAAATACTGCATGTTGTAAGAATGTCTTATTGCTAATGCACGCTGGATAATTGAAAAAGCCAAAGAATATAAAAAAGACATCAATATAGAAATTAATTACAGAAATTAATTATATAGAAATATAATTTCATCAATTATAGAAATGTGTGTGTGTGTGTGTTTATCACATAAAGCTGTGGAAAGTGGTCAGAAAAATGGGAATCCAAGAGCATCTCACTGTCCTTGTGAAAAACTCATATATGAGTCAAGAAGTTAAAGTACAAGCAGACTGGTTCTTGGTTGCTAAAGGAGTGTGACTGCATACACTCCTCTTAGTTTATTCAACTTATACTCTGAATATGAATGAGGATGTGCTGGATTTTAAAACTGAAGTAAGAAATATCAAGTAACTGCTTCTCTTCTTTCCACCTGTCTTCACCTGCAAACGGAGGGCTCCCATTTCCAGAAAGGAACCCGGACGTTGGTTAGAAAAAGAAAAACCACAGAAGCCTCTTTGTTCAAATCGGCTCCCACCCGCTCAAACCCAGACGCCGCTCCTCGCGCCCTACTTCGCATGCGCGCTTCAAAGGTCGGAGCCCGTTCTTTCGGTTCTCGGCCCGGAAGCGGAAGTGCTTGAACGGTAGTCAATAGACGGAGTGGTAGTAGTACGGTAGCAGTTGGCGGCTGTTTTCCTTTGCTGAGTTGCCTTCCTTGAAGTGAATCCATAGTGCCATGGCTGCCTCGGGACTGCCCCCGCTGCCTGCGCAATTCAAGACCATTCAACACTTCCTGAGAACCGCGCAGGAGCTCGACAAGCGTGAACCTGTGGTAGCTTACTATTGTAAGTTAGGGGAGAGGGGTTAACAGTCGGCGAAGCCTCCCGTGTCTCCCGCCCCGCCCCCCCGCCCCCGCTGCCGTTCTTTCTGGGTGTCTTAACGGCCAAAAAAGCCCCAAGTCTGACCTCTCGCCCTTGTCATTACGCGGGCATTATATTTTGGGGAGGGGGGGCAGGGAGCCGTATCTGGGGGCGAGAGATCTTCGGTGCAGTGAGTCCCGTGATTACACACACACACACACACACACACACAGAATAACTTTTTTCACTTTGAAGGTACACTAATCGGCATACATTAAAATGAAATTTCATTGCATACCGGTCTCAAAGGGCCATCACCAATACACACTACACATGAACATGATGAAATAAACCGTACATACATACATACATACATACATACATACATACATACATACATACATACAAAATTATGCATACACCCACATATATGACACAGAGAAACAACACAGTCTGGTTCGGATGTATACATGTGCATGGCGAGAAAAACGAATTTTGCGATTGGCACCAAAGTGTGAACACCCACCAAAATGTTTTGAGTAAAACCTCCCCTTTTTTTGACTCTTGGTAACTTCGGGGAGTCTATGATGAAGTTGACTTTATTGTCATTGCACCTCATACAATGAAATTAAATACCATCTTCAGTGTACATTATGACTATGAAAATAAACACAAACGCACATCCTTCACATTATACACTGAATTGAAAAACTCTGATATTGCATTAATATTTTAATATTAAAGTTGACGGTGCAGAGGATGGTTTTCCATAGGTTTGTTTTTCTGGAAAGTTGAGGCAATGGCCTTGGTTGTTCCCTTGAAGGCTTTTCGCCCCAGAGCTGATTAGGTCTGAGTGGTCCTGTTTGGCGTCTGAATGCAGACAAGGGCAGGGTTTCACACACGGATGTGAATGGAGCATTTTGAACTTCCAAAAGCAGGGCATGGATTTAACAGTGTTTCCCAGTAAAAGTTGGTGAATCCAGAATAAATAAGTTGACTGGAAATATAGTCAAATGCAAATGATGGGTAAAAGAAATAGAGTGTACTCCTGTGTATATAATACTAACTATGTACTTTCTTTGCCGTCCTATTGCTGTTCTTTTTTAATGCTCAGCCATCTTAATACTGTTCTTTAGCACTACTTTCAATTTTTTTTATGCTTGGACTTTGAAAATTAATGCTAAAAGTAGTCCATGTTATTGCAAATATTGCACTATATTTAGAAGTATCCTATTCATTTATTGGCTTAAATAAACATTACCAATGACTAAATATCTATAGTTACTTGGTCCAAAAGTGCAGGGGTGGGATACTACCGGTTTTGCCCAGCTCTATAGAACCGGTAGCTCTGAAGAGCAGCAGACACCAAACCGGTTCTGTGTTTGCTGCTGTTTGGCTCACCCGCCCACCTGGGCTCTTACCTGTCCTTTATTTCCTGCTTTTTTTCAATCTCAGTTGCTTTGCACACAGCTGAGGTTGAAAACGCAAGAAAAAAAGTGGTTTTTCAAATGCTGTGCACCTGCACAGCGCTTTTCAGCCATCCGGGCAGCACAGCTTAAGGTTTTTTACACACGTGCACAGTGCGTGACAGGTGCGCATGTGCACGCAAAATGTAGTCACCGAACCAGTAGTAACACCGGTTGAATCCCACCCCTGCAAGAGTGTACTCTCAGTCTGCCAAATATAATTCTTATTTATCTCACATTCCCTTGTTTTTTGTCAGCAAAAATCTGAGAAGATAGCATGTAAAAGAATAAAGTGAGCTTATTTGGGTTCATTTGCCCTTTGTAGACTACAATAAATTATTATATTTATAATAAAGCAGGTGGCCAACACTAAGTCAATCGTTACTGATTTTAAAACTTGAAACTACTACTGCCCTCAATAGATTATCCACACAAAAGTATAAATAGATAGTGGAAAGGAGTCTAGACTTGAGAATTAAGCAAAGTTACAATGGGATACTATGGGTGAAGATCCTCAGGAATACCAGGGCAATAAACAATATATGGAGAAGTAAAAACAAATATGAAGAACGCAGTGACAAACACTTCCATATTTCCACCAAGAAAGCAATATGGGCACATCTGTGTAGTCATCAGAAGTCCAGCTCAGCTCACGGGACACTAGACTTAACAAGTACTTCCATATTGTATCCAGAACCAAAAGTTATTGATTCTGAGCATTTGTAACTAAAATGTGTTTCTGGACTTCTGTAATATGTATGATGAGGACCAAACAAAGTTACTGATTTGATCTGAAAAAAAGTATTAGAAAAAACTGGATAGTCACCAGTTAGCAGCCCTCAACCACATTATCCAAAATCTTTCCTGAGTTTCCATTGTTGAATAAAATTGCTTGGAAGAAAAATGAACAGGAAAAATCATCCTATACTAAAATCCATTTGAATATCCCAATTTAATTATATAATTTAGGCTTGTATTTGAAAAGCTATGTTATGCATATTTAGATGGCTGAACATATTTTTGGAAACATTTTTGTTTGTTTGTTTGAAAAGCATATTTGTGTAGCCATCAGAAGTCAAGCTCAGTTCACAAGAGAATTGACTTGTAAATAGATCCTTATGGCATCCAGAATCGAGGGTTATACAATTCCAAACATTTATTTAGATAAATCTATATGATATGTATGTGATGACAAAGAAGTTAATGATTCAGCCTGAAAAATCAAATTTGTGTCTCTTTTTCATCTTTTTCCATGTGGTCCACTTTAAAAATATTCTTCACTGTCATTTTTCCACTCCAGAGGATTGTTTCCTTCTTGAGTGTGGCATGTTGCTTATATTGTTCTTGAACAGAAAGTTGTCAGCAGAAAGTTTGTTTCCATTTTTGTTAACTAAAGCAGTAAGCAGTTGTTTTTTTCTTTTCTAATAGTAAAATGTTTATATACTATTTAAGCAATTATGGTGAATCTGTTAATTTTATAGAAATAATTTTAGTATCTCAGGGAAATTGTTGTGGTTTGACGGCAATCTGTGCAGACAGCAGAGGAATCGGACAGTGGGGAAGAACGGGGACCAGTCCGGGAGTCTGGGAGGACTTGGACAAGGATCCTGTGTCCGATGCAGAGATGGGGCCAGGACCATCTGGGAGTTGTGTGCTGACTCGGAAGCCTCTTGAGTCTGGCAGCAGCGAGGCAGAGGAACAAGGGGAGCCTGTTCCCAGTGTGCGTAGAACTGTTAGGAGGCAAGAGCAGCTAAAACAAAAGGGGCGACTCAGGAGTAAGGCTTGCAGGTGATTGCCCCTCCCTGAAGGTTTAAACTAAGGAAGTGCAAAGGTAGAGAAACCTTTGCAGGAAGCAAAGTCATTCGCTCTGTTTGGATTAAACCTTGAAGCTCTGCGTGAACTTTGTATTTCGTCTGGGTTTTTACAGTTAATTTGGCACTTTAGTTGTTGGCAACAATTCAAAGGAGATAAAGGTGGGTGCTTATCTTGAGGGACTGTTTGGGACTCATTACGGGCTGGAGTGAACACAATTCCCAGCGTTGAAATAAAACAAGAATTGTTTGGACTAAGCGTGTGCTTAATTACAGTCTCAGGGAGCCTTGGCCAGAACAGAAATGTTTAAACAAATGCTATTGTGCTCACTGTGACTCATTCCTTGATAATCTCTCCATTGGACTATTACAATGCATTCTACATGGGGCTACATTTCAAAAGCATCTAAAAGCATCTTTAGTGGTTCAAAATACAGTGGCACAGGCAGTTATGGGCACCTTTCATTCAGTCCATATAACAGCTGTACTCCCTAAGCTGCATTAGTTGCCAATATGCTTCCGCACTCAATTCAAGGTGCTGATAGGAGTCTATAAACCCTTCATAGAATGGGACTAGATTACTAGTGGGGCCATCTCTCCACAGCTGTAGCTACCTGTTCTGTGAAATCCATCAGGAGAATCATACACTGGCTCTGGTGGGAGAGCCTTTTATGTACCAACACCTGCCTTCTGGAATATTATTGCCCCAGAGATTATCTTTGCCCCAGTTCTATGGGTTTTCTGTAAGGCTTTAAAAACCTGGGTTGATTGGGGATTTGGTTGTGTCGTTGAGCCCATATCTTGGCTACATTGATGATATTGGTTGACTTTATCTGGATCTTATATTTCTTATGTGTTGTTTTTATTATTTTTAGTCTTATTTTTATTTTCTGTTATCTGCTCAGACTCAGTCTTTGAGATGGGGTTATATAAGTTGAATAAATAAATAAAAATGATGTCTCAAGATGGTAAGCTTTCTGACTGAGCCTGTGTAATTTTTGGAATAACAGGTTTTTGGTTTTTGTCTCTTGGATATACTGTTTTACTGTACATTCTCTGAACAAATCAAATAGAAGGGATAATACATATAAAGGCAGTATGAAAACAATAACTCTTACAATGTTAAGTTCTGGCCATTTTTCCTGATGTATTTTAAGCTTTCAAAATTTTGATTACATATATTTTGTAAAATGTCTAAATCGGAAAGAACTGGTACATAAAGTAATCTTTTGCTTTTGAAGAACAGCTTGTTTTTCTGTACTTTATAATTCTAGTATTTATTTTAGAGCTATACACTTCAACAGTTATTTGAGAAATATACTTCATATCTTGCATCAGTGCAACACTGCTCTGCTGTTCATTAAAACTTATTATTATTGCCATTATTTTGCATTTGTACAAAATATGAAATATAATTTCTGAATCATTTTACAAGAATACACAGCCCTGTGTATTTTTAAAAACAGTTTCAAATCATTTGACTTCACCTTATCTTTCAACAACAAAAAGATTGAGTCTAGTTTAGAAACTGGAAGTCTCATACCTTTCACCATAAAAGGTTGGTATATTAATGGAGGACATTCAGTTATAGCTGAGAATCCTTGCAGTTAACATGAAAGCTAACAATTCAGTTAGTTTCTAAATTGTCACTTTAGTGTCTTCTGGTTTAGAAAACACTTATTGAAGTAATGCATGTCTTCTTGCACTTTAATGTTCTAACTCTGGATAATTAAAACATTCTTAGTACTTACTAGGAAATAAACAAATGTAGGAGTGTGAGGAAATTTATTTTCTACTTTCTGGTTATAATCACTCACACATTTCCGTTTGTTTTATCGGCACATAAGAAACAACTGGTAGAAGAATAAATTAAATAAATGAAAATAAGTAAAAAACCTTGTGTGAGCATCCAATAAAATATAATCAAAGCTTGGGGTTGTGAATTCTCATATTGATTTTTCTTATAATTTAGCCCAAGGCCAATGTGTAATAAAATTTTGCATAGTCAAATGCAAGGGAGCTGCACACAACTGTTTGGGAGAAGAAACATATAGGACTGGTTTTAAGTGAATTGGCAGTCCAACAGAAGCTAAAGAATCTTAAGTATTTCATATGTTGTTTGGATATGTTTATAATTTTTATCTCTTATTTTTAGGGATTGGTTTGTATCTGAGAATTGTATTCTTATCATGCTACAGAATAAAAATGGTTCAGTTAAAGTTTAATTGTAAGTTAAATCTCCCAGCTTTTGCACTAATAGTGGCAAATCGATAATTATTTCAAGAAAAACTGTAGATTGTATTCTGGTTTTTGTATTGAATCCAGTTTATACCAGTGGTTCCCAAAGTGAGTGGTACCACCCCCTGGGGGCAGTGGGATGCCTTAAGGGGGCGCTAAGAGGCAAGGGGGCCGGCAGGGGGGCGCTAAGAGGTGGGGGCGCTGAAGGTGGGTGCAGGGCGCAATTCAGGGGTGGGATTCTACCAGTTCTCTCTCTCTCTTTCCCTCTCTCAGGCTTACCCCATTGACTATTGCACCAGAGCGGTGCAAGGGGTTCAATGGGGTGAGCAGCCCTTCCAAGCCGGCCAGCTTGCGCAGGCAGCCGGCCACCTTGTCGCGCAGAACTTGTGCCGTGTGATGCCCAAAGAGGTGCCAGTAATAGGCCAGGCGCTTGGCTTTCAGCCGGTCCTCGTCCAGGAAGCAGCAGAGGTCGCGTAGCTCACAGTTCTCCGTCTGCAGCCACCTGTTGATGGCTTTCAGCTTGCGGATCTCGCACAGGTGCTCCTACAGCTGCCGTTTCACGCCCTGGATCAGCCAGCCGCGTTGCACCAGCGCTGCCAGCTTCTTGGCCTCCTCCCGGCACAAGCGGCGCACTAGCTCCTCCTTGCTGCAGCCGGCCAGGTCCATCTCGCAGGCCAGGGCATCAGATGGCGGAGAAGGCAGTAGTGGAGGAGGCGGCAGAGGAGCCGGTGGGCTGGAAGAACAGCTGACCGGGGGCGGCGTCGGCGGAGACACCAGGAACATCGCTCACTCAGCTCCAGCCAGTGCAAAAGGCGGCGGAGGAAGCAACCGGTTAGCCCACCTATGCAGCGGCATCTTTGCAACGTTGGATGCCAGGAGTAGCGAGCGCGGCTTTGTCCCTCTTCCTCCACCGCCGAGATTAATGGGATGGGTGCATGGTGGGGCTGGGTGCACTGCGCCTCCGCCAGCCGGGAGCAGGTGCAGCGAAAGGAGAAGTGTGCCTGCACGTGGAAGGCGGGAGTGAAGTGGGGAGGCAGGGGGAAGGATGCCTTGTCAGTGCAAAGTGAATGGGTGGGTGGGTGAGCGGGCACGGGCACGTGCACAGGAACGGATTGATGGCGGGGGGTGGGGAAGCAGCACTGGTTTTTTCCCCCAAGCTGGAAAAATTGGGGAGAGGGTGGGAGGTGGGAGGGAAACAGAACAGGCTTGCACCCTTTCCCCAGTTGCAATACGGATTAAGGAGTCTTCTGCACTCACCCACTTACTCCGGGGTCTGGGACACCTCCCCACCCCTGGCAGCCTTCTGTAGCTTGGCAAAGGGCGCATGTGCATGGAGGTGGAATTGGGGTTAGGGGGCATGGGTGGGGGGAAAACAGCTTGCACCTTTTCCCCGCCACTCCGCTCGAACTTGCTTGGGCAGGTCCCTCCGGTGTAGCGGGATCAATTGGGTGGACCTGCGGGGCCGGCACCTAGAACGCGGCAGTGGTGGCACGTTTGAAAAGTAGAGCAAAGTTAATTTTTGCTGCAAAGAATCACAAAACCTGAGTTGTGCACAAGAAGGAACACACATGTCAATGCAATTCAGCAACATAAAATAAAGAAATACAAATAAAACAAATCAACAAGAATCAGCAAAGCATCTCTGATTAGATTCCATTCACTACTAGAATCTAATCAGAGATGCTTTGACAATTCTAGTCCAATGACCTGCTCCAGCAGGGTTAGAAGGGAGTGTGTGTGTGTGTGTGTGTGTGTGTGCATGGCTGTCAAAACTCCAAAAACAGGTCCAGTAGCTCTGGGGAGGCCAGTCTTAAATTAGAACACTTGCTAAGCAACCGGCCATTAAGTGAGGACCACTTGTATGTGGTTTGCTAGTCACCTGGCCATGCCCACCCAGTCACATGACCACCAAAACATGCCTACCCAGTCACGTGACCAGCAAACCATGCCCACCCAGTCACATGACCAGCAAGCCACATCTTCAAATTAGGCCACGCCCACAGAAATTTGAATCCCACCCCTGGGTGTGGGGCACTGAGGATGAGTTTGTAGCACCAAGGGGGCGGTGGACTGAAAAAGTTTGGGAACCACTGGTTTAGACTTTCATTTATCAATGTTATTCCAATATGTTTTCAGTTTCCATTTTTGTCAAGAAAATTGAAATGTCTACACGTAAGTCAATTTTTGAAAGATACTATTTATTCAAATTATCGAAGATTTTCTAAGATTCATTCTGAGATAGCAATATTCACATCAGAACAGATTTTCACACTTAAGTGCTATCAATAGTTCATATTACTAAAACGATAGTTTATTATATCCTTAAAAATATAATTATTATTTTAGACTTGATTTGTATATCAATTACAGCTTTCATAGTACTTGTTTTGGGATGTTCCGCAAATGAAGCTGTAGTGAAAGCTGTATTGTATTTGAAAACTTTAAAACGTGAGTCAGGGATAACACATGCTATTATTTTTTGTAATACAGTTCAGGAATCAATTGTGGAAACAAATTGCCGGTGGAATTACCCGTTTAGGTGTGCCCTGAGAAACTATATCTCACCTTCATTGTTGGTCTATATTAATAATTATAATTCAAGAGTTACTGAACTCTGCTTTTAAATTCTTCCATTTTATAGGCTGTATGTTAGATCTTAAATGCAAACAATCTTCCAATATTAATAAATTCTACACATGTTAAATCCAAGCATTGATTAATTGTATCTAGCAGTGTTTTTCACCAATTGTTATGAAATATCTAGCAAGCCTTGGCAACATGGGATAGGAAATAGACTATTACAAAAGAGACACCTAGAGTAACTCCACTTTGATTATGCTGGGTATAAGCTGACCTGGAGAATTACTATAATACTCTTTACAGGCTTTATGGTAGCAACAAAGACTCTTTCAGAAATAGAAAATTCCTCTGAAGTCTTCATTGAGTCTTTTTTTCTTTTACAGGTCGTTTGTATGCTATGCAGACAGGCATGAAGATTGATAGTAAAAATCCAGAATGTCGTAAATTCTTATGCAAACTAATGGATCAGCTTGAAGCTGTAAGTTTCTTGTTATGTTACCAGTAATAATAAAAACATGAATTAAGCTGCAATATATCTGTTCTTAATTAAGTAGCATTTATTTTGAAAAGAACCATTCCCATCTTTTGCTGCTTCATATGGATGAAATTGACTTGGGTTTGTGATTTGCCGATGAAAGCAATTTCCTACAGTATTTGAAAACTTCCCATTCCAGAAAAATATGGTTTGTAAATTGGTCGAATGAATATGTATTATTTATTCATTTTTGTTACATTTAAATATCTATCGATCTCACTGTGGTGATATTGGCTAAACATTTGAAATCATAACATATTCATATACATCCCATTGCATTGAAGGGATAGCTGAATGTATACCATATTATATCTGGAATTGTATTGTAGCAGTGTTTTTATACAGAATTACCTTAAGAATTATAAAATCAGAGCTGTATTCATTATAAAAGATTTTCATGATCAGTTTTGGAAGTGTGCATATGTGAGTTTGACTAAGTATAAAGTTTTTACCAGTTGCAAGTTCTATGCAAAACATAATAATATAATGAATCAACCAATTTTGTGTTTAGAATTCCTTACGTAATTCTGAATTTGATATTTATGGGATGAATAAGGAAACTGAAGGCCTATTCTCATAAGACAGGCAAATTAGTAAAAATTTTGGTTCTGGAGTTTAACAAGGCATTGACAACATGGATTTAAATATCATTTTTGCAGACTTGAGTCTAACATTTACATTTCTGTGCTCCCTACAACATTCTGCCCGCCTGTGGGTTTTGCTATCTACACAGTCCATTCAATGAACATAGTTGATTTTGATGTCCTTTTTTTTAACAATTGTTTGAATTGTAAAATTGAAGTACAGTGATGGAGTAGAGAGGAGTGGGTATATAAGACATTCCTGGTCTATTAATGAAGAGCAATAGAATGTGATTTAAATTGAACTTTTATATGCTGCTGGCATCATCAATGTTATATGGCTTTCTGATTTCTACATTTTTAAAAGTTGTACTTAGTCATCTCCCGTCTTTTTTTTAAAATCGTTTTGGCAACATAAGAAATATAAGGGAGGACATAATGTTCATGGTGTTGTTTTGTAAGGATAAACTAGAGTTTCCCTAAATCCCAACAGTGACACTATTCAGCAGCTCAACGTCAAGTTATGTGTTGTAACTGTAGATGTAACATCTTTGAAAACAGCTCTTTGAATTGCATAGACTGCTTGACTAAGCATTCCTGTAATTCTTCAGGTCTTTGGCACAATTAAATTAGCTATCAACTGTCCATTTAATTAAAGCTTTATTTGTGTTGAATGTCTCATGCTGTTCTACAAAAGGTTATATGGTTCTATCGCATTCACTGGTATGAATTAGTAGACTATGAATTAAATAGGGAGCCTTGGTGGCGCAGTGGTTAAGAGTGCAGTACTGCAAGCTACTCCTACTGCAATTTGACAGATAGAATCCCACCAGGCTGAAGGTTGACTCAGCCTTCCATCCTTCTGAGGTGGGTAAAATGAGGACCCAGATTGTTGGGGGCAATATGCTGACTCTGTAAACCACTTAGAGAGGGCTGTAAAGCACTGTGAAACGGTATATAAGTCTAAGTGCTATTACTATTGCTAAATATTGTTGAATCTTTCTACATGCCTTATTAGGGCAGAGTGAGAAGGTAAGTTGTCATACAGCTAGAATTGAACTGAGTCTGAGTGTTATCTATTTTGTGGCATAGAAAGAAGTTTATCTGAACATTTTTGAATGTATAACTTTCACTTTCTTTGAATATTTCTAATATTCTAATATTAACCACTTTTGTGGTATACATGATGTACAATGACAATAAAGGCATTGAACTTTGTAGTTTATAATGTGAATAAAATTTAATATAGCAACCATTGAGCGTGGAGGTTCGTTGTCCGAACTTGTGGGTTGGTTTCCAAACATTTCATTACCTGGCTAGGTAACATCCTCAGCAGAATTTAGGGGATGTCAGTGTAGGTGTTCTTCTGCTTATAAGGGTTTCATGTAGCAAGTAGGTCTTGTGATGAGGAGATCAGGTGAGGGTGATTTCCCCTTCACAAGACTATTGACCACACAAAGCCCTTACAAGCAGAAGAACATAACACTGACATCCCCTAAATTCTTACCTAACCTAGTAACAAAACATTCGAAAACCAATTCACAAGCTCGGAGAACAAACGTCCACCCTCATACTATACCCAAGCTACAGATATTTGTCACTATCGCATGGCAACCCTTTTAGAAACAGAAGACTTTCTGATTATAATTTTGATTATATCTTGGTAGGATTTGGTGCCCAAACAAGTATTACAACTTCTACTGCTTATAGTCCCTTATAGATAAACAGTGTAAAGATTTGCTGATTAAACGGATTCTTCAAAATGTACAGTAATGGTTGTTTATTAGTATCAGTAGACACTCACAGGATATATTTGTAGACTTCCTACCATGTAGTTTTTATGAATAATATTTGGTAACACTGATTCACAGCGACCACAAGGATCAGAATATCATCTTGATGCCATCTCCATACTGTGGATAATGTCTTGTAAAGCAGGTAGTTCATAATGTGCCCTTCCAAAATTAGAATGTCTTAGTGGGTGCACTTGGAAGCCTTTCCTGGTTTTCTGGCATACATGTCCATGCATGGAAGTCACTGGAATTGCTGGCAGTATGCTGTCATGCTACAGGTCTCAGCCACTGTTAGAATAGGGAGCTAGTGATAGGCTCAGATGAAATTGCACTTGTCCATCCTCTCCTGGCTTACTGATCAAGAGAGTTGGGGGTTCAGTAACATGAACTAAACCAAGAAATGCCTGGATCGCCAAAGGCATGAAAGGAAGAGCTGATTTTGAATGATATGTAACATTCAAGCCTATACTATAGTAATAAGAACAGCAAACATCTCATTTCTTATGGAACCTGCAGTTTGTTACCTATTTCTCCTTTTAAACTTAGTCCTTTTTGGATGAAGGACAGGTTGGTTGAACATTTAAGGTCGTTGTACGAATGTTTCTAACTTCTGGATGATAAATCACTCTGGTCAGTTCAGAGTTTGTCCTTAGCCAGATGAGTCTAGAAGACACATCTGATGTCTCATTTTGCATAATTATCCCAAATGACCACAGCTTCATTCTATGAGTTCCAAAGAAGTGGATGGGGTTTTCTGCCATTTTAACAAAACTCCTTGTAGTTTGGACTCCTTTCTTTTGTAGTTGCTGAAAGCCTCCAGGAGTTGAAAGAAAGCTGAGTCAACACAATGGTAAATCCATCTACTATTGTAAGTCTTTCTAAAGAGACATTTGTATGCCCTCCTTAAGAAACTATCATATGAGCCTGAATAGACAATTTTCAAACTGTTTACTAGTGCATTTTCCTGAGAAAGATTGTTGAGAAAATTGCGGGGCTGCAACTTCAACAAGCTCTGGAAGAAATGAATTATATGGATCCATTTCAGACATGACAAGCTATAGAAACAGAGTTAGCATTAATTGTTCTTGTGAATCAACTCTCGGGAGATGGAGATAGATATATTGTAACCCTCATAGTTCTGCTTGATCTGTCAGTAGATTTCAAACCATCAATCATGGTAACTTCTGGAATGCATATGAGGATTGGATGTCAAGGTCACTATTTTGCAAGGGTTGTCCTTCTTCATGAAAGGATGATTCCAATTGGGAGGGAAAGACTTAGCCCTAAACTGTTGAAATAGTGTCCATTTACCTGGAGACTATTTAGCTCTGGTTGAAGAGGAACAGGTTGAGATTTAATTGCAGCAAGACAATCTGCATTTGAAAGCTTGATGATTCCAGTGAAATACCATATTTAGTTTGGAACAGGATTGTACTTCTCCAAATACAACTGGTTCATAATTTGGGAATCCTCTTGGACTCATGGTTTCGATTCAGGAATGGATGGTAGCTGTGACCAAGGAGGCTTTTGCATTGCTTTATCCTGTGTACCAGTCGCAATCTTTCCTGGATTATCTCTCAGTTGGATTGCTACAACTCACATATATGAGCAGTTTTTGAAGTGCCTTTATACAAGCTGCTCCAATATATGGTGGCTCAAATAATGATGGAGCACTTCAAGACATCCATGTATCAATTCTACTTTGGAAGCTGTAAAGTGGCTTCTCAGTACAATTCAATGTACTGGTTGTTAATTTTAAGGTTCTTCTTAATTCAAGGCCTGATATGTGCAGGATCACCTCCTGGTGGTATGTGCTCATCCAAATAAGATTGACTAGGATGGTGTTGGCTCTACACATCTCTTTTTAGGATGCCATTTTAGGGTGTAACCTAATGATGCCATGGAAGTCTATTTTAAATGTAAATTCTTAGTTTTATATGGTTTTTAGCTTTAAATTTTGACTGTTTTTATTCCCAAATTATGGGTTTGAGGAGTTGTATGCCACTCATAGTTTATTGGAGTGACCTATAAGTCCAGTAAATAAATAGACTCACCAAGGATTTTCATTATGTGACTTAGAAAATATATCTGATACCCCTCCAGGCTTCTTTGTAGGACTTCATATTTCCTCAACTGCTTTTCCATTTCCTCTGAGCCATGATGGCACAGTAGTTAGAATGGAGTATTGAAGGCTAACTCTGCCCACAGCCAGGAGTTTGATCCTGACTGGCTCAAGGTTAAATCAGCTTTCCATCCTTCTAAGGTCAGTAAAGTGAGGTCCCAGATGGTTGGGGCAATATGCTGATTCTGTAAACTACTTAAAGGATGCTGTAAAGCAATATGAAGCGGTGTATATAAGAGTTATTGCTATTTAAGATTGAAAAAGTGGATAGAGGAAGGAAATAACCTTATGAAAAAACATTATTTTTCAGCATGCACACATGTAGCTTTAAAAAGGTTATTTTCAGCATGCCCAAACAGGTTTGCTTCAGCTATACAATTATTTCCCTTGCTCATCCTATATGCATGTTATTCAACCATGTCAGTCAGAAGACAAGCCAGTTTGAGATCTTCCGTTTGCTTTAATAACTACAGTATGAGTGAATTGAATTTTGAAAACAAAAGACTTGGAATTTTATTATAATTACTATAATTTATACCTTCTATTTCTAAATCATGGGAAGGGGTAAAATCTACCCTTGCACTGACAAGAACAAAATGTAAACGTTGCCACCTTATTATCCCTGTTGACATAAGTAAAGTTTGCAATCCAACTTGAGAAGCAGAAATCCTGATTTGTTCCTGTAGTTACAATATGGGGCCTAATAAATAACCAGCTGAATTTGTAATTTTTTTTAGATGAAGAAACAGCTTGGCGATAATGAAGCAATTACTCAGGAAATAGTTGGTTGTGCCCATGTGGAGAATTATGCATTGAAAATGTTTCTTTATGCTGATAATGAAGATCGCGCTGGTCAGTTTCACAAGTAGGTAGCAAAGGAAAATACACATTGTGTGTAATAATGAGCTATTGAAGCAATGCAGCCTAAATTTGATCTAAATAAAAAAACAGTTTGACTAGTGGTTAAGGCAACAGACTAGAAAGCAGGAGACTCTTGAGTACAAATCCCACCTTCGCCAAGAAAGCCAACTGGGTGACTTTGAACCAGTCACGTTCTTTTAGCCCAATGTACCTCACAGGTTTATTGTGGTGGGAGAAATATGAGGAGGAAAGTATATTGGATATGTTTGCCACCTTGAGTTATTTGAAAATATAAAGGTGGGATACAAATAAATAAATAAATAAAAATTGGTATATTGCATAAAACTCTGGAAAACTGCTAGAATGAATGGTCATAGAAATAATGTAAGTTGGAAAGGTTCTCAGTTCTGCCCTTGCCTGTGAATTTAATGTAAAAACCTGTACTTGTCTAATTATTTGTCAAATGTGTATTATTTATTTTTATTCCTATTCTAAAAAAACCTGTTTTCCAGAAATATGATTAAATCCTTTTATACCGCAAGTCTTCTAATAGATGTCCTGACAGTATTTGGAGAACTAACAGACGAGGTAAGTAAAAGGTGTTACAGATCATAAAACACGGATAACAGAAACAATTTTTAACATTGTAATTTAATCATCTTAAATTTGTACTTAACTATCCTGGTTACAAGTGTTACATATTAATTATAAGAAAAGTCATATTTAGTAACCATTTAATTATATTAATTGCAGATGGAGAATTCTAACGCAAGTGCAACAAGTTACTTTGGGCTTTGGAGAAATCTATTTCCAGAATCCTCTATGAAGAGGCATTGTCAATGAAATGCATTATCATTGTTTACAGATTAGAACAAAGCTATGGAATATTACCATATGGCCAGTTTCTTAAATGTCTAACCAGAATTAGTATACTCCAAAAGGGGCAATAGAAACCACAGAATAGAACAAAACATGACAGGGGAGATTTCCCTGCAAGAAAAGAATGACTCACTGGCAGTGTATGATCCTGTTCCTGCTTCTAATTTTGAATGCACTGACAAATAATTTTATAGTACAATCAAAAAGGAAAACCGGGCAGTATAATAGATACATACTTTTTATTATGATTAGTACAGGTAGTGCTCAACCTATGACCACAATTAAAACTGGAATCTTAGTTGTTGAGCCAAAGCAGTCATTAAATGAGACATCATGTGACTGTTTTGCTCAATGAGCATAATCCCATAAACTTTCTTAGGAAATCAGCAGAGAATAATGCAAATGGATTACATATGATCACAAGGCACTTGGCAACCAGTTGTAAGTGCAAATAGGTTGCCAAGCACCTAAATCATGATTATGTTTCTGTGGAGCTTGGATGTGTGAGACGTTTTGCAATGGCCAGAAGTGCTTTACATCTCTCAAATCACCTATTCCATAGTCTTTGTAATTTCAGACTATTGTTAAACAAACAATCATAAGTTGAAGACTACCTATAAATATATCGAGCAATACTCCAAATGCCTTTTTAACTTTTTTTTTTTAAATAAGTAGCACTTTGGCTGGGAAATTCCATTGACATCTATGCAATTGTTACCTATGAAACCATGCGTCCTTTTAAATAAAAGAAATATTTTTTTTTACATTAAATTATATAGACATTATTAGATTTTGGCTTCATTGGATTAGAATTAGATATGCCAGATAGAAGAGGAAGGTAGAAACTATTATAAAAAAATTTAAAATTCTGCATGCCAGCTTGCCTGTCAATTTATTTTGCTTATGTATGCAGGAGGTTTGAATGGATACGCTGAAGTATACATTTAACAAGGAGTTCCAATATTTGCACTTAGCTGTTGGTGATTAAAATTGAAGGAATTGTATAAGATGAAAGCCATCTCAGAAATTCATGAAGCTAATATAGGCAAATTTCAAAAATAATTCTGGAATGAAAACATACTAAAATGATAGTTAAATGCACATTAAACTCATCTCCCAAAAGCAAGACACATGGATTCCTTGAAACTTATAATAAAGACACAGTTTCTGAGATTTAATAAGTACATTTTCAGTTCACATATCATATACTTGACAAAAAACAGATAAATTGAATGATTTGTTCAAGTTCATTATATTTCTCTGGTAGAGAAAGGAATTAATTAGAATATATCTTAACTTTAGTTGAAACTATACTATAGTGTATACTTGATGTTTTAGAAATATCATATAGACATGCTAGATTTTTTATTTCATGCCGCTCTTGAGGCAAGACAGATTATTCCTGTTGAGATTCAAAGTTATGACCTTCTCTCCTCAGCAATCACAAATGTTCCAGAGAGTAAATAGCCTAGCATCCGTAAGAACTGGGCTGCATTCCTGTTATTGTGACTGTTTCCTGTTGAAAATTTACTTAGGAAAGTACTACTTTCTGAATAGTAAAAAAATATAGAAAACAATAAAGCTGTTGGGTTGCTACCTGGTTAAAAAAAAACTGAATGAGAAAAAAATAATAGATTCACAACAGTGTTATTGTTGAAGCCTGAAATGATCTGACAGAAATTACAATTATTGAGCCAAAAGGAATTGCATGTTGCTAAGGACTGACTAGAAAATTGTTTTGCTTGAAGGCTTCATCCTATAAAATTCTCAACACTTCTATCATTTATCTTCTTCCCAAATATTTAGTAAAGACGAAAATCCAGCCTGTAGCTAACTCTTTAGTGACACCATCCCAAACATTTTTATTTAAGGAAAAATTGATTTATAATGCATCTGCTGAGAGAAGTGCAAATAGTTATGACCCTAAAGTAAACTTTTTGTTCTCCCTCTGCAAAAAAAACCCATGTTTTGAAGGCTAAGAGCCTTTCTTAAAGTAATGTCAGAGTTTATGAAGAGTTGTTCATACCAAATGTGAGAGAATAGTTTCTATTTTATTATGTAAATTTTGGAATTGTTTGTAATAATGCCCATTTTGGAATTTTAGGGTCATAGGCTGAATCTGTAGGCCTAGACATTTTGACTACTTATTAATGATATTAAAGTTACTTCATAAATACCTTCCCTAATGGGCTAGTGGATGCTGAGTGGATGCTGAGCAAAAAGGAAAGCCGCCCTACTCTCTTACCATTTGTCTATGCAGCAGGAGATAGGAAGCAATAGCTTCCTGTGTCTTTCTATCCCTATGCAGAATAGAGGCAAAAATCATTATTCCCTTATCATGGACAGAATAGCATTTCACTGTATACCTTCTTTATTAGGATGGCTTCCAGGATGTGCTAGACAAAGCATCAGCTGTACTTTGCCCATATTCCCTATTCCCCACATGGAGAAGTTCCCTGAACATTTTATCCATTTTACAACTGTTTCAATGGATGCAGATATATATAGTGCATGGATCATCATGAAATAGATACAATGGGGAACAAAAACTTCATCTAAAATGTCCGTATCTATCCATTTGGGCTAGGTTTCCCTTTCACATTATAAATTGTAAAAATGTGAGTTAGAAGACCAGTAAAAGTTCATATTGCAGGTCTTATTTTACAGGGAATAAGCATAGCAGAATTAAGTAGTAAATAATATATGCAATTTAAACTATTAAATTTGTATAGAAGCTCTTCTATTTTACTTTTCAATTTTGAACTTATGTAATTTAAGACATGAACAAATTTAAATTTAAAATTCTCCATTAACTTTCTAGAATATTCAGCACAGAAAATATGCCCGGTGGAAGGCAGCATATATTCATAACTGTCTAAAAAATGGAGAGACTCCACAGTCTGGACCTATTGGAATGGAGGAAGAACTTGGTAACATTACTGTTAATGTTTTGATAAATATAAATAGCATATATTCCTGGCAAATAGATGGGAGAAAAATTGAGGTAGTGACAGATTTTATTTTCCTGGGCTCCAAGATCACTACAGATGGGGATTACAGCCAAGAAATTAAAAGATGCTTGCTTCCAGGGAGGAAAGCTATGGCAAATCTAGACAGCATACTGAAAAGCAGAGGCATCACCCTGCCAACAAAAGTGCATACAGTCATGGCTATGGTTTTCCCAGTTGCAATGTATGGCTGTGAAGGAATCATAAGGAAGGCTGAGGGCCAAAGAATTGAGACCTTTGAACTGTGGTGCTGAAGAAGACTCCTGCGAGTCCCTTGGACTGCAAAGTGATCAAACTGGTCAGTCCTAGAGGAGATCAACCCTGACTGCTCTTTAGAAGGCCAGATCTAAAAGATGAAACTCAAATACTTTGGCCACCTAATGAGAAGAAAGGACTCACTGGAGAAGAGCCTAATGCTGGGAACGATTGAGGGCAGGGCAAAAGAAAAAGAAGACGACTGAGAATGAGGTGGCTGGATGGAGTCACTGAAGCAGTCAGCATGAGCTTAAATGGACTCCAGGGGATGGTAGAGGACAGGAAGGCCTGGAGGAACGTTGTCCATGGGGTTGCGATGGGTCAGACACGACTTTGCAACTAATAACAACAAAAATAGCATATGAAATATATTTAATGTGATAGAAGTCAGTCTTTTAGAATTTTTTCTTATCTTCATTTCTCAATCTGTCAGACTCATTTTGTCAAGGTATTCCAAAAGGTTGAAATGGTAATTGTCCCTCACACAATTATATTAACATATATTAATCAACCAATTCAGCTTTCTTTTCAAAATTCAGAAACATTGCTCCTTGGGTGAATATATCTCTGCTTACAACTTTAGGTTAGCATATATAATTTGTCAAAATAATTTTAAAATAAGTTCTTAAACCATGCTCATCCATTAATAAGTATGTAATAGTTACAAATACATAATGCATAAATGAGTATTTTATATGTAACAGTTCAAATTTCCATATTTATTGTATATCTTAAGGGCACTGAAACAGATATGTGAACATTTCTTCAGAATTTATTTTCTCTGGGCACTTTTGAGGTCTGGTTGAAACTTTATTAGTGAATAAACACTGTTTTGGGGGACAAAATGAAATATTGGTAAAAATATTGGTAAAATATTGGTATACTTTTTACTTCTCATGGAAGCTGTGGGGGATTTATTTATGTCTTAAGCATCTGAAATTTAATCACAGTGGCATGGTCATTGCTTAACTTAGTATTGCTTGCAACAATTTATAAACTTAGGTTGTCAAAATCTGTTATAAACTCTTGCCATTGGGTATGTCATATAACATATATTCAGAATTCCTTCTAGGAACTTCCCTCTCCTTTATTATCATTTGTTTTAAGTTAGACTTACCTTTGAGAGGTTCCATAAAGTTGCAGCCATTTTCCAATTGTGGCTAAAAATATAAAGGCGTTGATATGACTAAAAGCAATTACAAGTAAATTTTACAACATCTGTAGCATATGATAGGATCATAGGATTGCCAACATGATCTCCAATGGCCGAGGAGGAGGAGGAGGAGGAGGAGGAGGAGGAGGAGAAGAAGAAGAAGAAGAAGAAGAAGAAGAAGAAGAAGAAGAAGAAGAAGAAGAAGAAGAAAAAGAAAAAAGAAAAAGAAAAAGAAAAAGAAAAAGAAAAAGAAAAAGAAAAAGAAAAAGAAAAAGGAAGGAAGGAAGGAAGGAAGGAAGGAAGGAAGGATAGCATTTTATGCATCCTTCATTTTTATGCTAATCAGTTTTTCCTCCAGTTAGCCATAACTATGTTTTGCTGGGTGACTGAGCTTGTGGGAGGGAGAGTTGTTTGTTTGCTTGATTCGGCTTGAAAGAAAACTTAACTTTAATAACAAAATGTATTGTGTATTATGCATTAAATGCATGGTAGTAATTTGAGAAATCACCAGATACAGCAGTGTATATCATAGCTTAAAAAGCAATACTTTAAAATATTTGGTTCATTTCATAATAATAAATAAATAATACAATACATAATAAATATATTCATTGGATAGGATGAATATCTAGCTCATGGTATATTTATTATACTAATTTTATGAGTTAAAAAGAGTACATTGACTTTAAATAATGTAAAATTTCTATTTTATGTGCTAAGTGACCCACAAAGTTTAGGGTATTATCGTGCCAAAGTTCATATGGAAATGTTTGTATTCCAGAATATCTGAAGAACTCATAGTTCTTGCTTTGTGCATTTCAAAAAGAAAAGCAGTATTGTTTAAATGTACTGGAAGACTTCCCCCATTCCTTTCAGCTTGCTCAGTTTTTTTCCTTCTCTTGAAACTAAAAAGTACTGAACTAGAATGAGCTAACTTTTAGACATTACTGTGTTTTCTGACAGTATTATTCTTGAAAATCAGTAAGTCATGTAATATTAGAACCCACTGATATTCATAATTGCCAGTTGATTGGGTAACAAGGTCATGAGAATTATAATGGAGCATCTGCTATGCAGAAAAGTAATTTCTGAAGTGAATACCATAGGAGTAAAAGGAGAAAGAAACTTTCTTGTGCTGAAATCAGAGCATAGACATTTTCTGTTCAAAACTTAGCATTGTTGAGCCAACAGAACATCTTAGGCTCTTGAACTATATTTTCAGTGAACGTAATTGCATCCATGTCTATTTTTTCATTAAATTTGTGTGCTATCCATCTCATCAAAGATGACTCTATAAATGTTGCCCTCCCATAGTCAATTTTAGCTGTTAGTTACTGAATATTGATCCTATATGTCCTAGTATTAATTTATCCTAAACATTTGCTATAGCATAATAAATAACATTGCAATATGTTTTTAGATACCTTCACAGCACTTATCCAAAATAGGTGAAGCTGAAAAGCACTAATCCAAAGATAGTAATGCTATCAGTAGTCCTTGATTAGCAACCACAGTTTTGATCACTCATTAAGCAAAACAGTCATTACATGAAATCACAACTGTTCTTATGATCTTACTTCAACTTTCCCTTGTTTTACAGACCTATAAAGGTGATAAATGCAAAAATTGAGTATAAAGTTACTTATTCATCACTATTGTAACTGCAAATGGTCATTAAATAAAGCAGTTGCTAAACAAAGCTATTTGTGCATTGAATTTTGGTTTTTAAAAAACCAGTATGTCTCTTTTTTTTGTTTGCAAGATGATGAAAATGAACAAGCCAGTTCTCCAACACCATCCAGCCAAGAATCAGAACCATCATCTACCTTTCAATCAAGTGATATTCCCACAAACAGTTACAGTGGCATACATATCCCACCAGGTGCTCATGCCCCTGCTAACACTCCTGCAGAGGTACCCCATAGCACAGGTGAGTAATCTGTATATTTTTAACACTGCATGTTTGTCATTTCCTAGATTTGTTAACTATGTAATAAGACATTGGAAACTATTTCTTAGAACTTTTGCAGTGAAAGGAAGCTATCCCAAATAGTGCCATAAGATTTATTATAAATCCATGCTGGTTTAAAAAGATAAGGCAAACTATTAAATTGCACTGTATAAATACAAATAAAAAGCTATGTTCAATTATACCAAAAGGCCCAAAGAGGGATAATTGTTCTGTTCCCATACTGAATAACCAAAAGCAAATAAATATCTATGGCAAGATATGTAACCTACAGTAACCTTATTTGTGCTCCTCAGTAATTCATATTGAGAGACCACCTACGTCCATTACAAGTCCTTGTTTAATGATGCTTATTCAGACTGGAAGCCCCATCATTAAGTGACTTCCTGAGTAAAAAAAAACATGTGCATGCATCATTTAGTGGTGGCAGTTCCATTAGTCCCATTTTCTGTTGTTGAATGAAGACCATGAAAGTCGCTAAGCAAGGACTTCATCTGACTACAATTTCTGATGTCCTGCCAATTTCTCCATTGACTTTGTTTATGGGAAACCAGCAGGAAAAGTTGCACATTGTTATCAATTGACTGCAGGGATGATGATGCATCAGCAATAATTACAGTTGTAACTACTACCCATTCAGTGCTATCATAGGTTTGAACACATAGGTTAAACGAGTGGTTGCTTAAACAACCACTTGTATATAACTCTATAACCAACCAAGTAAAAATACTTTTAGTGTACTATTCAAATACTATTCAATTAAGTTATGTTAAGTATATCTGTCTAAATCATAATTTTAGACTTGCCTATTAAGCACTCTGACTATTTTTCACTCGTTTATTCACGGTAAAATTAGGTTGTCCAGGTAAGCAGTGAAAGACACTATATTTAAAAAATGGCTGCTTCCTCTTAAAGTAGTTCTGTTATATTTTAGATTATGGCATTAGCATTAACAAAGTATATAGTTTAAAAAAATCAACATAAGCCATATCAAATAAAGATTATGATTATTTCATTCTAGTGCTCTTTCAACATAGTTAAGTAACATGGAAAGGGATTCTGCATTCTTGTGGGAATAAAAATGCCCGAATCACTAGATCATTTCTTCTCTCATTTTGTTCTTAGTAGAATTGGCATGCAGTTACCAGAAAATTCTATTAAACATCAAGTTAAGCACATTTTAGTACTATAGAAACTAAATTGCTGATGGATACAAAACATTAATGCTATATAAGTATTACATTCTTCCCAATTTCTAATTACTTTTTAAAAGTTCTCAAATATTATTCTGAAATCATAGATTTCATTCCAGTTAAGGTAAACATATGATATTTCTAACTTTGCACATTTGTTTTTCTCTTTTTATTATTTATAGGAGAAACAAGTAATACAATTCAACCCACACCTCAGAATGTTCCCCTGGTTGATCCTTCACTTTATAATGTCCAACCTGCAGGTAAGCTTTGTTTTCCTGCTACAGTTTGCATCATTGAAAAGAATTGGCTACAGCACACCTGTACTTATAAACACGAGCATAAATTTGTTTCAAAATAATTCTTGCTGAATTCCATGGAGGTACTCCAAGAAAAAAGTACCTATGTTTAAAATCATAGATTCAAGAATATTTTATAACACTCAAGACATTTGGATTCAAAACATTTCAAATAAGAAATACATCAGGTTCAAAGCCATCATTTTGCATTTGAAATATTCGGTTTATTTAAAAAAATGGACTATTTCAATGATTCTATAGGTGTTTTGAGTTCAAAATAACTTTTTTTCCACATTCCCAGCATTCTGTTTCAAGCAGAAAACACTACCAAAATAATTGAAACAGCCCAGTCTGAACATAAGTGTTTTGGTGCAAAATGATTCCCTTTGGAACCTAATACTGACCATAAAAAAACAATAACACTGTTGGTACTATTCAAAAGTGTTGTCCTGTATTTGTGTATAAGGAATAACATTATATGAAACTCAGTGCAGAAGCAATAATTTCAAAGTAAAGGGGAAAATATAGAAATTGGGTATATTTAGTAGAGGATCTTAATTGATCATGTAATTCCACAATTCCTGGAAAAGGAGTTCCATTTTAGTATGTTGAGGCAATATATTGTCAGCCATCTTGAGTGCCCTCTGATGGAAAGTCAGGAATATAGATTGAATTTATAATCATAATTGGTATGAAAATGTGTAGCAGATTTAATGTAGACTGTATTGTGGTCTCAAATTTCATATATTTATTATTATAATTATAAATCACCCTAGGAGCTCGTCATCTAGGCCAAAGAATGATAATCTAGGATTCCAAATGGGTGATTACCAATTTTTCATCATTACCTACTAGCACTACAGTTCAGAAAGTCCTGAGTGTATATTTGAGTGGACAAGGAGCAGTAATTCCTTCTTTGTAAATTATGTTAACTTTTTGTATTTTGAGAAAGATTTTACATTTGTTAGTTTTGCATTTAGCAAGGACAGTGGTTCTTTTAAAAAAAAGTCCATAAGATTTACCAATCTCAGGCAACATATTCAAATCAAGCACAGTATATTTACTGGAAATTGATACATAAGTAGATGCTTTTCACACAGAACTTTACATAAAATTTCAAATAAATTTCACATAGAACTTCAAAGATACTTCAAGTTTATGGCTATGAAGACAAATTTATTTAATGTTAAATGATTTAATATTAATTATAAAGTGTACTTGATAAAAGCTTGACAAAAATGAATATAAATATTATCTTTCTATTTGCAAAATGTCTCACTTCTGGTAGGCAGTATGGCTGTGTGTGAATTTTTTTTGGCGCTTCAGAATTTTAGTTCTGTCCAATGATGTGATTAAAAATATCTAAAATTAAAATTTTGCCTGATACACATTAATAATTGAAGTAGGCCTCAATAATAATAAATAAGGTTTTTTGCCAACAGAGCATGTAATAGAGTAGATACTGTAAAAATAAGATTAGAGTGGTTAATTTAGGCTTTGTTCCAGAAAATCAGTTGAATACTGGACTGATGCCTTGGCTGTTTTCTAAAAGAATGATTTTCAAGTTTCTTTTGGCATCATAATATGAGAAAACAAAATGTCCTTGAGACAGTCTTTGAGGTAATGTGTTCACGCTGTGTTTTTCAAAGAGAGGGAGGCCACCATTGACCAAACCTTAAAAGTTAATTGTGGATTTATACATTTATCAGATCATGGATGTTAGGTTACAAATTGAAATTTTAAGTGACTATATTTTGTGACATGGCGTTCTTTGAAGAAATTGCTGATCTATGCAAATACACATTGACTCCTGTTGAAATAAATCCATTTGAAGTTTAGGTGTTTTATAAAACATGCAAAATGAACTCATAAATAATAAGATGCTTGTTGCAAGAGGGTTTTTTTTAATTCTAAGTAGGTCTCCACTGATTAAAATCAGATTTAGCCTATTGATTAACAATATTTGAAAAAATATATTGAACTAGATTAAAAATTTCTCCACTTCAAAAAGACAAATGTGTACCAAAAAAAGCAGCCTATCCTCTGTGTGAAAACTTTTTTTTTAATTTGCTAAAGCAAACCATCTAATCTTTAAAAGAAGAAAGAAAAAATAATTTTATTTTATAAATTTGAGTTATGAATGAAAGAAACCAATAATTACATAAAGATAAAACAAATTTATCTTTTTTATTTTTATCAGTGTTAGGTTATAGTAGATATAATTTCACATATAAATGTGATAACATCGTAATGATAATTATAAAGTGAGAAAAAGATTAGGTATAAATGCATATATAAATATGTATAAAATTCTACTGTATATATTACTAAATTCTTGCCTCTGTGTTGTGGCTCCTAAGGTTTTGTTAAAATGGAAATAAGGCCATACTGATTCAGAGCTGTTTGCAGTGTCAGTCCATCAACAGAAAATACTGTAATATTCTTTCTCATAGAGAGTTACGAAAACTCAGATTTTAAAAAGCTGGAACTTCTGACATAGGACACTAGATTTCTGTGTTTATAATGTACTTTTACATGATATGGCTCATTCCTTTGAAATGTAACAAAACAAACAAAACTTTATTTGAAACAATGCATAAATTCAGTATGCTCAGGCTTTGGTAAATTGATCAGTATAAATGGTAAGCATATATCTGTTTAGCCACAATGTTCAAAATGATCAAAACAGATCATACAAATAAGTCAATATTAGCTGTATAGTAGCTAGCATTTGTTTGCTTTTGTTGATAATAAGATTGTTACAGAAACTGCATTATTCACTAATACTATACAGACAGTACTTTCCATTGAATTGCCGTGTAAAAAAGACTTAATGCAGACTTTGTATCATTTGTTTTGACTTTTATAGTATAAGAATGTATTACATTTGAAATAAGGCTTAACAACTACAGGTGAAACTCAAAAAATTAGAATATCGTGCAAAAGTTCATTTATTTTAGTAATGCAACTTAAAAGGTGAACCTAAAATATGAGATAGACTCATTACATGCAAAGCAAGATAGTTCAAGCCATGATGTATCATAATAGAGATGATTATGGCTTACAGCTCATGAAAACCCCAAATCCACAATCTCAGAAAATTAGAATCTTGTGAAAAGGTTCAATATTCTAGGCTCAAAGTGCCCCACTCTAATCAGCTAATTAAACCATGACATCTGCAAAGGGTTCCTGAGACTTTGAATGGCCTCTCAGTCAGGTTCAGTAGGAATCACAATCATGGGAAAGACTGCTGACCTGACAGTTGTGCAGAAAACCATCATTGACACCTTCCATAAGGAGGGAAAGCCTCAAAAGGTAATTGCAAAAGAAGTTGGATGTTCCCAAAGTGCTGTATCAAAGCACATTAATAGAAAGTTATGTGGAAGGAAAAAGTGTGGAAGAAAAAGGTGCAGAAGCAGCAGAGATGATTGCAGTCTGGAGAGGCTTGTCAGGAAAAAGCCATTCAAAAGTGTTGGGGACTTTCACAAGGCATGGACTGAGGCTGGAGTCAGTGCATTAAAGAGCCACCACACACAGATGGATCCTGGACATGGGCTTCAAATGTCGTATTCCTCTTGTCAAGCCGCTCCTGAACAACAAACAACATCAGAAGCATCTTACCTGGGCTAAAGAAAAACAGACCTGGTCTGTTGCTCAGTGGTCCAAAGTCTTCTTTTCTGATGAGAGCAACTTTTGCATCTCATTTGGAAACCAAGGACCCAGAGTCTGGAGGAAGAATGGAGAGGCCCACACTGCAAGATGCTTGAAGTCCAGTGTTTCCACAGTTTCCACAGTCTGTGTTGATTTGGGGAGCCATGTCATCTGCTGGTGTTGGTCCATTGTGCTTCATTAAGTCCAGGGTCAACACAGCCATCTACCAGGAGATTTTGGAGCACTTCATGCTTCCTTCCGCAAACGAGCTTTATGGGGATGCTGACTTCATTTTCCAGCAGGACTTGGCACCTGCCCACACTGCCAAAAGCACCAAAACCTGGTTCAATGACCGTGGGATTACTGTGCTTGATTGGCCAGCAAACTCTCCTGACCTGAACGCCATAGAGAATCTATGGGGCATTGCCAAGAGAAAGATGAGAGACATGAGACCGAACAATGCAGAAGAGCTGAAGGCCGCTGTTGAAGCATCCTGGTCTTCCATAACATCTCAGCAGTGCCACAGGCTGATAGCTTCCATGCCACGCCGCATTGAGGCAGTAATTGCTGCAAAAAGGGCCCAAACCAAGTACTGAGTACATATGCATGCTTATACTTTTCAGAGGTCCGATATTGTTCTATGTACAATCCTTGTTTTATTGATTGCATGTAATATTCTAATTTTCTGAGATTGTGGATTTGGGGTTTTCATTAGCTGTAAGCCATAAATCATCACAATTATGACAAATCACGGCTTGAACTATCTTGCTTTGCATGTAATGAGTCTATCTCATAAATTAATTTCACCTTTTAAGTTGCATTACTGAAATAAATGAACTTTTGCATGATATTCTAATTTTTCGAGTTTCACCTGTATACTGCTGTGTAGTTTTATTGGAAAGGAGGATGTTTTTCATTCTTATACTTTAGGCAAAATGCAGGTCAGAAAAAAGTTAGACTGTTTTTAAATTCCTAGTGCCTTGGTATCATGTGTATGTTTGGTCCTTTCTTTCACCTGATAGGAAAAATAAAATGTCACAATGCTCAATTCTTCCACTAGGGAATGGGTGTTATTTCGTAACAAGATGATCCCATATCTCAACAAATTATACAGAGACAGAATCAATGAATGGCCTCAATTGCGCCCCAGACCTGAGGGAGAAAAGGGAGAATCTAAGGTTAACACACTGGATATTGTCCTTGTTTTTGTGCAGATTGTAACATGATTACTGAAGCTTCTAAAGACTTTCGATAAAGAGCAAATCTCTCTCAAAGTATTGGGTTACACTCTAAGCTTCAAACAGCTTTTCTGTTCATTGATCTTAGCAAACCATTTCAGGTGGTTAAATAAATATGTGTGTATGTCATGTTTGGAAGCTGAATCTTAGTCGTCTGTCTCTGTTTTCATAGGGGAAATTCGTTTGACTGCCGAAGATTTTTCCAGGGCTCAGAAATACTGCAAATTTGCTGGCAGTGCTTTGCAGTATGAAGATGTGAACACTGCTGTGCAGAATCTACAGAAAGCCCTCAAGTTACTGACGACAGGCAGAGAATGATGCCTTTGTCTGCTGGCTTCATCACTTGTACCTAAAAAAACTTAACAGGCGGTTACTCTTAACTCTTGTCAGGAAAATGCATTTGCACAAAAGCTTTTGATTTCTGTGATAAGAATACAGCCTCTGTGTCTGTCTCATTCTTTCTGACAGAGGAATAAGAACTATCTGGGGACAGAGGTTTACATTCAGCACACCAATTGTGGCACTCCTTGCCCAAAACTATAAAATACCCCCCATGGCTGTGCTGTCCTTTTTACAAGATTGGAGGGAGGGAAATACTTCTTGATGGCATACATTTTTGTTTGGAATTTGTTATAAGAGAAGATTATTTGAAATGCAACATGTCTCTAATTGAAATGTCCAGACCATTTGGGTGAAGGGATGCTATATAATAAAACCAATGCAGAAAATAAGGCAGAAATGTTTTTTTGAGAAACTTTCAAATTAAGTTAGAAAGGTATAGTTAGCTTTACTGATATTGCTAGAAAGCCATTGTAATGTTTCCAGGTTCCAATACTCATTAAAGCAATATAATTTTGTGTGTGTGTGTGTGGTTTTTTGTTTTTTTTCATTGTGTAGCTCATTTCAGTTTTGAGGATAAAGGAAATATACATCTGAAATGTAAAGCCTAGCTCTAGATATCTTGAACTTTGAAAGCACCCATAATTAATTCTAACACTAAGAAAATAACCAAAATTAGAAATATCTGGAATTTAATATTTATTGCCATCATTTTAAAAAATGAAAATGTTCAACTCCTGCTGTACTATAGACTATTAAAATATTGTGGAACCTTTAACTATGTGTTTGAATTATTAATATAAAAATACATAAATGTTTTAACAAATAAAACTATTTTAGTATTAAATATGTTTTTGTTAATAAATTTAGTTCAATTTGATACTTTGTACAAAATATGATATGCCTCCCTTTTTGCCTCAGCTTTTCTTTTTTAAATGATAATTTAGTTCTGCCTTACAGTGTGCACCACCAACTCAATTGGGTGGAGGTTGAAGAAACTTTAAATGTCAAAAAGATTTGTTCTATTAATAACAACTAACAAAAGTTGTTCAGTGTTAAGATAAAGGTATAGTCTTTCAGATATCAATATTTATTTTAGGTCTCAAATTTATAAAATTGAAAAACGGTGATTTCCCTTTGAATTTTGCAGAACTTTTAACCTCTCTTGATTTGACTCAGCTCAAATTCAATTTTTATTTCAAAGTTTGAATCATTGACTTTCCTAACTTTTCCTATATAAATTAATGGAATGAGGAACACATTCTGATGTTTTGAGTTCAGAATAAAACTTATATTTGAGCAATGTGGTCCAAATCCAAAAGTTAGGTATATACTAAGCTTAAAACTTTGCCATTTCTGGCATTCCAGGTGCTACATTTGACCCCCCCAAAAATTCTTCACTGAACTCTTTTGTTCAGTAAACAGTGTGCTCCTATTGAATTTTCTTACTACATGCAAATACTGTGATCTTTTCCTTTGTTACCAAACTGCTTAGTACAGAAGCACTCACTATGTTCATGGACATTAAAAAGAAAAGCCCATGTATAAGCAATAAAATTATATCTTTTGGTTTTATGTTACTATATTGTTCAAGGGCTACATTAAAATAACTATATGTGTTTCTCTGCTAGGCTTCTATGAATGCTTGCTTTTCAGAGATTTTTTTAAAAAAGCATTCTTTAACATTGATGCTTCTGTTATTTGCAATAGAATTCAAAATTATTGGAAATCAGTAGCAGGATATTTCAAATCTGCTGCTCTTAGGTCATTTAGTTTACACATTTTAAAATAATGTGAATGCGGGCTTGAGGATTTATGTCCATTCATTGATCTTCATGATTTCAACATAACTTTTTATATCACTTTAAAATCCTAGTGGATTCCATATGTAAGTCGTGTATTTTAAACTTCTGAACATGATGAACTTTGGAAAGGGGCATGGTTCCCCTTACGTTAGTTTGCTTGTATTCAGGTACTTCAATGAAACATTCCAGTTCTACTGAGGCTAGTTGTATCATAAGCACCATGCACAAGCAGGATGCACAATTGTATGTGAATAGAAATAGGCAAATACTGAGTTGCCCTCCAGTATTTGTGCAGTTTCATTCCCCCCCACCCCCCAAAACCAGGAAACATTTCAAAGCAGCTTTAGAAGCAGAGAGCTATGTATAAAGAAAGTCAATGACTCTCCTTATGGAAGCTGGACAATTTTCTATTCATTCAGCAAGATTTTCAGCATCTGTTGCCTAATTAATCTTTAAGACATCCATTTCATAAAATAGCACATATCCCTTCAAGCTATGTTATTGATTGTGTTACAGTGTGACTATAGCAAAAATGAATATTTCTAAGGCTTGCCTTACACTTTTTCTTACTTGCTTTTCCTGGACAGTATAAGCAGCTTTCAGGAAGAAGTATGCATGAAATAAATTTTGTTTTGAACTGGTTCAAGATGAAAATTTTAAAACCTAAATAGGATACTATGGGAATACAGCTGTGCTGTCATTGTTGAAAAATCTGGTTGGTTTAGAACCTGCTATTAAAATGATCCCACACCCGCTTTTCAACAGAGGAAACCCATTTTTATCAGTTTTTTCAAATAAACACTGGTTTGTCAGCCAACAGATTAGCTGTTCTTCCCCCCCCCCCCAATCCTTTTATTGCTTACTTCAATTAGATTATATTTCCTTATTAAAATAATAGGATTTTTGAGCCAATTTTCCTGCAGGGACACTTATACAATAAAGGTGTGTGGAGGGGAGCAACTGGCTTTTTAAATTATAACCCAACTGATTCCCCCAGCAGGAATAAACAAAATGAAGGGAGTTAGGTCAAGTTAGGAGGCAGGAGGAATTTGGGGGTTTTGAGATAGTTGTCTTGAATTCTTGAGGAAGAAAGACCTCAGGCAAGGATAGAAATTGAGTTGCTTGGCTGTAACTAGAATTGTGTTAAGGTTTTCGTGTTTCACCTCTTCAACTATATGTTGGGTGTGTAGAACCTTATCTTCTTTTGGCAGCTTTCATAAAGTTGATTTTTGTTTAAATCTTGGAGTTGACCGGTGGCCTTTTAAGACCCGCCTTAGCTTGGCTGAGTTGCAGACTTCCAAAAGTTTTGTTTAGTTTCACTTCCTGTAGTTCAGCCCAAACCTTGGGGCAGGAAGAGAATTTCCCCTTCGACCCTTTTCTGGTTCCTCAGAGGGTTCGGGCAAAAGGAAGAAACTGGTTCATAATGAAGAGATGGTGGTTGCAGCAAAGGGTCTAATTTTTTATTCACTATTCAACCCCAGGCTCTGGTCACCTCAGAGAAGGGATTTTTCCATCATGGGGCTTATCCTTATTACAGTGTGTCATATTTAGGCAGTGGGGAGACAGATAGGGGCTGCCAGTTTGCAAAAAATAAAAATGCCAATGTTGCTTCATTAGATAACATATCCACAACAAGAAAATAGAGAGTGCACAAAATTCTATGCTCCGCAAACTGGCCCAATCAAAAAGGATTTTCAGGTGGGGTTGTGTATATATGTGAGTGCCTCTTGAAGCTTAACCATCAACAGGAGACGAGAATTTGCACATCAACTCTGCACCGCTAATCTTTGTATTTACATTTGAGCATAATTAGCACACTTTATATATGAGTAATGTTTTATTGGCACTACTGTACTTGCCTGTGGTACCACACAAGCAAAACACTGGTGCAAACTTACCAATAAGTAACTTCACTTGAATTCTTCTCCAGAACAAAGAATTTTGTTTAAAAAATAGCAAGTACAAGATGTGAGTAGTTTTCTTCTGTTTTAGCACATGCTTAACTGCTTTGTGTCTTTTAATATTCCTCTCAGCGATTCCCCTGGTTTGGTTAAAATATTAGCAATAAAGACATGCACTGCATAGCCTGGAAAAAAGTTTGAAAAAGGCACTGACTCACAAGCCAAAAAAACAACAATCCCAGTCATGGTGCTCAGAACAACTGATACCGGCCAATGTTTGTTTCATGCTTGAAACCAAACAGCAAAACACTCCAAACTCAAAATACATCCTCTTTCCTCTTCCAAACAACCAAAACCAGTCTTTTGGGGTGAGAATATATCAGATTTAAATGATTTGCTCATTGCTACTTTCCAAGTTCTCTTTTTAGAAGTCTCCACTGTATTCATGAATGCAGGTTTCAGTTTGCTCAGCTTTGCAAAGCCAGGCGAAATCTATATAGTATCCTTCATCCAAAGAAATCTTGGGAGTATTTGCAAATTCCAAAAATTAAAATTACTACATTCTCCAAATTTTCCTGGCATTGGTAGAAAGTAGAGTGTTTTGTTTTATTTATTTTTTCTCCAGTGATTCAACTATTTCACAAGAAAGAAATAGAAGCTCTTGTTTGGGAACACTGAAGGCTGAAATGTTTGCTCCCTTTGTAGAAGCCCCTACTCACAGGCAGTTGCATTTACAGGAGGTATTTCTCTTTTAAGCCGTGTCAGGGTTTCTTTTTAACACTCCCACATTTTCTTTGGCAGACTATGAAGTACTAATTTATTGTATACCTGAGGCAGTATTTTCCTGAAGCTTCCAATATAGAAATTCCAATCTGTCTCCTAATGAGTTCTACACTTTGTAAAAAAAACATACCTGAACTTCTGGTATTTTCATTGCCCGAACATGTTCTGACAATGCATAGTAGTTTAGATCTTCCTTCGGAGTTTCCAAAGAGTAATGGCTTTGTATCATGAGAGCACAATGTTGCCTTTTAGACCTTCCACCATATGGAAGCCATTTATCCATGTAACTAGGAGAATATTTCACTCAACCACAGCATTCATTGGCTGATCATGAAACAGCTCCCTGATGGAATCAGTACCCTGTAGTCCGTTCATTTACTTTCTACCATCAATATGGATGTGACTTTTAGCAAGTAGGCTTGTACAAAGAGCCCCTCCTCAAAACACTGAGCCTACAGTAGCCTCTGGAAGATTTGTATGACTGCTTTCAGGGCTTTCCTACATTGTCTGCAAGGGTGTGCATGAATGAATAGTGATCTGCTCAACTTTCAACAGATGCTTGGAGAATTTCATTGCAATATGAGGAGCAGTCCTTTCACAAACCTGGTTAGCCTCTAGAATAGGGAGACTACAAGTATATTCAAGGCACAATGACTCAGCAGTTAAAGCTTGTTAGCTGGAAGCTTGACAGCCCTGAGTGCCACACAACGGGGTAAGCTTCTGTTCCTGCCCTGGCTCCTGCTCACCTTGCAATTCAAAAGCATGCAGATGCAAGTAGATAAATGGGTACCACTGGTGGGTAGGTAACAGTATTCCATGCCCCTTGGTGTATTGTCATGCTGGCCACATGACCACAGAAAGGTCTTTGGACAATGCTGGCTCGTTCAGCTAAGAAACAGATGAGCATCTCCCCCTAGCATCTCCCCCTCCCAGATGAGCATCTCCTGCCAGTTGGACACAACTGGCAGGAGAATCCTTTATCTTTACTTTTACAAGTATATTAAACAACATAGTGCCCTTGTGGGGCCTTCTTAACTACAAATTCTGGGAGATTCTCAGTAACCAAGGAAGTGAAGAAACAAAAGGATGTTTGAACTACTTCTGGTGGAAAGCAAAAGAAAAGAAAACCCGAATATAACCAAGTACAGGCCTAGTCTTTGGCAATCAGAACAATGAAACACCAGTGTTTCTCCATCCATGTGGCATCAACAGAGTGCCATCCAGAAACCTTGTGGAAGGTGACCCTCATTCTATTGAGGTAGGCAGGTTGAGGGACTTTCTTTTGAACAAATAGTTTAATGAGCCTTGGTGGCGCAGTGGTTAGAGTGCAGTACTGCAGGCTACTTCTGCTGCCTGCCGTTTGGCAGTTCAAATCTCACCAAGCTCAAGGTTGACTCAGCCTTCCATCTGTCCAAGGTGGGTAAAATGAGGACCCAAAATTGTTGGGGGAAATATGCTAACTATGTAAACCATAGAGAGGGCTTGTAAAGTGTAATATAAGTCTAATTGCTATTAATAAGATATCTTGCTGAGAAAGAAAAAATAAATAAATATCACGTGGTAGAACCAATGGGATAAGTGGGATCTTGCAGTGTTTTCAATTTTCAAGGCTGAGAATGTGGACAGAGTTCTTGCAGCTTGAGCCCTGCCATTTGAGGGCTAGCCAAGATGGGGAAATTGATTCAGCAGGTCTTAAAGCCATATAACCAGTTAGCTAAAACCTTGATTTCAGTTGGAAACTATTAGAAGTAGAATAATTTTTATTTATTTATTCTAAAAGACTTCGGAGGTTGACTAATCCTGAAACATTTTGACAGCAGACCCTCCAAAAGTTAATAGTGAATAGTAAATGGGGTAGTCAGAAGAAGAAACTAATTAAAAATATGAAAAATAATATGTTTAAATAATAGATGAAATGAAATTAAGTGTACATGTCAGCCCACTTCTTTGTCCTACCTGCTTTTGGATTAAGCCCCTAGGATACAACTCAGGTGTGGTTGGTTCATGGTCAGAGAAGAGATCTGCATCCATGCTTTATTCTCAATCATTTGCTCTTCAGAGTTTAGGATTTCCCAGTAGAGAATAATTCTCTCTGTACAAGTTTCTTGTCCTGTGTTACACATCAACAAAGGCATGAGAAGGAAACCTCCTTAGATGATCCAACTGGATTCATTCTTTGATATGTATTTCTTGGACTGTATGCACCAGGGGTGTCAAAGTCAATTTCATTGAGGGCCACATCAGGGTTGTGTTTGACCTTGGGGAGGGGCATGGCCAGGGTGGGTGTGACCAGCTTGACATCACTTGTGTCAGGGGCACCTGTGGTGGCCCGGGATGGGCTGTGGAATCTTCCTGCAGCCCTCTGCCAATGAAAATAGAGCTTGGGAGGGCCGCAACAGCCTCCTGCAGCCCTCAACCAGTGAAAACAGAGCTTCAAGGTTGACATTGAGAGGGCCACGCAAAGCCCTCCCGAGCTCCGTTTTCACTGGCAGAGCCACTGTGGGCTGGTCTTTCACTATTTCCAGGGCAACTCAGTGGGCCAGATCTAAGCACCCTGCAGACCAGATCTGGCCCACAGGCCTTGAGTTTGACCCCCTGGTATACACAATCAGCAAGTATAAACTTTGAGAAGTAGCTTTGTTGTCATGTGTGATGATACTGTATGTCAATTGTGTGAAATCTGTATTTCAATTATGTGAAATCATACACACAACCTTCTACAATGCTATTACAAATCTGGGACTGGAACAACTAGTAACCAACAACACTAGACTAAACAACTGCCTCGATCTCATCTTCTGCAATAGTTTGAATTTAATTTACGGAATACAAACTAAAGAACCCTTTTCCAGTAGTGACCACAATATGATTGACTTTTGTCTCAACATACGTCCACACAAAAATCACCACAATGATGTAATCCCGATTGTAACTTCAAAAAAGGCAACTATGATCTTATAGACAACGATCTCTCATCCCTTGATTGGCAATCTCTATTCACTGGATGCAATACTGTTGAAGACCATTACAACATATTTTTATTTGAAGTCAAAAGAGTCATCAAACTATATGTACCAACAACAACTCCCAAAACAAAACAAAAAAGCAGATTACCCATAACAATAAGGAAACTTCAATCCAAAAAGAGATCACTCTGGCGGAAAAACAAATCTGGTCACGTTGCCAATTTCAAAAACCGATACAAAAATTTATGCCACCAGATAAAGACCGAATGCACCAATTATCACATTAAACAAGAGGAAAACCTTCTAAGCACCAATTCCACCCGTGCTTTTTACAATTTTGTAAACAACAAACTAAAGACTCAAGGTCCATCCCTCCCATGATAGGACCTGATGGTAAAGACTGCAACGACGACACCATTAAAGCCAACATCTTTAACACATTCTTCAGCTCAGTATTTGTAAACAGCAATGGATCATGCCCAGTATTTCCTAGCCGTACCACAGATAACAACAATGATCTAATACATATCGATTTCACAGAAGACAATGTTGAAAAAGCACTACGCAATCTAAAACCATCCCTATCTATTGGACCGGATGGAATATGTGCCTACTTCTTAAAAAGCTATCCACTGCCATAGCCAAACCTCTAGGCATAATCTTTGAAAAATCTTTCAGGACCAGCTCCTTGCCTAACCTATGGTCACAAGCCACAGTCATCCCCATCTTCAAAAAGGGAGACCCAAGCCTAGTTGAAAATTTCAGGCCAATCTCCTTATGCTGCGTCACCTGTAAAGTCATGGAATCAATTATTAACCAATCCATCATCCTCCACTTAGAGACAAATAACCTACTCTCCAATAAACAATTTGGTTTCAGAAAAAAACTATCCTGTAATCTGCAACTCTTACACTGCAAAAACATATGGACGACACAACTCGACCAGGGCAAAGCAATAGACGCAATCTACATAGACTTCTGTAAAGCTTTTGATTCAGTGGTACACGACAAACTACTCCTAAAAATAAAATCCTATGGTATCTCTGGACAACTGAATAACTGGATAGAAGCATTCCTGTCAAACAGACAACAAATGGTCAAAATTGGGAGCGTCCTATCAAATCCAGTACCTGTCAATAGTGGTGCCCCCAAGGCAGTGTTCTAGGACCAACTCTCTTCATACTCTACATAAATGACCTCTGTGATCATATTAAGAGCAATTGCGTTCTCTTCGCTGATGATGTAAAGCTGTTCAATACCACAGACAATACTGCTACCCTACAAAAGATCTTGACTATGTATCAGAATGGTCAAACAAATGGCAACTTCAAATCTCAACAAATAAATGCTCTGTCTTACATATTGGCAAAAAAATCAGAAAATAAAATACAAGCTGAATAGTCAAGATCTTGTTGATGACCCAAGCTCTGTAAAGGACCTTGGATACTCACCTCTAATGATCTAAGTGCTAGAGCCCACTGCAACTACATAGCCAAAAAGGCATTAAGAGTTGTTAACCTAATCCTACGTAGCTTTTTCTCTGGTAATATCACACTACTAACCAGAGCATACAAAACATTTGCTAGACCAATACTCGAATACAGTTCATCAGTCTGGAACCCACATTACGTATCTGATATTAGCACAATTGAGAAAGTCCAGAAATATTTCACAAGAAGAGTTCTCCACTCCTCTACTCGTTGTAGAATACCTTATGCCACCAGACTTGAAATTCTAGAACTAGAAAACCTTGAATTACGCCGTCTTCGGTCTGACTTAAACATGGTATATAAAATCATACATTGCAATGTCCTACCTGTCAATGAATACTTCAGCTTCAACCATAACAACACAAGAGCACACAATAGATACAAACTCAAAGTTAACCGCACCAAACTTGATTGCAGGAAATACGACTTCAGCAATAGAGTGGTCAATGTCTGGAATACTCTACCCGACTCTGTAGTTTCTTCCCAAACCCCAAAAACTTTAACCTTAGACTGTCTACTATTGACCTCACCCCTTTCCTAAGAGGTCTGTAGGGGCGTGCATAAGCGCACCAACGTGCCTACCGTCCCTGTCCTATTGTTTCTCTTATTCTTTTATTTTTCTTATATGTACCCATTTCATGTATTCACAACTATGTATACACTTATACTTATTATCTTGTAAACAATTGGCAAATCAAATAAATAAATAAATAAATAAATAAAATAAATAAATAAATTCTAGTATTTGACAGAATTTAAAAGCCCCAATTCGTGAGCTGAACCAGGAAGGGCTAGAATAACTAAAGCCATCATATTTCATTATCTCTATAGATTTTCCAATTCAGCACAGGAAAATTATGAATTTCTGTCATTTCAAAAAATATCCTAAGCACCAGCAGTACATAGAATACAATTCTATAAGTACAAATAATAGGCAGCCAAAAGGGACATTAGAAGGAACTTGAAAGTAAGACTGTGCATTAGAAGGAACTTGAAAGTAAGAGTAGGGTTTTTTTCCCTTTCTCAAATACATTCTCTCTTTTTTTTTTTCATTGAGGCTAAGGCAATGCAATAGATGGTTTTTGTTTTTGTTTATAACCTTCCATGGAGATGTCTGTTTTAATTAATATTAACTTCCTTTGAGGTAAATATGGTATCATAAGTCCAGGAAAAGGGTGCAACTGGCTGGTTAAAATCTTGAATGCTCCAAACTACATTTCCTTGTGAGCCCTGGTGCCATTGTTGATACAATAACATTACGTTTTATAACTACCTGTAGCAAATAATTTACAGTGGAATTATATGTCCCATGAATTTACAGTTCTTTGTCCCATAAATAATGTCCAGAATTTTTCCAAAGAAAGAGGAGTAATCATAAGAAATCCCAGCTCTGTAATTCAGACTTCTCCCTACTACATGTTGTGACTCTTCTTAAAAACCAGGATTTTGCTTCTTCCTTGTTTACCAGTTTCTTGGGATGCTCTATTTATGTTCTGCCGTGTGAATGCTGTAATAAGATGAAGATGTACTGTCATTGTTTAAGTGTCCACTAAATTACAGTTCCCTTCAATGTACTGACTCATTGGAAGTAATTGGAAACAGAGGTTCTCTTCCCTTTGAAAAGTCAACATGAAAAATGACATGAAGGAGGGGGCTTGATAGACAGATAATTGAAAGCCAAATTCATTTGAGACATGACTCTGAAGTGCTGTAGGCTTCTTTAGAACCAGTTAAGATGAGAGATACCAAGCAGTGGGAGAGCTTTTCCATATGAATACACAAGCAGTGCTCATTAATCTCATGAAGAGGACAAGTAGGGAAAAGACTCAAAAGGTTAATCCATATTCTTTCTACCAAATTGTTTCCTCTATTGCTTAGCTCATCTGGAGTAGAAACCACTGCATGTAGTAATGATAATGACTGGAACTAATTTATATTTTATGAATTCAAAATAAAACTTAATCTCGTGTCCATATGTTGCTATAATTAGCTTTGTATTTACACTACTGAGAGGGAGAATCATTTTTCTGAACCGACTTAAGAACACAGCAGGAAAATGTTACCCCAAGCTTCCTTTTGCCTCTTCTTCCATAGGAATCCCATTTTCCACTGGATGAAGCTGCAATCCTGCTTTCTTAAGAAACTAATTAATAAGTTTAGCTGCCTTGATCCTGTACGGGAAAGCAGAAAAGTTCTAACCCTAAAGCAATTGTTCTAATAGAGTTTTGCTCATTTCATCTTGAGGATCTCTTAGAACAATTGTTTTAAATCAGGTCTAAAGAACATTAATCATCCAGATGCTGTCAAACTACAATTCTCAGCAGCTTTGTTCAGGAAACAGAAATATGGAAGAATGGTAGAGGTTGTATTTTGCAATTTTGGAACCATCCATCCCTGTTTCAACTATTTATCAATTATTTTTAGTTAAAACAAATGAGTTGTTAATTTGGGTTTATTTTATTAAGGTTGCATGACAGACTAAGGCACAGAGTGCCCAGATTCACCCATGGTGCAAAGCCAACATTAAATAAACCACACTATGCTGCAACCGTATCTTTTCTTTAACATATTATATCAGAAGGGATCTTTATATTTTTATTCTTCCACATATGGACTTCTGTTTTTCCTTCAAATAGAAATTGTTTGCAGTTGTGCCTTCAGGATCTCATTTTTCAGAATGCTCCTGTTAGCATAGATTTTTCTCCAGTGGATTCCACACCATTTCTTCTCATTCTTACAATTTGAAACTATTCCACCATGTTGGTAGGTATTCCACTATGTTGGTAGGTATTGCACCATGTTGATCCAGGGTAGTAGATTGCTTTATTCTTTTTTCTTCATTGTCTGATAAATGAACTTGTCAATAAAAGGTACAAGAATTTGTTGGACCTCTGATTCTTGTCAGAGTCAGATTCTCATCCAATACTACTAAAATCCTGCATTGTCACTGTCATAACCCTCTTTGAAAGTTTGCTCATCTGATATAGCAGCATTTCTATTTTTTTTAATCTATCAAGGCAGTCTTTAATAAAGACTCTCTTTTATTCTTACCCAAACACTTTCAACAGGATTTTCATGCTCCATTTCATTAACATCTTTGCAGGCATTTGCTTTATGTACAGTGCAATATCCCTTCCCTTTCTATTGAGTCTGTCCTATTTAAGTCAATTGGAGCCTTCCAAGACAATATTCCAATTGCGTGTTTTCCCACCAAATGCAATGATGCTTATGATATCATATTTGTCCCCCTGTGTTTCCAGCTCTTCCTGTTCGCATGTTCCTTCCTGCTCAGTCTGCTTTCCAGATGCTAATAGATTGATGGATAATATCAATACCCTCTGCCTTTCTTCAAACAGAGGTTTGCCTGTTGTAAAGTGTGCATATCCCATTGATTATTTGTACCTTGTAGTTCCTTAACTTTTGAGAGTTCTACATATTGTACAGAATTAATATCGCTGACCTTCATAGTCAACAGCAGCTTAGTATTTAGTATATAAATATTTTGGAGATGGGATTGATTTAGAGAAATGGCAAAAATTGTGATCTCAAAATTATAAAATCACAGTGTTAACTGCATATAAAGAAAATTTGTATAAGATGTTTTACAGGTGGCACTTACCCCCGACGAGAATCGCAAGAATGTTTAAGAACAAATCAGATAAATGTTGGAAATGTCATCAGATACCTGGTTCAAATTACCATATGTGGTGGACATGCTTGGATGCAAAAAGAGATTGGACTAAAATCCACACATGGTCGGAAAAAATGATAAAACAACACATAGACTTTAAACCAGAGATATTTTTATTGGGAATTATACCGGAAATATACAATAAAGAACTGAAATATTTGATTGTAAATGTTTTAACAGCGGCTAGAATTTTATTTGCTAAGAATTGGAAAAATGAAAAAATACCTATGCAGGAGGAAGTTATTAAGAAAATTATGGACTGTGCTGAAATGAGTAAATTGACATTTGAAATTAGAAAACAAGAAGATAAACAATTTTATATGATATGGGATTTGTTTTATCAATGGTTGTATAAAAAGACATGGTAATGTAATAGACTAGGTAATTTTGCAATAGAAGTTTAATAGATTGATATAAAATATCAATAACCATTGGATGAAAGTACAATATAAATTTCAAAATAAAATTTGGAATATCTCGTATAAAATGATGGAATAAATAGTTTAGTCATGGATGATTAATAACTGATAAATATATAAACATATGTTAGTTTGACAATGTGAAAATTTATATAAACCATGAGTAATGACTATGAAAGGATAGCACAAAAGATTTGTAACCAACTGACACACTGTAGGTATATAAAATGGAAGATGGTTTTATGTTTTGTTTGTATATGTTTGACTTAAAAAATAAAAGCTTTTTTAAAAAAACACACAATCAAGGGAATAGTCAGTTAAAAGAACTGCAGCCTGTAGCAGGGGTGTGGTTTAGAAATCCTTCCCAGTTTGGGAGCTGTAAAGGGAATGAAGAAGAGAAGTACTTTGAGACTTAACAAGTTTCTATTAGTGTAACCTTACAATAAAGTAAAATTAGCTCATTTGGTCATGTTTCCTGTCTAGTCTACCTTGTAAGGCTGATACTCTGTCATTCATATTTACATCCCAATATCAAATGCAAATATATCTCAGCCTATGATCAACAGTCAAAGACTGTTCAAAGTTATCATAACTCTGAATGAATGGTGGTTATGGCCAGTCCTTGAAGTTCCAGCCATCCCAGCATCAATATGGTCATGTGATTGCAATCTGGGCGCTTGCAACCTGCTTGCACTTACATCCAGTTGCCAAGCACCCCACAACCATGTGACTGTTATTTGCAACCTTCCTTGCCAATTTCCCCATGAAAGTCAGTGAGGGGGCAAGCAGGGAAAATCACAAGTTGCTGGAGTAAAGTGTCCTATACTTGCATACTCTCCCTCTGGTCTCATGTCGTGGTTGCCACTCAAGCACCCCACACTCTTTCCCCAACCCATGCTCTCTATGTATTTTCTGAAATTCATGCAGCACCTCTCTTGTATTTTTCACACTCTTCACAACCTGCACCATATCTCTTACACACCAGACCTACATGCACATGTCTAACATGCCTGGTGACTTCATGCATCTCTATGCATCCTCCATGACTCACCCACCCCTGTGCAGCCCCATGTGCCCTCTATGCCAGCTAAGTATAATATCTTACAGCACTATATCAGAACATTATCTGAGTGTGAGTATGATATATTTTTCCATCTTCCTGGAAGTGCCATGAGTTCAATAAGAATATTTATAGGCAACCCTTTTACTCTGTCATTCAGTTATGTACTGCTGTTCATTCAGAAGTAATGTAATGTAAAAGAATTTAGGTATGGTACATGCATAAGGCAAAGATAGATAACCATTTGGGGATCAAAGGTTACCGTCAATATTATTTTTCAGGCATAGATAGCCCCAGTAGGAAAAAGAAATTGAAAGTGTTATGTTCCAAATTTGGCCTTAAAATCAACAAAGGGATGTCACTTCATAGATAGAACTGCCAAATCTGAACTGAATTCAGGCACAGTCAATTTTGTACATGTTCTGCAATTGAGAACAATAGAAATTGCTTCCCATCCCTAACCATGTTTATGGAAAAGTTTGTCCCAGAGACTTTTAATGGCTTTCTGCTCCTAAGTTACAATGCCAGGACTAAAGGAATGTAATTTTGCTCTGAATATAATTAAAGCATTCAAATTCTATAATAAAACTCTTGCCAATAGGATGGAACATTTGAAATCCTACAAAAAAAATTAATAAGAAAATAAATTGCAACCAGGCATTCTTATTCTTGGGACAGGGGAGTGGCTAGCTTTGTGTGCGTTGGCAAGAGGCAACCGTGAACCAAATGGTCTAAGAATAGAGAAGCAGCAGTGACCTATAATAGGCAAAGTATTTCCAGAGGAAATTTCTGTTATTAAACATGTGGCCAGAATCATCAGTGGTACACATATATAATAACTGGGGTAATAGAGGAGGTAGGAATTGCTTTCTATATACTTCCTCCCAGTCCTTGAATGCATACATCCACACAAATGTGTAGTCATTACATATCTGTATGCTATTATTTTAGGGAGTAAGTCATAGCATACCCAGTGCAAAAAAAGGTACCCAAAGCAGTAAGCCAAAAGGAATTGAAGATAGAAAAGGAAATCAAACTACTTTGTCAACATCGTTCTCTACAGTCTTACCCCAGAATTTTAATTTTCCAATTAAAATAAAATCACTCTTAAGCCCTTGAAGAGAGAGAAGGAAAAATGTTCACAGTCTATTCTACCCAATCACTTTGTGCAAATGGAAACCATTGTCACTTTTCTCATATGTTTAGCTGATGAAATTACAACTATACTTGACATTTGGCAGTGTAAGTTAAATGAAGAGTGACACTTCGATTGCCAATGAAATTTCTTAATTATTTAAACTAATTTTTGGCCTAGCCTCTTGGTAGAATGGATTAATTGATTGATTGATGTATTTATTTTTATCAAATATATTTGCTGCCCATCTCTGAGTGTCTTGCTTACTATTCATAGAAAGTATTCCTTCTTTGCTGTATTTTCAGCTAAATCATATTGAAAAAATGTTTTTGTACAGTTGAGTGTATCCATGAACAAATATCATAACCTACCAGAAACATTCATGTAGCCTGTTAGTCCATCCGCCTATTGTCAATCTCATCCATCCCTATATTCAAGCACTACTTTTGTATCACTCAAAATGGTGCCAACTCAAAAATGGTGCCAACTCAAAAATGGTGCCAACCTTCGGCATTCTTTTCATTCTTTGATGTACTGTACAACCAAAGATTCCGAATTTATCTAAAGCAGTTTCAGATTTGTGAGGCCATTATTCCCATAATTCCTACCCAAAGTGGCAAAGAATGGAGGACTGGTCTACAAGCCCCCAAAACTTTAATTTTAGACTGTCTACTATTGACCTCACTCCTTTCCTAAGAGGTCTCTAGGGGGCATGCATAAGTGCACCAACGTGCCTACCATCCCTGTCCTATTGTGTTTTTTTTAATTTTTCTTATATGTATCCATTTCATGTACTCATAACTATGTTTATACTTATACCTGTTATCTTATAATCGCTTGACAAAATAAATAAAATAAGATAAAAAATTTATTTCTGTTATTCATAAGATACAGAGAAAATGTGCAGGGTCTAAAATTGTATCATTCCATCCTGCCTTTTAAACACACACACACGTTTTAGGTAGTCTTTAAATTTACTTGATGTTTTTCAAACATTAATTCCACTTAAATAGAACTCACAAAGGCTTACATTTGCTTCTTCTCCCCCAGAAGAGGGATGACTATATCACCTCATGAGGTTAGAGGCAGAAATTCTTCTTCAGAACAAAAGGAGTAAGAGAAAAGCTCCTCTGTATCATTCCAATTTTAGTATATATGTTGCCTAAGCAAGTAAAGAAGATACATAATATTATCAAAGATGGAATCTATTTTATTGGTGGCTGGAAAAAAGGGGTGGAGATTAAGAACGTATTATGTATTGTTAAGAAAATTGAATACCCAGACAACATGATGTTTATTAAGCCCTGGAAATGTAATTAATAAAAAAATAATAAAAATATATAACAAAAGAAAAACCTCTATTTAGCAGCGTTTAGTTCAGCAGATGTTGGATGCAAGGGATAACAATCTGTACACCCTCATGCTTTTGCACATGTATAAAATCCCATTCCGTTCCATACATGCATTAAATGTGTCGTGTAGAATATATGAAATACTTTTGCCTAAAATTCCATTCAGATTCAAGAGATATTTTGCTTTAATATTTTGCTTTAGTCTGTGAAACTGACAGTTCACTATAACATTATTTACATTCAACATAGTTGGTGGAAAATCTCTGCTAATGCTGATAATTGGCATGCTGAGTTAATCATTCTGTTAAGGTTTTGATTCCTAATTTCCTTAAAAGATATCTATATCAGTTTTGTCAGTCATGTGGGCTGGGACTCATAATTTAAAAGATTGGAAGGCACACAGTTTCTCCACTGTTGATCTATATAACCATTGGTATTTTAAAATAATATTGTATTACTTAACAATCTCTACAGGTTTTTTTTAGATTTAGTGAGCAATCAATTCTGCCTCTTATAGAAACAGAAGACTTCAATTTTATTCAGAGAGCTATTGCATTCATTGTCATGATATGATAGGCCCCTGATGGCGAACCTATGGCATGCATGCCGGAAGTGGCACACAGAGCTACTTCTGCTGGCACAGTGGAAGTTGCCCGGAAGAGCCCCACTGCGCATGCGCTGCCCGCCCGACAGCTGATTGTTGGGTATCTGGCGTGCATGCACAGGGGGGGGGCGCGGGAGACACATGCACATGCACAGAGATGCACGAGGCATGCAGAGGGGTCTCGCGTGCATGCGCAGATGTGCATGGGCCATGCAGACGGGTCACATGTGCATGTGCAGGGGGCATGGGGGCCCCCACACGCATTGCCTTCTGGATGCTGGCATGCGAGTGTGCATGTGCAAGCCCACGTGCCATTTTCGGCATGGAAGCCCAAAAAGGTTAGCTACCACTGGGATAGGTGGTCCCCCTTCTACATTTTATCTGACTTACTGCCTTCAATGGCACCTGCCCATTCTAATTGAACTATTTCTAGGTTTTGCTATATTAACTGTTTATCACTTTTGCATAGTGATTAAAAAGCATGGTATATTTTTTTAAACAAAGAGTATATATTTCTGCACACAATTTTCTCAATATGCACATTTTCACCCAAGTTTTACCATACCTCTTCATAGATAAGTGCCATTGAGTGCAGTGTGCCCCATCATAAACAGTCATGGAAAGAGTAGCACATTCCACTAGGGATGAAGCAACCATGAAGCAAGACTAGAAACTATAGAAGTCAACAGTACAAATGAATCACATATAAGACCAGAATTAATACTTCCTCTGGATCATGAACCTCCTTTGATAACCCTGGATCAGTTACTAATTCATTTTCGCTCGTGCCTTTGAGTCAGTGCTGACTCCTGGTGGATCGCTTGTACTAGTCCCTGAAGTTTACTTGGCAAGGCTTTTAAAAATTGTTTGCCTTTGCCTCTTTCTTAGGGCTAAGACAGGGATACTTCCCAAGGCCATCCAACTAGTTTTGCAACAGGATGAGAATTCAGAATGAGAATTTGTGGTTTCCTACTCTCTAGCCTGATACCTTAATTGCTATACCACACTGATTCTCTACTAATTCATTATCCAGCTTATTTCTCAGGACAGCTATTGTGATTAGAAAATGTAGAAAACCCACTTATATTGACCTGGGAAACCTGGGGAAATACAAACTAAAATTATAATGTATGAATGCAAATCTGTGCCAGGCATATAAAGGACTGGGAATAACCCACTTCCCCTTTGTTTAAAATGGAGCCAAATGTATATGAAGTTGTGACTTTTTGCAAATGCAGCTGATTCATAATTTTGGAAGAGATGTTTCTAAATCTGCATGAATCATTTTACTGTCATTGTTTCCTTTTTCTTTGCCAAAATTAATAGCTAGTTCTTTGGGGGATAAGAAGTATGTCCTTTATTTCCAATGAATTCAATCAAATAAGGTTTCATGAGATTTCATTTTCAATGTGTTTCCAAACAACACTTTTACATTGTAATTGCTATGTTTCATTCAGTAAATGTTATATGTATGATGAAAAGAATCTTCCAGCTACAAGTCTGAAGAGATTCTCAGTCACCCAGGTCATGGTGTCCCAAAGGTGCTTTTTCAGGAAGTAACTGGACTTTCTTGTTTTTTCTTTTGAAGACGTTTCGCTTCTCATCCAAGAAGCTTCTTCAGCTCTGACAGGATAGTGGGGAATGGAAGGATTTATATTCCTTGCAGACAGCTGGTAATTTGTATCCTTTTAGAGGGTTGTTGAAGCCCTTGGAGGTTTAAGCCCTTAGATGCAATGGTGGTATTCAAATATTTTTACTACTGGTTCTGTGGGCAGGGCAGGGGCAGGATACTGTAAAATCTCCAGTCAGAAGTGGTATTTGCCGGTTCTCCAAACTACTCAAAATTTCCACTACCGGTTCTCCAGAACTGGTCAGAACCTGCTGAATACCACCTCTGCCTGGATGACTAAGAATCTCTTCAAACTTTTAGCTATATAATTTGGGATGAACACCCTTTGAATGGTGTGGGAGTAGGAATGGATTTCCAGAGGAAAAAATTGCAGATTACAGGACCAGGATCACTACTCAGATGACCCTGAGGACACAGATAAACCTACAAAGGCTTCAATCACCCTCTAAAAGGATGCAAATGACCAGCTGTCCGCAAGGAATATAAACCCTTCCATTCCCACTGTCCTGTCAGAGCTGAAGAAGCTTCTTGGATGAAAAGCGAAACGTCTTCAAAAGATAAAACAAGAAAGTCCAGTTGCCTTCTGAAAAAGCACCTTTGGGATTTCCAGCTATGAGTTGGGTTTCACACTACTTCTTTATTGTGTTTTTTTTTTTGAAACAAATTTTATTGATTTTAAAGACAAACAAACCATCGTTAACCTTTAAATACATAAAACCTCTCCATTATTAACTTTACAAGTTAAATAAAATATTATTTTATACAACATAATTCTGCTTTTCACCATTTCAATATAACCATATAGATATCTCTTACAACAAATTTTTCATTATTTCTCTTTTCATATTCAATTTCATTAATTATTATTAATTTTCTATATTTATCCAGTTTATAATCATCCTCTTCATTCCTCTCTGTCTTGTTTAACATTATTCTCATCCAACATTCCTGCGAGGTTTTATTAATTCTCAAAGAAAACATAGACACACAAAACACAAAAATATAAAACTTCTTTTAAGAAAGTAGTTTGGCCCCAGATTACCTCTCTTTGTATGGACTTCAATTAAATTCATGCTCATCTTATATACCATTACCTATCTTATTTACCATTCTATATCTTCTATATAACTTCTCCCTGCTTTTCACTCTTCTTATTTCTATTTTATTTAATTCATTTTAATTTAAATCATTATATTTATATTTTTTGTCCATTCTTTCCAAATTATCCATTTATCTCATTCCCTACAGCAAGTAAAAAAAAAAGAATTTCTCCTGAAATCACTGATCAAGGTATGATGCCTTTCTATCCTCCCCCTAAAAATATTTAGAATAACACCTAATACCCAATCTGATTCTGCTTAGCACATTCAACCTACTAATCTCTAAAGAGAGAAAATAATAAGTCCATAATAATTAATATAATTAAATAATAAATCTAAATTTTAAGTCTTATAACATTCCAATTGTCTATTTCAAGAAACAAGTGCTACAATAATGAGTTTATAATAAGATCAAAACAACAGTAAATTAAACTTTTTAATTAAACTCAATATTTTAAACATTCCTTTTAATCTTTTATTAAATTTTAAAATCTATCATTACTAAACATTTCAATATTTTAATCTTTTATTAATTCTTATAACATTCTAGTTTTCTATTTCTAATACAAATACTACAATACCATCTTATGTACCTTGCAGAATCTTCTTTTTTAAAGAAATTATACATTACCCTTTATCCCTAAACAAAATTCCTTTTTTCCCATCTTGTTTTATACCTTTGTGGCTTTTCCCTCCCTTTTCCCTTCCTTTCTTATCCCACCTAACCTTTTTTCCTCCCCCTTTAGCTTCCCCTCTCTGTTGTATTCCTTTCTCCTTTTGCTCAGTAGCATTAACATTGAGTTGGTTTTGCATCTTATTTTTTCCTTTCTTAAGTATTTTTTTAAGTCTTAAGTCCTTCATTTTCCTTCCTTTCTTTCTCCTTTCTCTCTTAACTAAATTTTTAGATTCATTGAAGATGGCGTCTTCTTCTTCTTCTTCTCCTTCCATTTCTTCCATCTGTTGTTGTATTTGATAATTAACAAGCGCCATTTCTAAAAAAAGGAAGGCTTCTTTCACAGCGTCCTTTCTTTCTTCATATTCTCTAAGTTCATCAACAGATAAAGCCATTCTTTATTCTTCTTCTTAAAGCAGCCAAAATGTTTCAAAAGTTAGAGCAATTCCCCAAAGTTCCAGAGAGAGTCAATCAGTCCAAACAATACACAAAGTTTTCACTTTCTCTTCCTGGGGAGGTATCAAAGGGAAAGGAAAAAACCTCCAATCTATGCTTTAAAGCCTTATTGCAATTAATTTCTGGTCTCAAGATCTTCAAGGCATCTCCTCCAACAAAATCTTTATATATATATATATATATATATATATATATATATATATATATATATATGTATATGTATATATATATATGTATATGTATATGTATATGTATATATATGTATATGTTATAGATGTAGATGTAGATGTAGATGTAGATGTAGATGTAGATGTAGATGTAGATGTAGATGTAGATGTCCCATATGTATATATATGTATATGTATATGTATATGTATATATATATAGTCCTCTTCCTTCCCACTTATAACAAGAAGCCAAGTTTTTACCTTTTATAAAAACAACAGGTTTCTCAATGGCCATTTGTTGATTCCATAAGGAAGGAGAGTGAACTTTCCCTTTCAGCACTCAATTTTGCCACTTGTAATCCTCCTCTGGAAACAAAGTGTTGTTCAGAAAACCATAGTTCTCAGGATTAAACACCTCTTAAAATCCTGGGTCAGCCACAAAAACTTTCTCTTAACAACTTTCTCCTCTCTTCCTCCTGCTCAGTCTTACACAGCTGCCGGCTTCTTTGAGGCGGCCATTACAGACCGCCGCTCGACCGTCTTGGGAGAAGGGGGTTTTGCCGGCTGGGAAGGGGGTCTGCAACACCCCCAAACCCCTCACCAGCTCCCCCTTATCTTCGGCTGCCTCTTCGTGGCAGCCTTAGCCTCCAGATCCATGGATCGGAGGCACCAAAGCGGTTAGCGCGGCAGGGATCGCGCAGGATCACAAATCCCTGCCGCTAGCGAAGCCAACAAACCGGAAGTTCCTACTTCTTTATTGTTAATGATATATCATTACATATTATTATTAAATATTAAAAAGTATTAAATTTATTTACATGTTTATTATCTTGTCTTCATTGATTTTTATAGATAATGCAAAGTGACAAATATACCTAATACTCCTCCTCATATTTTCCTCACGACAACAACCTGTGAACTGGACTGAGAGAGTCACTCAAAGTCACCTAACCTGATTTTTGTACTTAATGTGGGGCTAGAACTCATGGTCTCCCTGGTTTCTAGCCTGGTGCCTTAACCACTAGACCAAACTGTCTCAAATAATATGCACAATGTGTTTTTGGAGTGATGATATGAGAAATCATCTGCTTGGAGGAAGCGCTTCTAGTTTCTCATTAAAACAAAAGCACTTCCAAGTATGTTCCATAAACTTCGTGTTTTTCTGTTTGCTAAAACTTGCTTTAAGAAGACAAAAAAAGAAAGAATGCAGATGGAAATGTGATCTTATATAAGACATCTCCCAACTTTATGGGTGAAGACTTGAAGTTTTAGAAATATAATCAAAACATTAGACATTAAATCATGTCAACTCAGCAAATATTTTCAAAGCAAATCATGTAGAAGATGATAAGAGCAAAAATAATCCATTTCAAATCCTTGTCAGTGTTCAACTATTTCATGGAGACAAGTAATCCCTCAAGCTTTCTAATTGTAGCTGAGCTCATACAGGTGAAACTTGAAAAATTAGAATATCGTGCAAAAGTTCATTTATTTCAGTAATGCAACTTAAAAGGTGAAACTAATACAGTGTATGAGATAGACTCATTACATGCAAAGCAAGATAGTTCAAGCCATGATGTGTCATAATTGTGATGATTATGGCTTACAGCTCATGAAAACCCCAAATCCACAATCTCAGAATATTGTGAAAAGGTTCAATATTCTAGGCTCAAAGTGTCCCACTCTAATCAGCTAATTAAACCATGACACCTGCAAAGGGTTCCTGAGCCTTTAAATGGCCTCTCAGTCAGGTTCAGTAGGAATCACAATCATGGGAAAGACTGCTGACCTGACAGTTGTGCAGAAAACCATCATTGACACCTTCCATAAGGAGGGAAAGCCTCAAAAGGTAATTGCAAACGAAGTTGGATGTTCCCAAAGTGCTGTATCAAAGCACATTAATGCAAAGTTATGTGGAAGGGAAAAGTGTGGAAGAAAAAGGTGCACAAGCAGCAGGGATGACCACAGCCTGGAGAGGATTGTCAGGAAAAGGCCATTCAAAAGTGTTGGGGACTTTCACAAGGAGTGGACTGAGGCTGGAGTCAGTGCATCAAGAGCCACCACACACAGACGGATCCTGGACATGGGCTTCAAATGTCGTATTCCTCTTGTCAAGCCACTCCTGAACAACAATGTCAGAAGTGTCTTACCTGGACTAAACAAAAATAGACCTGGTCTGTTGCTCAGTGGTCCAAAGTCCTCTTTTCTGATGAGAGCAACTTTTGCATCTCATTTGGAAACCAAGGACCCAGAATCTGGAGGAAGAATGGAGAGGCACACACTGCAAGATGCTTGAAGTCCAGTGTGAAATTTCCACAGTCTTGTGTTGATTTGGGGAGCCATGTCATCTGCTGGTATTGGTCCACTGTGCTACATTAAGTCCAGGGTCAACGCAGCTGTCTACCAGGAGATTTTGGAGCACTTCATGCTTCCTTCCACAGATGAGCTTTATGGGGATGCTGACTTCATTTTCCAGCAGGACTTGGCACCTGCCCAAACTGCCAAAAGCACCAAAACCTGGTTCAATGACCGTGGGATTACTGTGCTTGATTGGCCAGCAAACTCACCTGACCTGAACCCCATAGAGAATATATGGGGCATTGCCAAGAGAAAGATGAGAGACATGAGACCGAACAATGCAGAAGAGCTGAAGGCTGCTATTGAAGCATCCTGGTCTTCCATAACACCTCAGCAGTACCACAGGCTGATAGCTTCCATGCCACGCCGCATTGAGACAGTAATTTCTGCAAAAGGGGCCCAAACCAAGTACTGAGTACACATGCATGCTTATACTTTTCAGAGGTCCGATATTGTTCTATGTACAATCCTTGTTTTATTGATTGCATGTAATATTCTAATTTTCTGAGATTGTGGATTTGGGGTTTTCATGATCTGTAAGCCATAATCATCTCAATTATGACAAATCACGGCTTGAACTATCTTGCTTTGCTTGTAATGAGTCTATCTCATATATTAGTTTCACCTTTTCAGTTGCATTACTGAAATAAATGAATATTCTAATTTTCTAATATTCTAATTTTTCGAGTTTCACCTGTACACTTTGCAAATGTAAAAGTCCCCTGAGCTGAGCTACACAGTTTGGCACTACTTTCTTCTGTGTTGCCTTTCAATTTCTCACTCTAGCCAATAGCCTTGGAATTCCCAGGCAGTCCATCTTCCAAGTATTATCAATCTGTTGTTAAGTACTGTTTCCAAGATCAGCTAGGACCAGATAGTTGTTGCCATCTGCAGAGGTTGCTACTGTAAGTTCTAATGCAACTTATTTGGTTTGGGTTTAAGGCAGTCTGTGAACCCAGAGTTGTAGTTTGTACACTAATTTGTGGTATAACTAAATATGCAAATTAAGACAGCAAACCAGAATTTGGGAAAATAAAAAAACAAACCAGAATAGTGTATTGTGGAAATCTAGCTAATGGTTTTTAAAAGGCTGGAAAAAAACAAGATAGGTCTTCCATCGTCATCATATTCTAGATATCATGCAGCCAAGAAAATGCATCCCAAATGCAGATTGGTTTAGGTAATCAGTAATACTTACTGGTTCTACCTAGCCAAGAGGCCAAAAATATATGGAAAAAACACACAAGCAACCCGAACATAAGAGCCAGCTCTAACAGAAGAGGGTACCCCAATCACCTTGTTCCAATCCCCAAGGTAGTGATGTCATTAAGCCCTACAAAATTCTTTTGCTATAAGAAGCAAAAATAAATAAAAAACCTGACCACAAATTTGGCTTGGTATGTTGGTTGGCTGGTTGGTTTTTTAAAAAGGCAAAAATCAGACCCTTTCACTTTTCAGCTGCCTCCAAACTATACAGGTTGCTTGTTGTCCACCTTGATACAGGTAGTCCTTGACTTACAACAGTTCATTTAGTGATTGTTAGAAGTTACAATAGCACTGAAAAAGGGGACTCGTGACCATTTTTCATACTTACAAATGTTGCAGGAGTCATGCAATCAAAATTCAGATGCTTGGCAACTGGTTCATACTTTATGATGGCTACAGGGGTCGTGTCATCACTTTTTGCGACCTTCTGACAAGCAAAGTCAATAGGAAGCCAGAAGGAAAAGAGCAGCTCAAAGGAAAGAGCAGCTGCAGCAGCATGGGTGACTCTGGAGTAAGGCTGCAAGGTAATGGCCCCTCCTGTAAGAAATAAAATCCAGCTGAGAAACCAGAGTTCTTTGCAGGAAGCAAAGAAGTTTCTGCACTCAAGCCTTGTGGACGTTCGGAGTATCTTGGTTGGTGTTTGGAGACTCTTTCTGTTTGAAATATTTCTTAGTAACTGTTGTATTGGTCGGACGGACACACCAGGCAGACACAGGAGCTGAAGAATAACGTTTCTTTATTTGAAGCAGTAACAGATTAACGTGGCTGCCCAGCTGGGCTGGCAGCCGGCTGGCTGGAGCCGGAGCCCCAAAAAGCCCAGTTGATGCCGTTTGACAGCTCCTTATATAGTCTGCTGTCAAACGGCACCAACCAATGGGAACAGTCGGTGGTCCCGCTCAAAATGCGGACCAGGTTGAAGACTTAGCTAGTCAGGGACACAACAGTAACTTTATCTAGTATTCTTGGCAGCCTTTATCCAGTATTCTTGCACAACCTTGGCAAGGCTCATTCTTATCAGAGATAATTAGTTTGAAACAGCCTTTTAACCGCGAAGGAACGGAATTCATAAATAATAATTAAAAGGTTTTGCTGTTACCTCTGTTTTGTGTTTGTTTCCTTCAAACAAGGTTTGGGTCAGAACAGTATCTAGCACCAACTTTCAAGGGCCCAAACCTGGATCTTCTAAAAGACCACCTAATTTGCATTCAAAATTTCCCAGAGTCAGTTTTCCCTTATACATTCCACAAACCCTGTGGTTGAAATTTATGAATACATTTTTATTCACATAAAGTACATATATTCATTCTCCGATGAATTTGTTAAAAAATTGAAATAAAAGCACCTTTATATTTCAACAACAATGACAACCTATTTCATTCCCAGCCCTGGAGAGCTGTACCTCTGTGAACCTTCTCAAATCTTTCAGCATTCCAGCCCAGATGGAAAGTTGAGGGCTGGAGATTACTCAAGATCTTATGATGTGGACGGTGACATTTTCTACAAGGATGCTTCCTATTAGTTGATGTTTCCATGGACCTTTTGAGCTGACTAACCTGCTTTGTACTTTCTTCCTTTCTGCACAACAAATAAAAATGCAATGTGAGGTTTCTCTGGGTTGCCACAACCAGTCCTATCTTAGGAAAAAGGGAGGGAGAGGAAGAGAATTAAAATCAGGCATCCACAGGAACAGAAAAGTTCACAATAAACTTGTGAACTTCAAGATTTGAAACAAGACTTAATGGTTACTGTGCCAACTCCCATCACCAAGAGATGTATTTTACACCCCTATAAAATGTGGCAAATATTGCTCTTGGCTTGTTCAGGAGAACAAACTGTCAAATCCTCTCTTATGAGAAGCCAAAATTATTCCATCAGAAATTTCTATTGAACATCAGATTGGTTTAAAACTGGCTGCATTTGCAATTCAGTCAAAAAATGGGGTACATTTTACTTCTCTATTTTTATAATAGACCTCTGGATGTTGGTTTAGTTTAGTTTCCATTTCCAGATGATCTGGAGGAGAAGTAAATGATAATAAGCACTCAGTGTTTCTGAAGTTCAATGAATCTTTGTCTCAAATTCCTGAGAATCACAAAAATCTCTGGAGCTGTGCTTGAATGGGTCTTCATAGACACAAAACTACCACATAAACCCTTAGTGCAAATGACCAGCCTTATAAGAAGCATTTTAAAATTCAACAAATGTAATATTGTTCAGTAACACTACTGAACCAAATGTGTTTTTTTTAATCTTTTTAGCATAGCCTAAGATGGAGAAAGGACTTGGTTAAAAGTTCTCAAAGGTACCCAGAATCCCAATGAATGAAACCATTATTGTGACTGTAACCACTTTGAATATTGGTTTCTGCCATATTCATCAAGGAGGGATAAACACACACACACTTACTTTAAAACAATTCCAATAAGATAGCAACCTCAGCTCCTAAGCTGTTATTATCTTGCATATGAATTCAGATAAAGTTTACAGAACTGTAACTTTCGGTGATCTCTTATATTCTTGGAATCATAATCATAATTATTCATCATAATCATAATCATAATTCCTAATTATTAGATAAATGTAATCTGTAACATAATGCATGTTTTTGTTCCCTAGCCTATTTTATACTGTATTTCAGGTTTTTTGTCCAAGGCAAAGATCAGCCACAATGGATCTGAGGATTAAATTAATATGACATATCTATTTATTCCAAGTCCTAACTAAATTTGAAGAGCTTATCCCCTCTATTGTCATGATTGACTTTTCCAATATTATTCGTTGGGGTGGTATTTTCCTTATGTTTCCCCACACTGGGAAAACAATATTATTTGACTTCTTAAAATTCCTAAGAATTCAGTTTTGTGCCCATGTACATCTACCTGAATTACTGGGAGAGGTAAGAATACAGAGTCTTTTGTTTATCAGTGGCACCCAATTCTCCTGCCACCTTTCATCTGATGCAGAGGTAGTATTCAGCAGGTTCTGACCAGTTCTGGAGAACCGGTAGCAGAAATTTTGAGTAGTTCGTAGAACCAGCAAATACTACCTCTGACTGGAGATTTTACAGTATCCTTCCCCTGCCCCGCCCATCAAACCATGCCCACAGAACCGGCAGTAAAATAATTTGAATCCCACCACTGATCTGATGGCTGAGAAAATTGTGCAGACTTCAAATTGGTCTCTGAGTTCAATGAGTTCAGTGATTGAACTCAGAGCTCTGGATGAAAAATTATGTATGGTTTAATAAACTGAGGTATGAATAAGAAATACAGTGGCATTTTTGTTCAGTGGAATAATTGTGGAGATACAGCTAGTTTTGGATAAGTTTTTTCTTTGAAAAGAAATCAGGACTGATCTTTGGAAACTATAATAGTCCCACCCTTGTTCCAGGAAGCACAGATTATTTGTAGCAGGGTTTTTACAAGTCCATTTTGTTCATTTCCTATACTCCTTGCACAATTAAATAAATCATATGTGTAACTATGCCTACAATAGATTGTAGTAGGTTCTCTGTGGGATTACCCATTGAAAAACATTTGAAAGTTTAATTTTGGAGCAAAATTTGACAGCCAGAATACAATTGTTTCCTCTGCAACGACTCATAGGTCATACTTACTTCACCACATTTAATGGATTGGGATCAAATATGTTAAATGCTTCCTCTAATCTTCAATGGATATAATACTTAATGGTGTGCCTATTTTATGCATTAGAAGTCCTACTACGGAGCTCACTGTATTATCTCTTAACTCATTAATATCTGATGTTAAATATGAACAAAATATGCTACCTATATAAGCTATTTTTAATCTCTTGCTTTTTTTTCTAATTACTTTGTTTAGAAAATATGTGAAAGCTGTTAAAATATGTTAATTTTTAGGTCTTATACATGTGAAATTATCACCAGCTGGATGCTTTTGGACCATTTATTCTGTTTCAGCCCCAGGAGTGGCAATCCCAAGCCACTTCTGAAAATATTTTTAAACACTGCGTTGGGTTTTCCGTGCACTCTTCAGGAATCAAGACTGATGCAAAGGAACAAATCAATCAATGCCATGCAGTCACCTTTTTTTTCTTTTATGCTTTATTTATGTGTCATTTGAAGATTTGTCTATTGATACAAGCATTTGTAGGAACTTGTTGCTTTCATCTTTTTCATGTGAGTATGTAATATCTCAACACGTGTAAAAAAAAAAGAAAAAAGAAAGGCCCATGGTGTTGCAACACTAGATTCATCAACCTGCCCCCAACTCCTTACAAATAGTCCTGTGTCTTGACATAGGAAAATGTCAGCCCATCTCACCTGGAGGAACTTTAACTCTACACAGTTATTTAGTATTTGTTACTTGCAGCTCAAATAGACACCTTGTTTCTACCAACCCAAATTATTTGGGGTAGAATAGTGGCTATTTTAATTTCCTCGATTCCAAACTATTCTGCTTCTCTGGTGTCTTGCCTTGAAGACAGCAAGAACATAGGATCACCAAGTTGCATTTATCAGGGGGGGGGGGGGGGGGGGGGGGGGGGGGGGGGGGGGGGGGGGGGGGGGGGGGGGGGGGGGGGGGGGGGGGGGGGGGGGGGGGGGGGGGGGGGGGGGGGGGGGGGGGGGGGGGGGGGGGGGGGGGGGGGGGGGGGGGGGGGGGGGGGGGGGGGGGGGGGGGGGGGGGGGGGGGGGGGGGGGGGGGGGGGGGGGGGGGGGGGGGGGGGGGGGGGGGGGGGGGGGGGGGGGGGGGGGGGGGGGGGGGGGGGGGGGGGGGGGGGGGGGGGGGGGGGGGGGGGGGGGGGGGGGGGGGGGGGGGGGGGGGGGGGGGGGGGGGGGGGGGGGGGGGGGGGGGGGGGGGGGGGGGGGGGGGGGGGGGGGGGGGGGGGGGGGGGGGGGGGGGGGGGGGGGGGGGGGGGGGGGGGGGGGGGGGGGGGGGGGGGGGGGGGGGGGGGGGGGGGGGGGGGGGGGGGGGGGGGGGGGGGGGGGGGGGGGGGGGGGGGGGGGGGGGGGGGGGGGGGGGGGGGGGGGGGGGGGGGGGGGGGGGGGGGGGGGGGGGGGGGGGGGGGGGGGGGGGGGGGGGGGGGGGGGGGGGGGGGGGGGGGGGGGGGGGGGGGGGGGGGGGGGGGGGGGGGGGGGGGGGGGGGGGGGGGGGGGGGGGGGGGGGGGGGGGGGGGGGGGGGGGGGGGGGGGGGGGGGGGGGGGGGGGGGTTGGGGGGGGGGGGGGGGGGGGGGGGGGGGGGGGGGGGGGGGGGGGGGGGGGGGGGGGGGGGGGGTGGGGGGGGGGGGGGGGGGGGGGGGGGGGGGGGGGGGGGGGGGGGGGGGGGGGGGGGGGGGGGGGGGGGGGGGGGGGGGGGGGGGGGGGGGGGGGGGGGGGGGGGGGGGGGGGGGGGGGGGGTGGGGGGGGGGGGGGGGGGGGGGGGGGGGGGGGGGGGGGGGGGGGGGGGGTGGGCGGGGGGGGGGGGGGGGGGGTGGGGGGGGGTGGGGGGGGGGGGGGGGGGGGGGGTTTTTGGGGGGGGGGGGGGGGGGGGGGGGGGGGGGGGGGGGGGGGGGGGTTTGGGGGTTGGGGGGGCGGGGGGGGGGGGGGGGGGGGGGGGGGGGTTGGGGGGGTTTTTGGGTGTTGAGTTGGGCCGGGCTCAGTGTGGGGGGGGGGGGGGGGGGGGGGGGGGGGGGGGGGGGGGGGGGGGGGGGGGGGGGGGGGGGGGGGGGGGGGGGGGGGGGGGGGGGGGGGGGGGGGGGGGGGGGGGCGGGGGGGGGGGGGGGGGGGGGGGGGGGGGGGGGGGGGGGGGGGGGGGGGGGGGGGGGGGGGGGGGGGGGGGGGGGGGGGGGGGGGGGGGGGGGGGGGGGGGGGGGGGGGGGGGGGGGGGGGGGGGGGGGGGGGGGGGGGGGGGGGGGGGGGGGGGGGGGGGGGGGGCGGGGGGGGGGGGGGGGGGGGGGGGGGGGGGGGGGGGGGGGGGGGGGGGGGGGGGGGGGGGGGGGGGGGGGGGGGGGGGGGGGGGGGGGGGGGGGGGGGGGGGGGGGGGGGGGGGGGGAGAAAGGGCAACATGATTGTTAATTTGTTGGGCTTGTTTCATACAACTCAACTAGTTGCCCAGAAAATTTAGCAATCAGTGCAGTGGGGGGGGGGGGGGGGGGGGGGGGGGGGGGGGGGGGGGGGGGGGGGGGGGGGGGGGGGGGGGGGGGGGGGGGGGGGGGGGGGGGGGGGGGGGGGGGGGGGGGGGGGGGGGGGGGGGGGGGGGGGGGGGGGGGGGGGGGGGGGGGGGGGGGGGGGGGGGGGGGGGGGGGGGGGGGGGGGGGGGGGGGGGGGGGGGGGGGGGGGGGGGGGGGGGGGGGGGGGGGGGGGGGGGGGGGGGGGGGGGGGGGGGGGGGGGGGGGGGGGGGGGGGGGGGGGGGGGGGGGGGGGGGGGGGGGGGGGGGGGGGGGGGGGGGGGGGGGGGGGGGGGGGGGGGGGGGGGGGGGGGGGGGGGGGGGGGGGGGGGGGGGGGGGGGGGGGGGGGGGGGGGGGGGGGGGGGGGGGGGGGGGGTGGGATTCAAGGGGGGGGGTTTGGGGGGGGGGGGTGGGGGGGGGGGGGGGGGGGGGGGGGGGGGGGGGGGGGGGGGGGGGTGGGGGGGGGGGGGGGAGGGGGAGAGGGGAGGTGTGGGGGAGGGGGAGGGGGTGGTGGTTTTTGCGGTCCGGGGGGGGGGGGGGGGGGGGGGGGGGGGGGGGGGGGGGGGGGGGGGGGGGGGGGGGGGGGGGGGGGGGGGGGGGGGGGGGGGGGGGGGGGGGGGGGGGGGGGGGGGGGGGGGGGGGGGGGGGGGGGGGGGGGGGGGGGGGGGGGGGGGGGGGGGGGGGGGGGGGGGGGGGGGGGGGGGGGGGGGGGGGGGGGGGGGGGGGGGGGGGGGGGGGGGGGGGGGGGGGGGGGGGGGGGGGGGGGGGGGGGGGGGGGGGGGGGGGGGGGGGGGGGGGGGGGGGGGGGGGGGGGGGGGGGGGGGGGGGGGGGGGGGGGGGGGGGGGGGGGGGGGGGGGGGGGGGGGGGGGGGGGGGGGGCAGAGGGGGGGGGGGGAATTATACTACTGGTTCTGTGGCCGTGGCTTAGTGGGCGTGGAAGGGGAAGGATACTTAAAATCTCCAGTCAGAGGTGATATTTGCCATTCTCCGAACTACTCAAAATTTCCGCTACTGTTCTCCAGAACTGGTCAGAACCTACTGAATACCACCTCTGAATCAGTGCTAGGAGCCCTTCTTTTATGCAAATTACTTGGGCATAATAGTAGTGCTAATTGAGAAAAGTATTACAGACAAGTAAGATACAAGGGGAATGCCAAATTGGTGTAATAGTGAAAGCCACCAGGAAAGGAACTAGGAGACTATAGTAAGTTCTAGAATCTAGATCCTCTTTAGTCACTCTCTCAATCCTAGGAAGAAGGCCATGGAAAATGACTACTGAAAAACCTCACCACACAGTTGCTAGGAGAGAAATACTAACTCAAAGGCACACAGAAACAAGACAAAACAATTACAACAAAAAATGTAAGTAAATGTTCTTAGGGACTTTTAAGGTAGCAGCGTGCATATCTTTACTACACAAATGTCTTCCTCTTTTACCCTTTTATCAGATTTGCTTATCATTCACAGAAGTGAAAGGAATGTTACCAGTCTTTTCTGTTTTGCACAGATGTGGTGAGTATTTTATGGAAAATCTTGCACTTCTAAATGCATCTTCAGCTGTGCACAGCCTCATTCATCGAAAGAGCCACAAATGCATGGGTTTGCATGTCACTTCCTAACAGGAAGATCACACAGACCTTCCTGTTAGGAAATGATATGCAAGCCCATGCATTGCCTAAACTGGTAAATTTTTGAAACTCTCCTTGGCTTCCTATTAAGAGCTGATTTAGCTGCAATTTTAATTATGGTTCCGGTTGCTCTAACTGTCAGAAGTACCATGAAATGCAGAATTTTATGTATTTGAAATCATGAATGATCCACATTTTCTAAAATTATTTGTAATTTTTCTCTCATTTTAGGAATGCCCCCCCCCCCCAGTGTATAAATATTTTAGTAACAAAGTCCTTTCATTATTCAGCTCAGACATTATTCAATTTTATCTTCATCATAAAAGTAATGACAACATATAAAAGACTGAAAAGGCTATGACTGTGAAATTAAGTAAGGGGGCAACTCTTCCCAATTTTGAACATGTTCAGAAGAAATGGATTTTGAATGTCCCAGTTTTAAAATGTTTTGGATTAAAAAAAGCTCTCTATTTTTTGCTAGAGGCCTGTTTATTCTTATTCTTCCTTAACCAAGATGTAAATTCTTCTGACTTATCAAGACAAAAAGCTATTGATAGATTAGAATCATAATACAGTTTAATTATGGAATAGCAAGGTTTCTTTCATGTGTGTTTATATAGATTATTGTTTATTCCTGCATTTTGATACTATATATAAATTTACTAATCATAAACTGCCATTTTTCAGACTTTGGAATTCCAAAAAAATATGCAAACTTTTAACAATACACATTTTTAGACATTTCAAAGAGTATACAGAATAGATTTTAATTTCTTACATATTTTGTATCATCATAGGGCAAATGATACTGTGTAGCATTATTTCTTCTCTTTAGTTCATCATGAAATATTTAATTTCAAAATCAAAGGGGCATTTAAACCATCTAGATTTTTTCCCTTAAATTATGAATGTGACATATGTACAAATAAAAATTTATTTATTTAGCGTATGGCAGACAAAAATGATAACATAATTATAAGTAAGTATAAGAATAGTAAATGATCAAATTCACAGGATGCAGTTCTTAAGTTCTTTAAGTGTGCCTTCCCAGTAAACATAAAAATAAAATTCAGGATGTTCCAAAGTTTCAATTTCAGCCATCACTAATAAGTGGAAATAACCGACAGGGACATAGTAGAGTGAGCTCTGAAAAAACTAGGTAGGATAATAAATTCTTCCAATCAAAATAGCTTTAATTGTTGACATTCTAGGGGCCATACGTAAGTTTTCTTCCTTTCTGTATTATTCAAAATCCATTTTTTTTCTTGCAGAAGAATAAGGGTAAAGTTGTTTCCACTAAAGGAAGAATCCAGAAAAGAAGAATTCAAAAGAAAAAGAAAGAAGAAAGAACAGCATCCGACATACAGTGCAAAATTCTGCATCATCACTTACGACATTGTGACATTTTCTCCTCAGTAAATATTGTATCCTTATGACTTCTTGTCAAGTTCCCCAAGTTGCTTAATTTTATTGAGCACTTGCTCCACAGATATTTGCCTGACCTCTAGTCTGCACATATTGTGAAAACAAGCCAAAAATACAATAAATAATGCTGTTGTGTACTTATTTTTTGTTAATTTATATTATTTACATATGTGTAACAGTTGGGGAAAATTATGGCTTTATGTATCTCTTCCACTTAATTTCTAATTTAATAATTAATATTATTTAAAAAAATTATTCACAGATAAATGTCACCAAATGCAAATGAATACATGCTTATAGAATTAGGATTTTTGCTGCTTGGGAGTAGGCCAAATTTATTTTAATTGAGAATGGAAAATGGGAGAGAACAGTTTGCTGTTCACAGGGTTGTAGGAATGATTTCACATGAACTTGTATAAGATAAATAAGAAAGCCACTTAGCCTATATATTCCATCTTCATTTTAACAGACATTATGGACAGTGGAGTCCTTAATGGTTTCTGAGCTTGGTGGTTGTTTCCAAGCTTGAACACGTTTAGTCTGAGCTTGAAGACGTTTCATTATCAAACTAGGTAATCTTATCAGTGCTGATGATGTTACCTAGTTTGGTAATGGAACATCCACAAAAAACTACCCAGCTCAGAAGCATTAAGGATCACACACTTCAGTCCTGAGCTACAAATATTCTTTTCTGTTGAGATCTTCTGGGCTTCATGGAGCATAATAGTTTTCTAGGACCAGTCTTTTAATTGAGTTTTATTATTTTCATAACATGAAGAAATGCCTTCAAGTTTACCGAGACTGAACTATATTGCAAAGTAACAGTGTGAAAAGGAATCAGGAATTAGTTTACATAGAACAATTATGGATGGATTCTTTTTCACCCTCTTATTCTTTCTTCCAACTTCATTGCACGTCTTCAATTGGATTAAAAGAATTTTGGGGATATGAAAGAGCTGCAGCAGGAAATAACTTTTGTTTTACCATTTTAATATTAAGATTTTACCAGTTTTATTTATTTATTAAATTTATATACAGCTTATCTCAATATCAAGTGACTCTGGAAAGCTTACAACATGATAAAAACATGAATATAAAAACATTAAAAATTCTACACTAAATCAGGAATCTAACCTAACCTATGTTAGAAAGCAAATATAAATGGCATTAGATGGTTCAGCATATTGTGGAAATCCAGCCACTTTTGTTGTCTGAAGTAAGACTACATATTAATCTGTAATATGTTTATTTGGACACTGCATGCTATATAAATATAGTAGTTATGTTTTGTGAGGGTGAGTTTCAGGATGTTATGTTGTTTGAATCAACCAAATATTTATAAAGTTATAGCTGGAATGTTAATAAGTAACATTATTCTCTTATGTTTACTTTTATCTTTGTAAATTATTCTTTATAACTTAATCTACCATTATGTAATTGTCCTTTGATCTCAGATAAGTATGTCCTGCTAACAGAATCCATATTTCAACAGAAAAGATGAAGCTGTATTCAAAACATAATTTTGGCATTGAATTCTCATTTTTGAATGGTGTTTTACAATTTATTATGCATCTTCAATGTCATTACAATGTATGTTTCTTATTAGACGTTTTTTAGGTTTCCCTTTTATTATTCAGTAATGCCAGCAATGTGAACTGAAGATGAGAAAGTGCATGGTCCAAGGCAAGATGTATTAAACATTACAAAGAAACAACTCCATGTGTGAGTTTATCCTCCCTCAGAACTTTGATCTCATGTTACATTATAGCATGATTTTTATATGGTAATCAAAATGTTATGCCACAACTTCCTATTTTCTTGAGTTTTTACATGGGTGGCCAACTCAGTTAGCAACCTTCTAATAAGCAAAGTTTTATAAATTGAGATAAGATCAGCTTTGTTGGTTTCCTACTATTATTTTATTATTTTGTGGCCTCTCTGTGGAAATACAGAACATATTTATGTTGCTAAAGGGGAAAATGGCTCCTATCCAGTCACCACATTCAGCTGCTTTTCAGCCAATGCAAATATTATTATTCACAGGATTCACTTCTTGAGTATGCTAGCAAATATTTTCTTTGCCATGCTGAGTTTGTTTCCATACATCTAATCAGTACACTAAGTAAAATGTACAAAATATAGCTACATACTGATAGCCACATGAACAGTTATTGAATCCATACGGCCTGGAATTAAGGTCTGGAGGGGCTTTGAAATGGTCATCTGTCTAGTTCATCAGGCAAGACTGTCCCAATTAAAATAATTATAATGATTCACAGAAGTAAAATATACCTAGTTAAGATACATAGTAATAAAATAACCACAGACTAATTTTCTGATACCAATGGGAAATAAAATATAATTTTCTGATACCAATGGAAAATAAAAACTATTACTTTTAATGAGTTATCATTGCTTCATAAAAAAAATATCTAACAATATGTTAAATTGGCAGTATAAATTTACTGAATAGGAACCAACTATCCACTTCTGTATCCTTCAGGACAAAATGAGTCAGATAATTTCCTTTTTCTTTGTTATCATATGGTATTTTATTTCCATCTTTTTTTTTACAGAACTATTAGCTATCTTATGCCATGTCTCCAAATCAGTCTGTAATTTAAATTCTCTTATGTACCACTTATAAGCTTTTAACATTTTAATATAATACAACAAAAATGTAACAATCAGCTTCAAAGGTTTTAGAGTTTAGATTTGGTTTCATCCAAATTTGAAGATGTTTATTTAAAACTTTTCCAGATTTTCCAAACTTTTCAAGCCTGCTAAATTGGGCTGCAAGCAGAGAGCTGAGAAAACTTTTCCTCATGAAGTTTCCAGCTAATATACCCCTGATGGAAATAGCTTGAGGTTAGCCTTCCTTGCATATTTCTAAACTTCCACATCTGTTCAGAAAATGGAAAATATAAAAGTCAATACAAAAAAAAAACAGGCTCTAATAACTTTTAGCCATACATTTAATTGTGTGATCTTCTTTTTTAAGTAACTTTTTAAAAAAGGTTGATTACCTGGTTTGTTTTGAAAAATTAGAAGAAAAAGAGTAGAAAACATAGTTTACAATATATACAGTGCCTATTCTATGAGCACCAACATGGAAAACAAGTTTAAAAGAGTCCTCTGACCTGATGAAACATATTGTGCATTGAATTTATACTGCAAACCTTTTGCATGAGGAAGAAGCTGAAAAGTTTCTGTAGTTTCAGTTTTATGCTGTTACAGAATTGTCACAGCAGGACATATGCCCTTTGTTAAACCTATTTTAGCCAAACTGGTTTAAAAAAAAAATCAGCAATTTTTCCCCATCCTAAAATGCAAATGCTGCACTAAAATTTTGCCCTTAAATGGCAAACAAAGATGCTGAGTAGTCTTAGACTCAATGTCTTGACACTAGGTTTTCAAGCTACCTTCGTTTGGTGAATGTTTAAATTATAGCTCGAAAACTATTTCTGAGATGATACTTGAAGATCTGCTGCAGTGTTCCTCAATCAATCAATCAATTAATGTTTCTCAGTCTTAGCAACATTTAAGATGTGTGGACTTCAATTCCCAGAATTCCCCAGACAGCATGGAGTTGAATTCCAGACATCTTAAAATTGCTAAAGCTGACAAACATTGATCTACAGAAAATAAGACATAATCATATACAAACACAATAATAAAGAACAGATTCAGGAGTATAGAACTGGAGAGGGGTGGTTATACAGTACTGGAAGGCCAAATGTTAAAAAAAAATATTCTAATGAAATGTTGGGTGCAACTCTTTTTTTCTTCTTCCACTGGCATTCATGATTGGTGGAGGATGAAATATCCTGTAGTGGAAACTAGTTCAGAAAAATCAGAAGATGTAATCTTAATCATCAATAAAATTAGAATAGTAGTACAGTAGTCTAGTAACTATTGTATTATTGGTTATCTAGTTTGGGTAATAAAATGTCTTCAAGAAAACAACCAAGTACAAATGGCACCAAAGACACCACAATTGTAGGATTTATAGAAGCTGTAGAGAAAAGATTTTTTTTCACAAATGATGGAAAATAGATCATAGGTGGTACTCAGCACGATCTCACCAGTTCTGGAGAACCAGTAGCGAAAATTTTGAGTAGTTCATAGAGCCAGCAAATACCTCCTCTGACTGGAGATTTTACAGTATCCTTCCCCTGCCACGCCCACCAAGCCACACCCACAGAACCAGTAGCAAAAAAAATTGAATCCCACCACTGCCCAGGATAGGATTGCAGGATACAATCTGAGTCAGGGAGCAGAGGATAAGTCTTCTGAATTTTCAGACTTGTGCTGGAGGCGCCCATCTTTATTTTTAGCAGAGTGTGAGAGAAGTGGTACTTTTGTTTAAAGTGGAACTTTCCCTTCCCCTTCTGCTAGAGAGAAGTTCCCTGAAGATGGGTTCCAGCATGAGTCCAAAAGCTCAGAAGACTAAACCTCTGGTCTCCGTGACTGACGCATATTGGATCCACTATATTTTTTCTCATCTCGATCCTATTTTTATTATTTCTATTTTTACTGGTTTTGCTAGCAAGAGATGGTCTGTACTGTACTGTGTATATTTCTGTGTGAGAAATTAATTCGTGTGTCTGAAAGAGGGTGGTTTGCAGTTTGGAAATCAGTAAATTTCATAAATCAAATGTTATTTTACAGGCAAATAGTTTTAATCAATAATTTTTTCTTGACCTTTTTTTTGGCATTCAATATCAGAATACATGCAAGGCATACTTATATATAATTGTGTTACAATAAATATGTAGAATTGAATAATCAGATTCATTCTCATTGTTTGAGAATTCTCTCTAAAATTCTCCTACTGAAGATTCTTCACATGTAAAGCATAGTGTCAAAAATGATATGAAAACTCATTACATTTGATATATCACAGTTTTACAGACTGAATCATCACATAATGTAACCATTCTAAAGCTATGCCTGTGAATATTTTAATTAATTATATTAAGATTAAACAAATGTACGTTTGCCCATGCATGAATGGAATTGCCATCTTTTTTTTTCATAGCAGAAATCCTGCCTTTTCTAGGAAACATAATAAGACAGCAGGAAGAAAGACAAATGTTGCCAACAACAAATTCAGAACATCCTCCTCTGACCAGGATGCCAGTAAGTAAAAGATCATAACTACACCTAGAGTCCCAGTGGTAAAAATCATGGTGTTAAGATTTTAGCATGCCACTATAGTCATGTGAAAAGGTAAGCACACACTTTTTAATATTTTGCCTTTTTCAGCATATTTGCTCATCTCAACAATATTAATAACAGTATGTAGTATAAGAATTATTATGCCCCATTTACATGTTTTAGTACATTGTGTGGTTTAAATTTAACATAAATGCAAATTTCACATGTACAAAAAAGAAATACAACACTACGTTTATTGTTACCTAAAATACTTAAAATTAAAATCAGGTGCAGAAGACTAGATGGAAATGATTAGAATATTGCTAGTTAGAGTCTGGAAGGTGCCTGTCTTATTTAAATATCAGATGTTGAGTTTAATTTGTTCTTTGTTGTTACATGTATAGAATACCATGTCTAGATTGAAAAAAAACTCTCCAGGCTCTCAAAAATTAGGATATACAGTAGATGCCAATGATTCTGGGAAGGGATTTTTAAAAATTTCCAAACATTGAACATCAATCATTTCACTAAAATAATCTGGAAGATCATCTACAAGTGGAAAAGATTTCAAACTACTGCCAACTTGTCCTGGCCAAACTGTACCAATAGATTCAGCCCAATATGTTGAAAAAAGTATCTAAGAACCCCAGAAAGTTGTTATACAGCCTACAGGTAGCTTATGCCACTATTGATATCGAAGTACACAAGTCTACTGTTAGAAAGAAGCCACTAAATTCAACCTCCATGTGCCAGTGATATATTTTTTGATATAGAAAGGATATCAGGGCAAGAATAAATTTTGCTCATGATCACCTAGGCCAGGGGTGTCCAACCTTGGCAACTTTAAGACTTGTGGACTTCAACTCCCAGAATTCCACAGCCAGAAAAGCTGGCTGAGGAATTCTGGGAGTTGAAGTCCACAAGTCTTAAAGTTGCCAAGGTTGGACACCCCTGACCTAGGCAAAGACTAAGACTTCTGGAGAGGTAAGGCAAAAACAAGGTCTTGGCTAGGGTACCAGGAACCATGTTTGGCAAAATCCAATAAAAAGCATTTTACCAAAAGAACTTGATGCCAACTGCAAAAGCATGGTAGTGGAAATGTTATGGTTTGGGAAAGAATCCACTACGAATTCTTCATAATACCAAAAGGTGCTTGAGGATAAAGGGAGACCATCTGTCAGAAGATTAAAGTTCAACCAAAAGTGGACCTTGCAACATGACAATGACCCTAAACATTCCATTGAATCCACCAAGTAATGACTGGGAAAAAAAAGAAAGAAAAAAGGGTTCCAGACTGGCCAAGTCAAAGCCTAGATGTAAATCCCATCAAGATGTTGTGAGATAATTTGAAACAGGCTGTGCATGCAAGAAAGCTCTCAAACATTGCATAGCTATAAAAAAATTATGAAGAACTAAAAAATAATAATTCTTCCAATTAATGTCAGAGACTGGTTGACCGTTATAAAACCTGCCCCAAAGGAGCCAAATATCAGATATTAGAACCAAGGGCGTTTTTACTTTTCCAGAGAATAAAAATGACACATGTTATTTTTTTCTGGTTGAATAAATGATTGCAAAGTCTATTTCCGATAGAAATTTTTTTTGTGTGTGTTCAGTTCAGAAGTGGTATTCAGCGGGTTCTGATCAGTTCTGGAGAACCAGTAGCAGAAATTTTGAGTAGTTCGGACAACCGGTAAATACCACCTCTGACTGGAGATTTTACAGTATCCTTCCCCTGCCACGCCCAAGCCACAGAACCGGTAGTAAAAAAAATTGAATCCCACCACTGGTTCAGTTATGTTACCCTTATATTTATTATACTCTTTGAATGAAGATAAAATATTGGTATGGCCACATGTTAAAAAAGGGGGGGGAACCCTTTTAGTTGGGGTGTGCTTACTTTTCCGCGTATTTTGATAGTGCAGTATCACAGAACAACAGATTTGCCTCATTTTCATAACAAATGAGGCAAATCTGTTGTTCTGTGAGATTCAGTGAATATCAGTGGTTTCCTAGGGGTCAAAAAAGTCAAGATGGCATGCACACAAAAGGGTTGTGTCCTCAGTCACAGGTTGGGGGCATGGTCTTGATATTTTAATCCCTTGTCCTTGTATGGAATCTCTTCAGATTTATTATATGAGTTGAAGTGCTCCCTATCCACCCTTCAAAAATATATGTATACTGACATATTTACTATCCCCACTCAAATAGATTAACAGAATTGAAAGGGACCTTGTAGGTCTTCTGGTCCAGTGAGCACCCCCAAGCAGGAAATCCTACACCATTCCTGACAGATGGCAGACCAGTCTCTTCTTGAAAACTTCCAGTGATGAAGCTCTCACAACTTCTGAAGGCAAGCAGTTCCATTGGTTGATTGTTTTCACTGTCAGAAAATTTCTCCTTATTTCTAGGTTGAATCAGAAATAAGTTTCCATGTTTGATCAGTTTCCATCCAATATTCCTTGTCTGGCCTTCAAATGCTTTGGAAAATAGCTTGACCCCTTCCTCTCTGTGGCAGCCCCTCAAATATTGGAACAATGCTATCATGTATGCCCTGGTCCTTCTCTTCACTAGACTATGCCCAGTTCCTGCAACCGTTCATGGTATGTTTTAGCCTCCAGTCCCCTAATCATCTTGATTGCTCTTCTCTACACTTTTTATAGAGTCTCAATATCTTTTTATAATGTGGTGACCAAAACTGGACGCAGTATTCTAGGCGTGGTCTTACAATGGCTTTATAGAGTGGCATTAGTACCTCACTTGATCTTGATTGTATCTCTCTCTTAATGCAACTCGCTGCAATCTTATTTCTGTCCAAGGTAATGATTAATAAAACCTAGAGAAATTTTAAAACACTGAGGCTGCCCTGGGACAAGGACAGAATGAAAGGGAATGCCACTTTAACACAAGTACAGCTAAGAATGATTTAATCCTGTCTTATTCATAGGTGGATGAGTATCATTTGGCACAGCATGAAAACGATATTGCCAGGACATGTTTGTATCATAGTTTAGGTGCACAAAGATTCCATGAGGAATGTTTTGATTGTGCCTGCCTTTGCATAGCATTACAGGAATGAAAACAGATCACTTGTTTTATTTCTTCTTGCAGGTTTACAAGTACAAGGTAGTGTAAAGGGAGAATGAGACCTTATGATTGCTTTACCTAGCCTGATGCCCTCCAGATCTACAGTTCTTCAACTCAGGTAACTAGAAATGGAAGGCTATCTGACACAACTGCGCCTGGAGTGCACTTTCTACTGTATTTGGAGGAGAGCAAAGAGGGCCTACTTAGATTGCCCCAAGGGAAAGTCACCAAGTGAAGCCACACAGCCACTTTACTGCCTGTTTTTGTTGCTCCCCTCTGGGGGGAGGTTTTGAAGTGTTTCTAGTAGTACTACCCGATTCTGTAATTGCTCCCTATGCCATCCCTCTGGTAAACTTGCAAGATTAGTTTCAATCGCCATGCGGGATTCAAAAAAAATTTACTACCAGTTCTGTGGGCGTGGCTTGGTGGGCATGACAGGGAAAGATAGTGCAATATCCCCATTCCCTCCCCACTCCTGAGGGAAGGTAACTGCAAAATTCCATTCTCTCCCCATCCTACTAACCTGATTTCCAGCTCCGTTCTCCTATGCAGGGCAACAAAAGAAGACCCAGCCGATCAGCTGGGACTCGGGAGGCAAAGAATAGATGTGGACAGGTGCAGTATTTGCTGGTTCTCCGAACTACTCAAAATTTCCAATACCCGTTCTCCAGAACTGGTCAGAACCTGCTGAATAACCAGACTTGAAATTCTAGACCTAGAAAACCTAAAACTACGCCGCCTTCGGTCTGATCTAAGTATAGTATATAAAATTATATATTGCAATGTCCTATTTGTCAATGAATACTTCAGCTTCAACCATAACAATACAAGAGCACACAATAGATACAAACTCAAGGTAAACTGCACCAAACTTGATTGCAGGAAATACGACTTCAGCAACAGAGTGGTCAATGTCTGGAATACTCTACCTGACTCTGTGGTTTTTTTCCCCAAACCCCAAAAACTTTAACCTTAGGCTGTCTACTATTGACCTCACCCCTTTCCTAAGAGGTCTGTAGGGGGCGTGCATAAGTGCACCAACGTGCCTACCGTCCCTGTCCTATTGTTTCTTTTTATTTTTCTTATATGTATCCATTTCATGTACTCATAACTATGTCTATACTTATACCTGTAATCTTATAATCGCTTGACTAAATAAATAAATAAATACCACCTCTGCTGCACATGCATACATCTGGACTAGACTGTGTTGTTTCTCTGTGTCATATATGTGGATATATATACATAATTTTCTTTCTTTATTTTCATGGTCATGTAGTGTATATTGGAGGTGGCCAGAAGTGCACCCAACGAAATTTCATTTTCGTGCGTGCCGATTAGCGTACATTCATAGTGACCATAAAGCTATTCTGTTCTATTTTGTTCTATTCTTGAACCACGTTCTTCTTTTAGCAAACGTCACTGGCATGTTCGCGAGTATGAGGGACGAGAGATTAATTGAAACTAGGGACTGCTTTCGGGCACGGACGGGGTGAATCATTCGCGTGAGTAGGGCAGCCCTCGCCGCCCGAAAACTTTTGGATGCATTCCCGTCCCCGCCGTCACTCCGGGGTGGGGCTCGGAATTGGAAGCCGGCCCCTAGAAGGTGAGAGGCGGCCGCCCGCAGAAACCAGCCCTGAGTCTCTCTCTGGGTGCGGGGCCACGTGGAAGCCCCAAACAGCGCAGGTTTGGGTTTTTTTTTCCCCCTCGGCTTCCCCGAACTTTCGCGGGAAGCGCCCGAGTGGGAGGGAAACGAGAGGCTGAGTCGCGCAAAAACCCCTGTTCGAGATTGCGTGGCTTCTCCCCTGCCAGAAAGGCGCAGAGGCGGGTGAAATCGCTCCGGGGTGGCCCCAGTTTATCGCTTCACCGAGTTGGTCTCGAAAAGTTTTGAAGAGGTTTCGGAGAGGGAGGAGCAAAGAAACCCAGCGCCCAATTTCCCCTTTCCTTTTTTTTTTTTTTTAAAAAAATCGCTTTCGTCGGGTCCCAGATTTATTTATTTATTTATTGCCCGTCGAAACGAAGGTGGTTGGAACGAGGGCGATGGGGTTTCCCTCGTGAACTTTCCTACCAGCCCGGCGCTAGACGAGGACCAGAAGAAGGGAGGAAAAAGAAGAATCCCGCCCCAGAGGATGCTAACTGAAACCAAGTAATGCCAGCATGTACGTTTCTGCCTCGGCACTTGTTCTTACTGAAAGGAATCGCGCTTTGCTTCCCTTCTCTTTCCCCCCCACTTTCCAGTCCCTTCTTTTCCTTCAAGCCTTGCGAATCGGTCTCGGTTCCCTTGTCAGCCTCTCTGGAGAAGCGAACGCGTTTTGTCTTGTACGCTTCCCTTGCACGGTGTATTCCAGCCAAAGGATTTGGTGCTCTATCTCTTCTTCTTGTTCTCCCTCCCATTCCTAGTGACTTGACTTTCTTTTGGCTGAATGAGGATCGGGGGTTTATGGTTTAGTGTGTCATCAGGACAGATCCGGTGACTCGTTCTGTGCAGAGAAAAAGGTAGGGCCCCAAAAGCTAACTTTAAGGAAGAAAAAGTTAAAAAGAAAAGAGCCCAGCTGCGATGGAACAGACCTAGCCCAATCTTTGAAAGCTGAGAGCTGGATGATCACAGGAAAGTTCTTTCTGTGGATTTTCTTTTTTTAAACCAAATGAGTTCACCTGGTGGATTTAAAGCCATAGATGGACGGTTTGGGTTTTCTTGCAGGTTTGCAGTGCAGCTGGATGGAAAGTTCATAAAAGTAATTGACATTTACTTTCAGTTTTTGTGTAGAACTTCGACAAGTAGTCTCAGATCTCAGCTAAATATTATTTGGGGGTGGCGTGATTTAAAAGCCCAGCTTTATTTGAGAGAAGATGTGAATAAACTGTTTTACAAATATTTTACAAAGAAATACTTCCAGCTAAAAAAAGATGCTGTGCCGAAAAGAGGAAAAGGAAACTCATGGAAAAAAGATACTCACCACCTTTCAAAGTTCTTTGGTTGCTGAGGTGCCAGTGACAGATCTTCTTGTCTATCTTAGGAAGAAAATATGGTATTGACATTTGAATGATGATGCATTTAACTTTCCTAGTGGCTGGACTAACATATTAGAGAGAATGTGCAGTATTATAATATTGCATAGTGACCTAAGATGCTCATTACTTTTGCTTTGAGTTGATACTTGCTAAGTGTCAAATGATAATATGTAGTTGTGAGCCAAGAAGTAATAATGAAAATCATTTTGAAAATAAATTGTCCCATTTTATCTATAGCACTTAGGAACTTTTAATGAAGCAAATTACTGAAGATAAACAACATTTTCATAAACATGTTTTCCTGTAAGAAATTTACCCCAAAGTCTGCCTGGTTTGGATTAAAAAACCTCTAGTTATTGAAATTAATCTTAAAAAGCAATATTTTTATGCTATGTCCATCATACTAATCCAATTTATTTATTTATTTAAAACATTTATACAGCTGCCCATCTTAAGCCACATTGGGGAGCTCACAACAATAATAAAACCAATAACTATAAAGCAATTATAAAACAATTAACTATTCTGAATAATTTGCAAGGAAAGTTATAAATGGGGATATATAGTGTTTGAAAAACTTTATTACAAGTTATAAATGGCTGGAATGATCTGAAGAGAATGTTATGGGGATATGGGCAGGTATAAAATGGCATAGATGATTTTACACCAGTGTAAGACAGAGTTAGGGTTAGGAGAATTTTATTGTATTCTGTTTTTGTCCTTCTTTGTGTTCTACTACTATGATGTAGGGAGGCGTAATTACAAGTACTAGGATAGATTAAGGAAAAAGTCTAAACCTGATATCTTGTTACACTTGGTGGGGAATAAACTAAATTGAAAAGTATATATGTTCCTGAGTAAATGTGCACAGGATAAGTTTGTTGACTGATAGTGTATTAAATGAATAGTTGGCTTTGAAGATGGGACACAATACTTTAATCAAGATTGTTATGATAGTGAAATTAGATAAGATTGCATTATAATAACTGTTGAACCCTGAGGCTAAAATGAAAAAAAAAACCCACATTTGTGCAACCAATACATAGCAGTCATTAACTTTTATAATTAATTTGGTTCAGTTCCTGATTATTAATTACAAAACTTGAAGTGAAAAAGTTGAAGTGAACTCAGTTTATCATTTATGCAACATTACTAGTAATGGTTAATATCACATGGTAATATCCTTCTATTACATCTTATTTTATTTGTTGTTGATTTTTCCCAAAGTATTTTGGAAGTTTCAAACTCTATCCTTTTTTAAAGGAAACAACTGTGACATATTCTCTCTCTCTCTCTCTCTCTCTCTCTCCCTCTCTCTCCCCCTTCTCTCTCTCCCTCCTTCCCTCTCTCCTTCCCCCTCTCTCCTTTGTATAATATCAGCAAAATGGTATTCAAAGGGAAATCCCTATTTGCATGATCTCTCTTAGTTGAAACTTCATTTTTAGTAAGCAGCTGCATGAATTCTAGTAGTTCTGATGGGTAGTCATGCAAGGTCATAATTATATGAATGAAACCATGGAAACTTATAACTCATTCTATTCATTAATCTTTCCAAAGTCAGGCTTTGTTGCATGCCATTTTAGAGAGTTGTATAGAGCTCTCTATAACAGTACGTCATATTGATAGCACAGTAGTGCTAAACATCCCTCTAATTCCTTTCGATTTTTGTAATATGTCTGTCTTGTAAATTGCTTAATCAGCAATATATGTGTATTAAAATAATGGGATTTAAGATTAATGGTTCATTTCAGCTGCTACATTTTTACTAGCATTTGTAATCAACAAAAGCAAGGCTTTAAGGTGAATTATGGCACTTTCATAAAAGTAGTGGTAAGCCGAAATAGAATATGTCTGTTTATCTATCGATCTGTCGATCTATCTGTCTTCCTCTTAAACTGAGATATTTATTATCCATTTTCTTGTAGACTGTTTTCCTTTTTATTGGATAGCATTTAAAACTGATCATCAAGTTTCATATAAAAGATAATACCTCCAAGGAATTCTGCATGCTAGTAAATAGTAATGGGCATTCCTGAATACATTATGCTTACAAGAATCATTTCAGGCTTTATTCCTATCATTATTTTGATCACAACTGTTGGCTGCTATCTCTCTGGCCTAGGCCTCCATAAATAAAACATGGGAAATCTACTAAGTCTATAGATAGGAATGTTATGTACACGTTGGGTTTAGAGCATAAATTTTTTAGATTAATGGACTATACCTCAAAACACAGCCACAATGCTCAGAGTACTCTAGCTGTTAAAAATATTAATAAAATTGAAATTTTTCTTCCTTTCTTCCCTCTCTGCCTCCCTTTTTCCTTTCTTCCTCACAAACTTCTTATAAGTTACTAAACCAAATGCACCCTGCCTCAACAACAGCATCTAAGTGAATCTGATTTTTTGCTGAGAATAATGTGAACTGTGTTCTGTCTGATTACTGAATTTATTACGACTTATGTATATCTCACACAATGTAACAGTCTAAGAACCACAGTTGGTTACTGGTGGCTGCAATGGTAGCAATTGAGGGAAGAAAAACACCTCTGAAATATTTTGGTGACGATCGCTGGTAGAAGGATCAATGTATGGACATTGCAATACTAATCCTAAAAGAGATTGCAGCAGATTGGAAGAAAAGGGATTGTGGAGAAGAATGGGGGGAAAGACAAAATGGGAGTGCTGTATTTAAAAGTATTGTATGATGAAAAGTTTTAATTACAGCCTATGCTGGACTTGGTATTAAAAAGGTTCCAATCCAGAAAATAGAGTTTAAGTGTGTGTGAGTGAGAGGGAGGGAGTGGATTTGATTTTAATAGTAAATCTGATATAATTATTAAGGGCTACCTTACAGATACATAAGATTTCCAGGAACTTGGAGTAATTTTAATAGGCATGATTTCTCTTTCAAGGTGAGAAAAGATCTCTTTAAGTAGGGTTGATTGAAAATGATAACCGTTTAATATTCAAAATGGAGTATGCATTTGCACTATTTAGCTTAGCTGAAAATTATAGCTGTGGAATAATAGTACATTGACCATTTGGGGTTTTTTCCTGGATAGATAAGGTACTTTGTTTTACTGAATTAGTACAGCCTATCCTTAAAATATAAAGATTTCTTCAGCCATTTTTTCTTAGTTAATATTCTTAGCCTCTCTGTAGACTATTTCAGTATTATACACGTATAGAAAAATGATACTAAGAAACATACAAGCAAACTACTTCATCTAGTAAAGAATTCAGAATATGTGTGTTCATTTATTAACCATTCATTATGGATCTCTGGTATCTCATTTTCAGAAATTTTAGCAAGGATTTATTTGCAATTGCATTGACATGCAGGACAATCATTGTGTTGTGTGCTAATCCAGTTATTTTAGCATGTCTGGCTTCATCAAAGAGCTTTTTATATTTCAGAGAGCAACATGTAGTGTAGGATTACCATTAAGTTTAATGTTACTGTTCTTCAGAAAGCTGAGTCACTTTCTGAGTTGATAATTTAAAACACTTCAATAAAGAAAAAATGTGATTGATTAATCGGCTAGTTATTTATGAAAAATCAATACTGTTGTATAATTTTTAACTAGAATGAAACTGATCTTGTTTGTACATTTACCTTTAACAGACATAGACATTTTTCTGTCCTGTGTAAGAAATCTCTGTGCCATTATCAAGGGAAGAGCTAAGTTGTATTAGAAATATAAGTTCCCTGTAAAATGGCTGCTTTTGTCTGAAAAGAAAAACCAAGAAGGAGATACTTTCCATACACGGAGATTAATCTCAAAACGACTTCTTGTTTTACTGATGTTTTAGATTAGATCTTTCATAATTCTGGAAGGACATATGGAACTGGAGGTAAGGCATCTGGAGAATATTAGGCCGCCTGTGAGGAAACTCAGATGTTCTCAGAAGACCTAAGTGCTGCATTTGATTTGCTTCATATTCCCTTTCTCACGTAGGCACAATTGTCATGAATCTAATGAACATAAATATTCTGTTGATAGCTACAAGTATGGGGTTAATATTAATACAGGCTGATGATATTTAATAAATTAGCAATCTCATTTTATATATTACGAAATGCAGTTAATGACTGTCAGCCACTGGCCTATAGCTCCTACATGACAATAAGGTTTTAAAACAACTTTCCACTAAAATCAGTGAAGGCAACTTTAAAACCCTGCTGTTATGCATCGGGAAGAAATATTTAAGAGTCAGCTTCAGAATACAACTTTATTCTGGAAAAGGAGGGCTGTACAAGATGTAACTGAGTCGACCAGAAAAAAAAAATCTAAATGGATCAAGAGTGTGACTTCCTTTCTTTCTACATCTCTGCCATGTATGTCACCAGTGCCTACCCATTCATTTCCCCTTTTGATCATATGTAGCAGAAGTAGAGAACGTAGAGTCTTTTAGATACTGATGAACTATACTTTTTATAATCTAGTCAGAATGCCCTTTGTTAAGTGGACTTGTAGCTATAGAATATAAAGAGGAGCACAATGTAGATTAGGAGTGTCAACCTTGATTTCATTGAGGGCCGCATCATGGCTGTGTTTGACCTGGGGGTGGGGGCTCAATGTCACTTGTGTCGGGGTGCCAGCAAAAACGGGGTCCTGAACTCAGCCTCCTGCAACCCTCTGCCAGCAAAAATGGAGCTCATTCCTTTTTCGCTGGCAACAATCCTTCATTGTTTTCAGGGCGCCCCATAGACCAGATCTAAGCACCCTGCAGGACTTGAGTTTGACAAGCCTGATGTAAATTCTCTTTATGTTGTGGTAGCAGTGTACCATTTATTTGTATCCCCAGAGATACCCCAAACTGCTTTCTCTGAACCAGTTAACTTCGCTTGCCATCCTAACCTCAAAGTCCCTCTGCACACCAGCTGATACTAACTTATGCCAAGCTGAAAACACAGCTTAGAATTTTTAAATAGAATTGAAATCTTTATTGGCCAAGTGATTGGACACACAAGGAATTTGTCTTGGTGCAAATGCTCTCAGTGTACATAAAAGAAAAGATACATTCGTCAAGAGTCAAGAATCATAAGGTACAGCACTTAATAATAGTCATAGGGTACAATAAGCAATCAAATCATACTAGAAAACAGTCAATAAAAATCATTAGGATACAAGCAACAAAGTTACAGTCATATAGTCATAAGTGGGAGGAGATGGGTGAAAGGAAGGATGGGAGAATTAATAGTAATAATAATAAAATAAAACATCATTAGTAATGAAGATGCTGCATAGGTTAGAGTGAACTGCAAAAGGCAAATGTCTCTTGGCTCTGTTAGTAGCATAATCATTGTTATATAGCTATTTCCTTAGTAGATGCAGTGATGCAAAAGTCAGCATTGGGATCTGATATCCCAATGGAGGAAACAGTTGTCCTGCCTCTTTGGTTAATCATAGTGCAATTCTCTCCTGGCCTGCATGCAGTGGGGTGGTTCATATACTAGTGAGCATGCAGTAATCACCAATTAGAGCACATTGTCTCTGAACCAGATGTACAAAAGGAAGTTAAAGAAAAGGGGTAATACATTCATCTCAGCTTCCTCTTCCCTGCTGGTAATGACGATCACACGTTGTCAGCTTTCCATGGACCACTCTAGTGGTTTACTAGGCTTTGGTTTCACCTCCCCTTTGGTTTTTAGGAGATTTGTGATTGGCATTGCTATCTTCGCAAAAGCAGGGATAAATTGACGGTAAAAATTGGCGAATCCCAAGAAACTTTGAAGTTGTTTCCTGGTGCGGGGAGGGGCCCATTCCAAGACGGCACGAACCTTCCCCGGATCCATTTCTATGCCCTCATGTGAGATGCGATAACCTAAATAGTCAATTTTTTCCTGGTGGAATTCACACTTGGACAACTTTGCATACAGCTTAGTGGCTCGAAGTTTTTCCAAAACTGACCGCGCTAGTTTCACATGTTCATCACGAGTCTCCGTGTAGATAAGAATATCATCAAGATAAACCAACACCTCTTTGTATAGATGTTCATGCAACACCTGATTGATCATTTGCATGAATACTGCAGGGGGCCCCTGTAGGCCAAATGGAAGAACGTTGAATTGGAAACAACCCATTGGGCAGTTAAAAGCGGTTTTCCATTCATCCCCTTCCTTAATTTGAACCCGGTAGTATGCTTCTCTCAAGTCGAGCTGCGTAAATTCGGCTTCCCCTGCTTCTTCTAGCAGCAGAGAATCTTGTCCTCCAGTTGCTCCCAGGTCTTCTTGGTCGCTGGCTGGATTTGACATTGTGTTCAGACCCCCTCGGAAGAAAATTTATTAATTCTCTGAGTGGGCTGGTAATGTGGAGATTCAGAATAATGTCAGCTGGTGCTCCATTCAAAATCCAAGAAAGAAATACTTAGACTCCTTTAATTAGAGAAAATATATCTTTTACTGGAAATCAAGTGGTAGCAACAAAAGAATTCTGAATCTGAGAAAATGGGCGCGTAAATCACATATACAAAGTAATGGCAACGTTTCCACCCCCAATAGTTCAAATGGTTCATCCAATTAAAAGTTGTGTATATCATCTTGTGGGCATCTCCAGGTGGTGATGAGGCTTCTGTCCGTTGACCTTGACATAGTTTGATAAAGGGTTGCAGCTGTGCATAGCATAGGATAGAAACCTAAGCAAGAATGTACCCCCCCCCCCAGTTTATACAGTTCTGGTTTGTAACACCTCCAGCTCACTTCCCATAACCATTCTTCCCCTCTTCCCCCCGTTACTTATGACAGCCAAAAGATGCAAAGCAAAGGGAGAAAATCTTGAAGGCTGACACACGTATTTCACAGAGATACCAATTAATGAGTAATGATGACTAGCTTTGTTTCCAGATTCTGATTCTTGTAAATGTAATCCAATTTGATTGACATATTTAGCCTTAAGCAATTATTGCATTTACCATACTCAAAGACTGTCTATGATGTGAGACAGAATGGTGACCCATATGATCCCATTTGTAATAATATATGCATTTTCATTTTCATGTCTCTTTAATGACAGATGGATTGACCCCAAATCTTCACTGGATGCACGGAAGAGAATACAGGGCCTAGCATCCTTGTGTGATTTTTAATGTTGCAGCTAGAACCAAGACAATGTTTTTAATATCAGAATAGCTATTTGTTTTTCCCCTGTATATTACAGTAAACTAGGTGATGTTGTAAGATCTAGCAAGGCTTCCACTAATCCACTGGCTGATGGAACACAAGTACAATTTCAGCCATGGACTATAGGTTTATATTGCTATTCCAGTCTTATACCCACCTTTGTTGTTACCCCTTTAAATCGGTGGAAAAAGATCTTGGATTTGGTAAATTTGAATGTGACTTATTTCCTTGTTTTTAGTACCATTCAGACAATAGTACTTTGAGAGTGCATTTCATGAATAGCAGCTTTATTCTGAAACATTTGGACATCAGCAGATAACTTTCTCTGTTTTAGATAAGAAATAAGTAATAGCAGTTATACTGTGGTTATCAGTTGTATGACTAAAATATTTTAAACTGTCCAGAGTCTGTGGAAATAAAATTAATTTAAATCAATTTAAAATCTAAATAAATAAATAAATAGAAAAGGACTGCAAGTATTTAATATACTATGCAAGAAAAAATAGATTGAAGAAAGCAGCTCTTTGAAGAAAAAGTAGGTTTGTAATATCAGGAATGTTAAAAAGGTATGTAAATTTTTCTCATTCCTTGTTCCATAGGATGTTATATGAAATTCAGATGTGGTGCTGTCAATGGAAAAGGAAGTCACATTTATTTTTTCTGTTCATACTCAGTCTTCTGTGCATACAGATTTCAGGTAAGATACTATGAATATTTCTTTAGTAAATCATAAAAAAACACTAAGTGTTTTAGAAAACTATACTTATTTTGGATTTATGGAAGTTTTGCAAAAGATATTTGAAGATAATTATACTATTATTATTATACTATTAAGATATTATTATTTTGTTAATAAAATAAGTATACATCTTTGTGTCATGTATACACATCTATACTTTTGGATGGATGCTTTCTACTCCATCAGTAATCCTAATTTTTCCTTGTTAATCCTTAGAATTAAATTTCACAATTTATTAAGCTATGATTTTCAGATCAAATGCCCAAGTAACGCAAAGGTGGCAGCCAATGGTGCATTATTTTGTATCTCCAAGCTTGTGTGCAATTGCATAGCGTGCCAGAAACAGAATTTTACAACAGCTGTAACAGTACCAGATATAAGTGCTAAAGTTCATTAATATTAGGAGTTGGTGTAGAACATTCAGTGCAATAGGAATTGAACAATTGTCATACTTTATTACACAAATATCACCTATCAATCTAATAATTATTTCTTTCAATATGAACTGCACCCACAATAGTGTCATTTAAGAAGTTGAGTTTTGTGAAGCATCTACTAAATGTATGTTCTGAATAGAAAGTATGGCTTCATTTGTTCTGTAGAGTTAAGAGTAATTGTATAATTATACATCTGGATTATGAAACCTGAAAATATAAAAGGAAGAAAACAGATCCCCTCAAAGGAAGGAAACAAGCTGGAAATTTCCCTCCTTGGCAGATCTCTGATGTTCTGATAGGAGTGGCCTTTAATTGTGGTTTTGATGTTATTTTTCCTTGTCACCTTACGATATTTGTATGTGCCAATAATTCTTTGAAGGTGTGGTTATATTTTTTTGCAAACAGGAGAATGGAGGATAATTAGGCTTCCTTTACTTTGTGTATATAGTTTGGATTAGATTTGCAATTAAGTAGAGCACAATGACAAGTAAGTAACCATACTAGTCTGTCTCTTCGTGATTGCTATAATAATGAAGTTTATTTCTGAAAATATTTTTTTAATTTTCTTTAAACATTTGATTAAATGGTAAATTGGATTTAGTGAAGACTGGGAGGGGACATGAGTTGCTCTGTGAAGCAGAAGGAAGGAATTGCTTTTGGTACAGATAAATTCTTTCTATTCAGAAGACAACAATAGCGCAAAAAAAATGCAGCACAAGGAAGAGTAGAATAAATTCAGTGGTTGGTGGATAGAAATAAACTGCTAGAAGGAGGGATATGACTGCTACTGCTGTAATAGTCCAGAGGAGAATTCAAATAATTTTACCCCAGTGACAAGACACAAGAAAACTTCAGGTCACAATTGTTAAAGCTGAAAGGAACTTTAAAATGCTGTACAATTTTTGGGATCAATAAATAGTTATTAAAATCATGGTAAAAGCTATATTTTTATAGATTTTTCTGAAAGCTGAGAGACTGGAGCGGATGGGTTATGGGTTCCATAACTTGGAAGGAATGCTGCCTAAGGTTCTCTCCTCCTTTTAGAACCACAGATCTCTGATAGCCAGGGCCATCTTCACAAAGTTTCTCCTGCAAACCTTAACTCTGGGATAGTTATTTTAATGAGGAAAAACATGCCTTTGGATGTTTAGGCCTGAAAAGTGATATGGTTTTAAAAAGTCAACTCTACCACCTTACATTACGTCCTGTAAGCAATTGGCAAGCAGTTGCAATATTTTGGTAAAGCCCTCATTTGATATCTGTTCCTTGTGCTAACTGGATGCTGCACCTCTTGATAGTTCTGGATACTTCAATAGATAGGAATTGTGGCAATAGTCAAAGCAGCTTGTTTAGCCACTGTTAATATGACCAACCCACAAAGGATTGCAATTGTGACATCAAGCATAATTGTGAAACAGTTCCACAACTGCCATATGTGACATCTTGATGATAGCTCACGATCAAAGAATACTTCCAAAGTGAATATAGTGCCTTAAGAGGAAAGTAGACTTAAGTCATATTTTTACCTAGATGTTAATTTGATTTTTTTCTGCTTCTTTAATCATCTTATCTACTTAAGGGATGTTCAAGGCCTCTAATGGCTTTTGTAAAGTTGAGTGCTAAGGAACATACAGCAATGCAGCAAAAAACTCCAGATGACTTCTTGTCTCTATCTTCAAGTTAGATAGTGAGAATACACAGGACATGGGAATACATGAGAAAAGTAGTGCATAGTTCACTTTTAGTAAGCATGTAATTAGCTCGGAGTAATGTATCATGCTATTATCTTACTACTTTATTTTCTAAGGGAAAATCAACAACATCAACTGCTTATTGTTTAAAATCTGAGTTCAGTACAGGTTTAACTCTCCCTGTCTATACATTTTTCAATATTCAGGTAATGAATTTGCAAGTTTGGTTGGTATTCTGTTAAAAAAATTATGTGAAATATCAGACTGTGAATAATCATAGTATTTTATAATTTGATATGAACTTTAGTATTTCAGAAATAGTAGCTCCTGAATTTTCATGAAATTGCTTCATGAGTACAAATGCTGCAGTGCACTCAAGATCATAAATTAAGTAAAATCTACTTAAAAACAGGAAGCTATTTTTTTGCAATAATGTTTGGAAATACTAATTGAAGTAATAACGCACTTGGTACATGGGTAATGAATGCAGCATACGTAATGAATATTGTAAACTTTTGAACCAGCTATGAAAGGCATTTTAAAAAAAATTGAGTCAGCCACACTGTCCAGAGCCAGCCCTATGATTCGGCATAATAGACAAGTGGATTAGAACCAGTAACTGAAGTGAGGTTAAATATTCATCTATTGTCCTCTAGATCTATTGCACAGAGGACCTGTTTACTGTGCTTATGGCTCATGGAGCTCTAAGTAGTTTGCTCCCTAATCAGAAAAATCCTCAGAGCATAGTACACAGAGCTCAATGCAAGCCAAAATGGTAAGTATGGAAATGATCATAACAAGGGGTTACTGGGTACTTCTATTGCTTGGACATGGATTTTTTTTAAAGGTTGTTATTTAAATAAAAGAAACATTTAAAAATATTAGTATAAGGGAATTTAATGTTGTAATAGGATTTGATATTAAGGTATTGGGTTTTCAATTTTTTCAGCTCTGTTTAGGAAATCTTAAGGAAAGGTACTAATAGAATACACATTTGGAACATGTGCATTATACCCAAAGCACTTTCCCCACTGTTAAAGTAGCTATGTCTTTTTTTGTTCTTGTACCAGTTGTTTCAGAAATGCCTCCATCTGTCTGATATGTGGGCATGCACAGACATTTCTCTTCAAATTTTTTCCCCAACAAGGACAAGTAGCTGTGCATGCATATTCATCCAGGTAGAGCTGGGAATAGCTTTTGAAGCAGGTGCATAACCCTGGGGAAAAGGTGGCTGTCATTACTCTCCAGGAACAGATATTTCAGCTGTACCTCTATGCATTTTGAAGTTCATCTTTTGAAATATTTGCATAGCCCTATTAGCCAATCCTAACAATTTCTCCATTAGTTCTTTTGAAATATCTACAAACTGTTTTATAAGCTGGACATGTCAATATATTTTCCACAATAGGTAGGAAATATAGAACTTCCTAGTTCAACTTACATAAGTTGCATTTATTTTTGTAGTTGCAAAACCAAGAGGCCTGCTTATTAAATAGTAATAAGACAGTATCACCTACCAGGCCAGTCGGTGTTTCATCAGTTAAAAAAACATATCCAAATGAGAATTTATTTACTAAATCCTACACATATTGTCTGGTATGAAAGCTATTCCTGTAGCAAGGGCATGGATTGGAAATTGCACATTTTTCTATTTGTGAAGGGCTTGCTTAACTTTTGAATTAATAGTGTTTATTCAAATACAGGTAGTCCTTCAACTTATGATCATAATGAAAACTGGCCATAATAGTTATAAGATGGTTCATCATGTGAACAAGCTGATTTTTAAAAAAAAACAAGTTTTATTAATTTTCAAAACACACAAATCATCATTATCCATTACATGTTTAAACCTTTTTCCATTATAAATTTAACAAGTCAGATAAATTATAATTCTATTTTAAACCATTTCCATATAAACATACAAAAACCTCTTATTCAATTTCTCTTTACTTCTCTTTACTCTTATTCAATTTCATTATTATTATTTCATCTATTTCTTTCTGACTTAGTTACCATTATTCTCATTCTATATTTCTGCAAGGTTTTATTAATTCTCCCCCCCAAAAAAAAACATATACACACAACACACAAAACATAAAAAAATCTTTTTGGAAAGTAACTTGGACCCAGGTATCTCTCTCTTCATGGACTTCAATTATATTCATGCTCATCTTACATATCATTACTTATTTTATTTACCATTCTAAGTCTTCTATATTAACTTCTCCACATATTTCACTCTTCTTAATTCTATCTTAATTAATCATCTTAATTTGAGTCATTATATTTGTATCTTTTGTCCATTCTTTATTGTCCCTTTGTCTCGTTCCTTATAAAAAAAAAAAAGAAGTTTCTCCTGAAATCACTAATCAGAGTATGATGCCTTTCTATCTCCCCCCTAAATTAATCAAATTAACCTTTAAAATAACGCCCAATACCCAATCCGATTTTGCTTGGTACATTCTATCTAAATAGTACATCCAGAATAATTAAATATATAGTTAAACAATAGATCTAAATATTAAAAACAAATACTATAATAGAAATTTTATAATAACATCAATACCATAATCTTATTAAACCCTTTAATTAAAACTCAATATTCTAAACCTCCCCTCATATTATTAAATTTTAAAACCAATCATTATTAAACATTTCAACATTTTAATCTCTTATCAACTCTTAAACCATTTAAGTTTTCTATTTCTAGTACAATACTACAATATCATCTTATGTACCTTGCAAAATCTTTTTGAAGAAATTATACTTTATCCTTTATCCCTAAAAAAGATTCCTTTTTTCCCATTTAATTTCAAAACTTTGTAGCTTTTCTCCACTTTTTCCCTTTCTTTCTTCTCCCAACAAACCTTTCTACCCCCCCCCCCCTTCTTCTAGCCTCTGCCTTACTGGCTTCCCTTCTCTGTCGTGTTCCTTTTCCCTTTTGTTTACTATCATTATATTGATTTTGCACCTTATTTTTCCCTTTCTTAAGTGTTTTTTTAAATCTTAAGTCCTTTATTTCTCTTCTTTTCCCTCTTCCTTCTTTCTTGGTCGAGTTCTGAAATTTATTAAAAATGGCTTCCTCTCCTTCTTCTTCTTCTGCTGTCTTCATCTGTTGTAATGTTTGTTGATAGTTAATAAGCGCCATTTCTAAAAAAAGGAAGGCTTCTTTCAAACCAGCTTTACCATTTTTTTTTGCTTGTTCATAATCTTTTCTCAGTTCCTCAATAGAAAGAGCCATTATAAATATTTTCTTTTCTTTTCCCCTTCTTTCTTCTTACAACAACCAGGATATTCCAAAGAAAAAATAAAACAGTCCCAAAGTTATCAATCAGTCCAAACCAAGGCAGAGTTCTCACTTTCTCCTCCTGGGGTAGTATCAATCAGGGAGAAAGAAAGTCCAAATCTGTTTCTTAAAATCTTATTGCAATATATTTTAGTCTTCAAATCCTTAAGGCATCTCCTCCAACAAAGTCTTAGCATACCAATTTTTTTTTTTTTAGTCCTCTCTCTTCCCACTCATCGCTAAAGCCAGTTTTCACCTGAAAAAATAGGTTTCTTAATATCCACTTATTTATTCCATAGGAAAAGAGGGTAAGCTTTCCTTTCAGCACCACCAAACTGCCGCCTTTTTCCTCTTCTAGAAGGTATCATTCAGAAAGTCATACTTTTCAGGAATTTTGTTAAATATGTCTTAGAGTCCTAGGAACCAAGAAAAACTTTCTCCTTTCAAAAACTTTCTCCACTTCCTCCTGCGCATTCTTACCCGGCTGCCAGCTTCTTTGTGGCGGCCATTACGGACCGCCGCTGCAATGTCTTGGGAAAAGGGGGTTCTGCCGGCCGGGGAGGGGGTCTGCAACACCCCCAAACCCCCCTCCGGATCCCCCCTACCTTCAGCTGCCCCTGCAGGGCAGCCTAGCTCCGTACCCGTCCGGATCGGAGCCCCAAAAGCGGCTAGCGCAGCAGGGATCGCGCAGCTTCGCTAATCCCTGCCGCTCGCGAAGCCGACAAACCGGAAGTCCGTGAACAAGCTGATTTTATGACCTGTTTTTGTGGTCGTTACTAAGGGAAGATCAGAAATAAACACTTTTCGGGGAAAAACAATGTAAATCGCAGTCATGTGATTGCAGGACACTGCAAACAGCCATAAATGCAGGCTGGTGCCAAGTGCTCAAAATGTTGTCACATGACTATGGGGGAATTGGAACTGGATTGTAAGTATGTTTTGGGGGGGCTCCATCATAATTTTAAATGGTCATTAAACAACCAGTTGTAAGCTGAGGACTCTGTATTGTAAATGAAAAGAGGTAACTAGGAATTTGCCAGGTCTCAAGCAATCCAGATGCTGAAGAGTCCACAAAATTACATAAAAGGATCAGTCATCTATATTAGTGACAACAACTGATCAAATACCTGAAGAAGAAGAAAAACCTCAGATGCTTAGAAATTGACAAACAACCAATTTGATGTAAATGTGTGAAAAAGTAAAGTATGCTGATTTTAAATTTTTAAGATGTGTATGTGACTTACTTTGATGTGCCCAGAAGGAAAATACACTGCTCAAAAAAATAAAGGGAACAGACGTGACACGTCTGTCACGTCTGTCCATGTGCTCAGTGTGAACCTGCTTTCATCTATGAAGAGCACAGGAAACTGGAGGCAAATTTGCCAATCTTGGTGTTCTCTGGCAAATGCCAATCATCCTGCACGGTGTTGGGCTGTAAGCACAACCCCCACCTGTGGACATCAGGCCCTCATACCACCCTCATGGAGTCTGTTTCTGACCGTTTGAGCAGCCACATGCACATTTGTGGCCCGCTGGAGGTCATTTTGCAGGGCTCTGGCAGTACTCCTCCTGTCCTTCCTTGCACAAAGGCCGAGGTAGCGGTCCTGATGCTGGGTTGTTGCCCTCTTACAGCCTCCTCCACGTCTCCTGATGTACTGGCCTGTCTCCTGGTAGCGCCTCCATGCTCTGGACACTACGCTGACAGACATAGTAAACCTTCTTGCCACAGCTCACATTGATGTGCCATCCTGGATGAGCTGCACTACCTGAGCCACTTGTGTGGGTTGTAAACTTCGTCTCATGCTACCACTAGAGTGAAAGCACCGCCAGCATCCAAAAGTGACCAAACCATCAGCCAGAAAGCATAGGAACTGAGAAGTGGTCTGTGGTCACCACCTGCAGAACCACTCCTTTATTGGGGATGTCTTGCTAACTGCCTATGCTTTCCACCTGTTGTCTATTCCATTTGCACAACAGCATGTGAATTTGATTGTCAATCAGTGTTGCTACCTAGGTGGATAGTTTGATTTCACAGAAGTGTGATTGACTTGGAGTTAGATTGTGTTGTTTAAGTGTTCCCTTTATTTTTTTGAGCAGTGTATATACTAGACATACTGTATTTTTCTTCGTCAATTGTACTTCCTGCAAAATACTGAGCATTATTACGTTCAGCAAGACAATATCTGGTCTCTTTTGCAACTTCAAAGATCTTCAGGGCTGACTTAAATTTTTCTTGCTTTCATGCTAGTTAATGATCACCAGTGCTTTGTAAATCAAGTTGGAGCAGTTTTCTGTAACCTGTATGTGAGCTGTAACCAACGCTTCAAAAATTCTGAGCCACAAAGGACCACAACTGAGAAATCTGACTTGTGCTCCAAACAGGGTACCATTTTACAAAAGGCTAATTAGAAATAACTAGCTCTCTGGATGAAATAACCTGTAAGTTAGCAGGAGTGGAAAGAGTTGCTCCCGACTATGAAAAAACATTGCGACATAAAATCTCCTGTTTCATCTAGGGAGCTGCATATTTCCTTCATTAAAACTGACTAATCTTTATTTTTGTCACTCTAATTGGGAAACCGCTTGCTTTCGAAAGAGGAAAAAATCTAAAGAAGAAGTCTTGAATGTATGACAAGGTGTTAATTCCATCTTTTTCTACTTCATCCACCCACAAGGAAATAAAAGCATAATAATTAACCTTAAATGATTAAAACATTACTAAGTTTAAAGGAATGAGAGATTCAGTGGGTGTATCTAAAACAAGTGCTGATATGATTACAGCACAATTAATAAAATGTAATGTAGCATCTCCAGTGAGATGACAGGTAAATACATTCTGTAACTGGAATAACAACTTTATATAAAGCTAATCATATTACAAACCAAATTTATGAACATGAGAAGTAATATAAAATGTGGGCCTTTGCTGAAGATATAAAAAGGAAACAATGGGTTTTATTGAGATATTTTGCATGAAGTACTTATTTCATTATACTTTCAACTAGACATTCACCACCTTGACTTTTTTATAAAAATAATAAAGGTGGGATATAAATAAATCAAATAATAAAAATATAAGGAGAAGGATAATTGTGCTGTAGCTCAACATACACATACACACACAACTTTGAATATCTACATTGTTACTTTCTCTTTCCTAATATTAGCAGTAGAGGACATAATATTTAACCAGTTGGCACTCCAGTTTGGTCCTTGTAATAATGTTAAATAAATCTAGATTTGAAATAGCAAGACTATTTTTTGTTATAGAACAGTGGTTCCCAAACTTTTTCAGTCCACCGCCTCCTTGGTGCTACAAACTCATCCTCGGTGCCGCCCACCCAGGGGTGGGATTCAAATTTCTATGGGCCTAATTTGAGGGTGTGGCTTGCTGGTCACGTGACTGGCTGGTGTGGCTTGCTGGCTGGGCATGGCTTGCTGGTCACATGATGGGGTAGGTGTGATTTGGTGGTCATGTGATGGGTGGGCGTGGCCGGGTGACTGGCAAACCAAATACAAGTGGTCCTCACTTAATGGCCGGTTGTTTAGCAAGTGTTCTAATTTATGACTAGCCTCTCCAGAGATACTTGACCCGTTTTTGGAGTTTTGACAGCCATGCACACACATACACACACACTCCCTTCTAACCCTGCTGAAGTAGGTCATTGGACTAGAATCGGCAAAGCATCTCTGATTAGATACTAGTAGTGAATAGAATCTAATCAGAGATGCTTTGCTGATTCTTGTTGATTTGTTTTATTTGTATCTCATTATTTTATGTTGCTGAATTGCATTGATGTGTGTCCCTTCTTGTGCACAACCCAGAAGCTTTTGTGATTCTTTGCAGCAAAAATTACCAACCTCTGGCTTTGCTCTACTTTTCAAACATGCCGACACTGCCGCGTTCTAGGTGCCGGCCCCACAGGTCCACCCCATTGAGCCTACTGCATTGGAAGGACCTGCCCAAGCAGGTCAAGTCAATGGGGTGAGCCTGAGAGAGGGAAAGAAAGAGAAAGGAGAGAGAGAGAGAGAGAGAGAGAGAGACAGAGACAGAGACAGAGACAGAGACAGACAGAGAGAGAGAGAGACAGAGAGAAGGAAGGAAGAAAAGAAAGAGAAAAGGGAAAGAAAGAAAGAAAGAAAAAGGGACAAAGAAAGGGGGATGGAAGGAAGGAACAGAAAGAAAAAGAAATAAAGAAGGAGGGAGGGAGGAGAAAGATAATGAGATATCTATTCTAGTCCAATCACCTGCTCCAGCAGGGTTAGAAGGGAGAGTGTGTGTGTGTGTGTGTTCTCCTTGTAATTTACCAGTACATTTTGCCTTCTACAGAATTGGCACTGTAATACATTGGGGAAAAGTAATTTTTAGGGTGGAGATCTGGTCCAATGGATCCTGTTTAAAGCCTCAACAAAATGTGAGAGCTTCCTGATAGTCTTGACCATGTTTTGTCCACAAAACCTTTAATAGAAGCCAAAGAGGTTTCAATGTGCTGGCAAAGATGTTTCAATGTGGAAAAGGGCCTCAATCTAAACTAGGCCTCATTTCAATCAGATGCATCAGGTCTCTCTCTTTCTCTCCCTCTCTCCCCCATTGGCTTTGTTCTACTTTCCCAATGTGCCTGCAAGGGCTGGCGCTTTGAACATGGATAAATGGAGAGACAGACAGACAGACAGAGACAGGTAGATAGATAGGTAGATAGGCAGGCAGGCAGGCAGACCTTTTGGATGAATGTATGGATAGGTAGGTAGGTAAGTAGATTGGTAGATAAGTAGGTAGTTAGGTAGATCTATATTGGTAGATAGGTAGGTAGGTAGACAGAAAGACAGGCAGGCAGGTAGGTAGGCAGGAAGGCAGGCAGGCAGACAGACAGTCATTTTGGATGGATGGATGGATGGATGGATGGATGGATGGATGGATGGATCGATCGATCGATCGATCGATCGATCTATGTTGGTATAGGTAGGTAGGTAGGTAGGTAGGTAGGTAGGTAGGTAGACAGAAAGGCAGGCAGACCTTTTGGATGGATGGACAGAAAAAAAGAAAGAAAGAATGTGACAGTGGTGGCACTTTGAGAAAGTAGAGCAAAGTCAGAGTGGGAATTGAAGTCCACACAAGTTGCCAAGGTTGAGAAACACGGGCTGAATATATCAACCCAGCCATTCTGGTTTAGAGTTTAGCATGCTGTTTGATTCCAGCTTAGTCAATAAATAAAACATGGCTAAGATCTTCCTGCTCCTTAATGCAGCTGCCCCTTCTGCAGCCCCCTGCAGCTGCCCCTCTGCCCCTTCTGCAGCTCCCTGCAGCTGCCCCCTCTTCCCCTTCTCCAGCCCCCTGCAGCTGCCCCTCTGCCCCTTCTCCAACCCCCTGCAGCTGCCCCTCTGCCCCTTCTCCAGCCCCCTTTGGCATCCAATTTTGCAATGCCAACCTCCCTGGGGCAGCGATGCAGCCGACCTCACCCTCTTTGCTTCAACCCAAGGTCCACTTCCATCGGGCCAAGCAAGGAGAGGTACTCTGTACACGCTCAGAGACTCCCAACTTCAGTGAAGCATTCCGCCCATCTTTATGCTCCGCCTGGGAGGAGGAAGGCATGCGGAAGCAGCCCAGACCAGCGGAGGCAGAGGGAACGATCGCTTGGAAACTAAGCAAGCAAGCAAGCTTAGGGCTCAATCAGAAGAAACGGGCTGCAGAGGGAGGCTAGGTTCTAGGTCCGGGACGGCCACGTAGAGCCGAACTGAACCTAGCAACGCGCCTTGGAGAGCCGCAGCTGCACCCACCCGCATCCTGCGTGCAAGCCCGGCTGGCTGGAGAGGCGGAGGCTGGGCAGGCGCTGTGCGCTCCCTTGTTCTCCAGGGAAGGGAGCCCTAACACCGGACCACCCACCCCTTCCACTGCATGCCTTGGGAGGGTTTGGCTTTCAGGCCTTCTGGTGCGCCTCCGCCACTTCCACCGGAGAGGGCAGCCTGCAAGCTAAGACGTCCTCTTTGCACCACCTCCCACCTCTCCCCACCAGGCTTGGCAAGGTTCACCGCACGCGGGTTCCGCATTCAAGGCACCGGCTACAGAGTGATGAAACAGTCAATGGGCTGCGTGGCCGGCAGTCAGTGAGCCTGTGGGGCCAGCACCTCAAACGCCCCCCTGCCATGTCTTAGCGCCCCCCTGCCGGCCCCCTTGCCTCTTACCACCCCTTAAGGCATCCCACCGCCCCCCAGGGGGCAGTACTGCCCACTTTGGGAACCACTGTTATAGAAGCTGTATGGAATGTATATTGTGTAACTTTGATCAATATAGAGACTTAGGTATCCATTGCAGTTAGTTAAGTTGCAATGTAAGTATCATTTGCAGGATGGCAATATGAAGATAAAATACTTGTCTTAATATATTTTATATTAATGTGTATTTTAATATATTTATGTCCAGATATGAGCTGCACGAAATAACTATTCAGGTCCACTTTTAAAGATTATAATATTTTACATATTTTCACAAAATCATTATTTATAAAAATATTAGAATGTAGTATGTGCAAACAATTCTGTAATCTGGAGAAGGAGTATTCTGGGGAATGTTAAAACATCCTATTATTCCTTTGAATTATTGTGGTCTGGTTGTTCCAGATGGTCCAGGAATTTTCCAAGCAGGAAGTAATTTGTGATACTGCAGATGGACTGAGCATAAAATGTACCCAAAGCTTTTACATGCTTAATACATTATGGTTTGTCACACAGATTTGGCATTTTTTTGTCCACCTATTGGGTCCTTCCAAAGGATCTATGGTAGGCAGATGTGGATGTTTGGTGGTCTTAAAGGTATTGTTGCAGGATGTAAGCTGTTCTGAGCAAACCCACCTTTTGCAATTGACTGATGGAGAAATTGTCAATGTCGATGATGTTCAAGTAGTGCTCCAGTTGTTTCGGGATTGCATCCATTACTATTGGTGCTACCTTTGCTTTCTTTTGCCACAGTCTTTTTATTTTTATTTGCAGCTCTTTGCATGTTGTTATTTGCTCCAGTTCTTTCTCTTCTACTTGGTCATCTCCAAATACTGACACATCTACTACTCAGACTTTTTAAAATCTTTCTTATCCACAATTGTTAACACAATTGGTGTTTTGTGGCAGGTACCTGTCTATATGAATTTTAAAGTCCCAGAGCACTTTAGCTTCTTCATTTTCTATTACTTTCTCTATTTTATGGTCCCAGCAGTTCTTACTTTTTTGCAGGCAAATATTATTTCTTGCAGTTCTTCCAATGCACCATTGTTGTTACTTTGTCATGCCGTCATTTCTAGTCAGTCTGTGTGATCTTCTTGCAGTCCGTGTGATCTTCTTGCAACAGCTAACCAGATGATTCACTGTTTTTGCAGCTTCTTTGCAGAGGTGACACTTGCTATGCATTTGTTCATAAGGCTTGGTCTTGTGCACTCAGAATTAGCCCCTCTGTCTCTTTCTTCAACTTTCCTGTTCTTAGCCACTACCAGGTCTTGTTATTATCTGTTTTCCCTGCAATTTTTTATGCACTGGCCATGCAATGTTTTGTCTTCCCATGCCTCTTCTCTGTTCTTCATTTGGTCTTCATATAGGACAATTTGGTCTCTCCAATACTCAGTAAGCTTTTCTAGTATATTAGTTTTGGTGCATCTTCTTCACTATTCTACAGATATTCTTCCAATGTACTTGCAATGCACCCACTTATTTTCCTTGGTAGTAGAGTCCGTGACTGGGGCATATGTGACTGAGCAGATTCCACTGATCTAGGAATGAGTGCAACTGATGCACAACACGAAGCTGTGCAAAGGCCCTCCTAACCATGACTGCCACCTGATATTTGAACAGGAATAGCTGAGTGCAAGAGAACCCTCAGATTGTGCACACACACACATAGGGATAAGCAACATTTAATTTGAAACAGATAATAAATAATGAAAAGGCCGAAAAAAATATCACAAGTCCAGAAAAATCACCTTGCCAAAAATCAACATCCAGATAAACAGGGATTAACATCAAACACAACGAACAGCAAACAATAGTCTAAGTGAGGAACTGCCAACTCAGACAAATAATCAAGGAACTACCAAGGAGAAAACAACACCCCCATCAACACCGACAAGGTAATGTACTGTACATAAACAGACAGCAAACCTCATGCAATAAAGAGATTACCTAGTTAAGCAATGAAACATTTGCAAGCAAACCAGAGGTGGTATTCAGCAGGTTCTGACCAGTTCTGGAGAACCGGTAGCGGAAACTTTGAGTAGTTCGGAGAACCGGCAAATCCCCCCTCTGACTGGAGATTTTACAGTATCCTTCCCCTGCCACGCCCACCAAGCCACGCCCACAGAACCGGTAGTAAACAAATTTGAATCCCACCACTGAAGCAAACACCAAAGAGAGCACCAAGGTCTCTACAGTTCAAGCTCCTGAGTGTCATATATTCTCTTTTATTAATTAACTTTCTAAATATCTTCTCATCCTTCCAAGTAAGCTTTAAGTGATAAATTCAATAAATTAAAAGTCAATACCCATTCAGAGGAGGGCAATATTTTCCTGACAAGAATTTTTTTCACATTGGGATAAAAGATTTACTGTCACTTTGTAATCAAATTTACATAACACAGGTCCTTGACTTACGACCACAACTGAGCCCAACATTTCTGTTGCTAAGTGAGACACTTGTTAAGTGAGTTTTGCCCCATCTTACAACCTTTCTTGGTACAGTTATTAAGTGAGTCACAGCGGTTCTTAAGTTAATAACACAGCAGTTAAGTGAATCTGGCTATCCTGTCAAATTTGCTCACCAGAAGGTCACATAACCCAGTGACATTGCAACTGTCATAAATATAACCAGTTGCCAAGCATCTGAATTCTGATCACTTGCCTATCGGGGTGCTGTCGTAAGTATGAAAAAAGATCACAAATCATTCTTTCAGTTCTGTTGTAACTGAAGGGTCATAAATGAATTGTTGTAAGTCAAGGACAACCTGTATATTGCTGCTATTTATTGTATAGGCCAAATTCCAAACTCAGATATGTTTAATGTATTTAGCAGAAAACAAAACATATTCTGGAAAAAACAGATGTATAATAATTCAGCAGTTTTAACCAGTGGTGGGATTCAAATGCTTTTACTACCGGTTCTGTGGGCGTGGCTTGGGCGTGGCAGGGGAAGGATCAGAGGTGGTATTCAGCAGGTTCTGACCAGTTCTAGAGAACCAGTAGTGGAGATTTTGAGTAGTTCGGAGAACCGGCCAATACCACCTCTGACTGGAGATTTTACAGTATCCTTCCCCTGCCACGCCCACCAAGCCACAACCTCAGAACCAGTAGTAAAAAAATTTGAAACCCACTACTGGGAAGGATACTGTAAGATCTCCAGTCAGAGGTGGTATTTGCTGGTTCTCTGAACTGCTCAAAATTTCCGCTACTGGTTCTCCAGAACTGGTCAGAACCTGCTGAATACCACCTCTGGTTTTAACTTTGAAATGGATGTACATATTTCCTCGACTGAACAGAATTTGCTCTAAAGGTTGTATAATCTGATTAAGGCTTAAAATAATTCTAATCCTAATATGAATAAAGCCTTAATTTTGTTCTGAATCAGTATTACAAATGATATAAAACAATAATTTTCAATTATCATAAATATGTTAGCTTTGCATTATACTGTGAAAATTTTTGTATTAGATCCCCTTTTTTCATCATTAAATATTATTATTCTCGTCCGGTTTTTGGAACACAATAACAAAGTGGAGTTATTCCTGTTATCTTTTTCCTCCAGTATACAATTATTGGCAAAATAATCTGTTTTTCTTTTCCTCAGAGGACTCTGATGCGAAGCACTCCAAAGACCCCTGTTCCCTGTTGGCTTCAGGCCAGCATGGTGGAAGTGAAAGGGACAAGTTTCTCACACCTTTGCTTCATTCCCTGGTTTTTGTTTTGTTTTGTTTTGTTTAATTTAAAGGAGGAAAGCATCTTATCAGGAAGGGGGAATAGGACTCTCTGCAAAATTTATAATCTGAATTTTTGGTGGAAATCATACTATGTTTACTAATTGAAATATAAGGACATATAATAGTACAATTGAAAAGTTGAATGCGCTACTTTATGGCCACTTTGTTAGGAAATAGAAGAAAAAAAACTGCAGGAATTGTTTGTACAGACAAATTGGATGGCAGTGTGCCTGGAGCTTATGGGTGGATATTTCTGTGTTTTAATCACATAAATTATATATAATACACACACACACACACACTTACATTTTGGAAGTGATATTTTTGATGTGAAAAAATATTTAACCGGATGAAACAACATAGACACAAAGCATAGTGCCCAGTCTTTCTGTTTCCTTACCACCTTCCACTCCAACACTTCTAAAGAATGTGTGGGTTGGAATTCCAAGATCTTCGTCTTTAAAATAATTTCCTTTAGATCTAAGAATTCTTTCTAAGCAATTATCATGTGACAGAATGATTAAACAGGAAATGTTTCTCTAGCATGTGGAAAATATGAGATAGCAATACTACTGTAAGATATGGTTTTCCTGAATTGTAAGGACAGGTTTTATGCCAACTCCAAATCCTGCTGAATTCGTTTGCTGCTTGTACTGACATTTTTAGACTGTTCAGGCAAATAATTAGGGAAGTTTTTTAAAGTAGCAGGTGTAGTAATGGTGCTTTACAAATAAGAATAAGAACATTAAATATGCCCCAATTAATAGCCATTAATATTTATTGGCTACATTGACTAGGCCTATAATATTTTACCCAAAATATTTTGCAACTTAATTTTAATTTACTTTTTACTTGATGGGGTCATTTTCAACAACAATGGTATATACATGACAAAATTGCAAGGAGAAAGCCACTATTCTCCAAAAAGAACATTGCTACCTGTCCACAGTTTGCAAAAGACATTGGGGGTAAGCCAGAAGGCTATTGGAAGACTATTCTGTGGATAGATGAAACCAAAATTAAACTGTTTTTGTTTTGTTTTTTTAAAAAGCATATATTTGCTGAAAATATATGTTGCGTTGTAGCGTAAGAATCCTATCCCATTTGTGAAACATGGTAGTGGCAGTGTCATGGTTTGGCCCTACTTTGCTGTCTCTATACCAAGACAGCTTGCCATCATTAATAGAACTATGAGTTCTGAATTGTACCACTGAATTCTGTAGGATATTGGGCAGTGTTAACTAACCTTTTTGGGCTCCTGTGCCAAAGGCAATGCGTGGGGGGGCCTCCCCTACACCCAGGGGTGGGACCCGACAGGGTTAACTACCAGTTCGGTGATTTACGAGGTTCAGTGATTTATAATGTGTTTCCCTGCATGCTGCGTGCGCGCCTGTAAATTGTTATCAGCTTGCTGCCTGGACAGCTGAACAGCGCTGAGTGCAGAGAAGCAGCGTTTGAAACAGCACTTTTTTCCTGCTTTTGCAACTGCAGCTGTGCCTTGCACAGCAGCTGAGGTTGAAAAAGCAGGAAATAAAGGTCAGGTAAGAGCCCGGGTGCGTGGGTGGGCCAAAACATCAGCAGACATAGAACCGGTTCTATGTCTGCTGCTCTTCAGAGCTACCGGTTCTACAGGGCCAGACATAACCAGTAGAATCCCACCCCTGCCTACGCCCCCTGCGCATGCGCACATGACCCCCCCATGCACCACACATCTGTGCATGTGCATGTGATCCACCCATGTTCCCATGTGTCTCTGCACATGCACGCACATCTCCCATGCATCCCCAGACCCCCCACAGACACATGTGTGCTAGATACCGACAATCAGCTATCAGGCAGGCGGCGTGCGTGCATGCACAGTGGGGCTCTTCCGGGCGACCTCTAGCATGCCGGCAGAAGTGCCATAGGTTCACCATCATGGATATAGGGTATCTGACTTTGAAGGGAAGTTCAAGAGAAAGTGGATCATGGGCCAAGAAAGTGACCCAAAACACAAGTTGTATGATCAAAGAATGGTTAAAACAAAAGGAAGTTAATGTTTTGGAATGACCAAGTCGAAGTCCTGACTTTATTCCTATAGAACACTTGTGGGAGGAGTTCATGTGACAAAGTCCATTAACATCTCTAAGTTGAAGATATTCTGTAAGGAAGATTGGGCTAAAATTTCTCCAAGCTCATGTGCTGGATTAATTAACGGTTATCAGAGAAGTTTGATGATGACGGTGATGATGACGTTATTCAATCATGTCCCACTCTTGGCAATTCTATGGGCCAGGTCTCTCCACATCTTCTGATCTTGCAACAGTTCTTTGAATTGTTCTGTGTTCTGGCTGCTGTCAGCTTTGATGATGTCCAGCTACTGTGTTCTTCGATGACCTGGTTTCCTTTTACCGCTAACTCTTCCAAACATAATTGCTTTCTCCAGTGAATTCTCCCATAAAACATGGCCAAAGTAAGTGAGATGCAGTTTCATGATTTTGCCTTCTAGTAATACCTTCTGGTATTATGCACTCCAGTACTTGCTTGTTACTCACCTTTGCTGTCCAAGGAGTATGCAGGAGCTCGGCCTTCTCCAGCATCACAGCTCAAACGAGTCAATTCCCTTCCTGTCTTAATTTTTTAAGGTCCAATTTTCACAACCATAGGTAGCTTACACGGACTAACCTACATTTGGTTGCCAGGTTGATGTCCTTGCTTTTCCATGTTCGATTCATGTTCATCATTGCTGTGTGTCCCAGTGCAATCCAACATTTATTTCTGTGCTGCATTCACCGTTTTGAGCTGTCTGTGATCCTAGGAAAGTGATTTTTTTCCCCGTGCATTCTATCCCTTCACTGTCAGTTTCTATTTTGATGTTTCCATTCCTTGCACTGGTCATGAGCTTGGTCTTTTTGACATTCAGAAAGAGAACAAAATTCTCACTTTATTTCACTTTCCATTTTTGGAAAAGTTTCATTGTAGTAATTGTTACCCATGGGGGAGGGGTCGGAGACATCAGATGCTGACAGAAAAGATACAAATACTTTGTAGCTCCATTATTTTCATGAGTAGAAATGATGGATGGAATGGTTGCAGACCTTTTTACCAATGTAACCAATCAGCACTTTATTACTCCAGGTAGACCTCGACTTACAACAGGTCACATAGTGATTATTCAAAGTTACAACAGCAGTGAAAAAAGTGACTTATGACCATTTTTCACACTTACAATCTTTGTGGCATCCCCAGGGTATATGATCATATACTTATTCATATACTTGGCAACTGACTCATATTTATGACTGTATCAGTGTCCGGGTTCACATGATCCCCTTTTTGCAACCTTCTGACAAGCAGAGTTAATGGGGAAGCCGGATTCCCTTAGCAACCATATTACTAATTTAACAACTGCAGTGATTCATTTAACAACTATGGCAAGAAAGGTCATAAAATGGAGCAAAATTCACTTAACAAATGTCTCGCTTAACCCAGAGGTGGTATTCAGCAGGTTCTGACCAGTTTTGGAGAACTGGTAGTGGAAATTTTGAGTAGTTAGGAGAACCAGCAAATACCATCTCTAACTAGAGATTTTACAGTATCCTTCCTCTGCCATGCCCACCAAGCCACACCCACAGAACTGGTAGTAAAAAAATTTGAATCCCACCACTTAACCACATAAATTTTGGGCTCAATTGCAGTGGTAAGTTGAGGACTACTTGTATCCTGTACTTAGCCAGTCTGGGAAGAAGTTATTCCCCTTTCTTAGTAAGGAACCCTGAGCTACCTTTACATACTGAATATATAACTGTATTTAATTGTATACAGGTAGATCATGGAGCTTTCTATTGCTCTTCCATTCCATTCAGTAATAATGCTGTTATTAATTTTTGCTATGGACATCATATGAGAAAATACTTGCCATATCCAGAGAAATAATGACAAGTAATCCTGAGCTTGTACATAGTGTTAAAGTTCAAGATAAGGAACTTTGTGCTAAATTATATAGACATACTGTTTAAAACAATTTGTTCAGTCGATTTCAGAAAAGACATTAAAATATCTTAAGTCACTTCCTTATTCATTTCAAGAATCTTTGTGCACTTGTTATCCAGCTTCAATAAATCTTTCCAAGCCTCTTTAAAGTATGTCTCCAGAGATAACAAAATGCCATTTTCCTGTCTGTATTTAAATACATAATCGTGACAGAGATTTCCTTTTGGCTGATGTCCTAGATTTGGTTTCAGAAGTTGTAAATCTATTCAGTTTTAGAGAGAAATATGAAGTACAACAGTAGATCAGACCTTAAAACAAGCTAAATTGCAACAGAATTTTTTATTTTATTTTTTTGTCTTTGCTTCTTCTGTAAGTTACTTATTTGGAAATTGATGTAATAGAAAATTGCCATTTTTAAAGCAATACCCTTTTCATACCTGCTTTCTGTTTCTTTTCTATATGGTGTCAGTTTAACTTTAAAGTGAAGATTATCCCATTAATTTCTTCTCAGTTTTAGAGTAAATTTGATTAGAAGCCATATCAATAAATAGATATATAATTTTGCAAGTTGAACAAAAAAACATTAACGCTATTGGAAACCCTCCTTCAATAATAAGTCTTATTACTCATATTTCTTTAGCGCCTAAAAGTGTTCACGATTGTGCATCTCCACATGGATAGAGTTGTACAACCAGATTTAATCTCATAAAAAGGATTTTGTTGTAGAGAACAGTATATTTGTTTAGCACTGGATTTTGTTTGTCATAACTGCTGCCATTATTTTTCTTGCATACATGTGTATTATAGTAAGCTTGTAGGTCCATTGGAGTACATTGATATGTAGTCTATAAGAAACTGAGCTACTACATTGTTAAAATGCAACCTAAGCCTAACTAAGGGTATTGCCAGGGCAGCTTGAAGAAAGAATAGGTATTTCTCCCTGCAATAAAGTTTGAAAATAAATTACACCAAAGTGAAATTAATTTGTAGAAGACAGAAAGAAATATGGGATCATAGGCCATTATTTTCCTGTGTGTTTAGTTTTGGTTGGGTATAAATTACTAAAGCATATTCAGTCTACTGAGCTTTAATAATTGTATAAAACTGTAATTAGTTTATACAAACATGAAATTAAGATTTGTATTAGCAACTAAGTTTTGTTATTTGCAAAAACTTATGGCAAGAATGCCAATGAAAATACTCTCAAATAACATTGGGTGTAACACAGGATTTTCACACTACCTGTTCCTCTGAGGGAAATCCTTACTCTGCCTTCAGGGTGACCTCTTCAAAAACTGTGGATATGGGTTGAGTTAGTCAATGCATTGTGCTTCTTCTTGAATTTTCACTGGCAGAAAACCAAAGTATCAAGGGAAACAGGTAGGGCAGGGCCCCAACTCTAGTTCAGAAAATATGTTCTGCTATTACAACTTGTTCTTTCATAGTTCAGTCTGTTTTTCAGGAAAAGTAACACATATATATGTTTCATCCTGGAAAACATTTGTAATCTCTGATTATAAACATACGTAATTTTTTCAAGCAATTTTGCTTTTAAGGTAAATTGGTCTTTGATATCAGAGGCATTTCAGAGGGCACCTTCATGGTAGATAACTTGATAAGAACAGAGTACATTACAGCAAGGAAAAGAAAACTGAAAGCTGAGAAACCAAAAGGGAAGAAATAGCCCTGCTGAGAAGATTGTGAGTAACAGGATGACTTCCCTTCAAGAGAAAGAAGACAAGAAAGGCAGTAAATGGACAGAAATGAAAAGTCTCATATTAAAGTACAAAGCCAAAAAAAAAAAAAAAAAAAGACCCAAGTTGGTTAGAAAGGCTCAAAGCCTACTTTTTTTCTCACAAAGATTGTATTTTTTGGAAATATGATGGCTGGACAACTGGAAAATATAAAGGAAAAATAACTTCCTGCTGATACAACTTCTGTATATAATGTCACTCATTTGACTATTTTATAAGTTAAGAGTGAAATCCTTAGCAATTAATACACAATAAAACTTCAAAATAAAAGAAAAATCATGCTAATCCTGGAGCAAAGTTTTGAAAGAATTGCTTATTAGTCCTTATTTATTCACCATAACTGGGACCAGCAACTCCATTACTAAGCAATATGGTCATAAAGCGAAACATTATATGACCATGCATACTTACGTCAGTTTGTCACTTCTGGCTACCGTTGTGAAATGAATTGTCTGCAGTCATTAGGTATATGACAGTGGGGAAGCCAAAGAGACAACAACTATAGTCCTACAGTTTAATGTTTATTTGTCAAGCAAAAATTAATAATTTGAATAAGCAAAATGAAAAAAATTAAAATGTGACAGGGACGATATGCACATTAATGCATTTACACCCGCCTCCTTCAGGACCTCTTAAATATGGGATGAGGTCCACAGAAGTTAGGTTGGCATTAAAAATATGGAACGTTAGTTGCTGAAACAACTGAATCAGGTAGACTATTCCAAACTTTGACAATGCTATTGCAGAAATCATTTTTTTTCAATCGAGTTTAAAGTGGTTTGCATTAAGTTTAAAGCGATTATTTGCATGTGTTACATTTAAAACTTTAAAAAGCCATTTGCAGGTAAAATGTTACTATGTACAATTTTGTATGCAATACCTAAGTCTAATGCAAGTGTCGCAGGACTGTTGTAATGACGAGGCAGTCGAGTTGTTTGATCATGAACAACTGAATCATCATGATCTTTATTGGAGTATAGTCTTGTATTTATATACATTTTAGTTATCCTCCATCATTGGTTAACTTTGGTTACTGCTTAACTTTCGTTACTGTTTAGTACAGTAATCCATACAATTAATTATCTCTAGTTAAAGTCTAACATACGTTTACTTCCCCTCTCTAATCCTCCTTTATCCATAGATTAGTGACTTTGTTTGCCTGAGTTGTATTTGCTTGGAAACATTCTTTATCTGAGGTTTGCCATCCGAGATTGGAATATTCCTGCAATTACAACTCTACACAGGACTAAGCTTTCTGAACCAAGAATTTCAAGCTTAGTAGCATAAGCTATTATGGACAGAAGAGTGCAAAACTTTTCTTGTAAAATACTTCTGAACTCACTCAATTGTATTAATGTCCAATATGTGGTAAGAATTTCACAACTCTAGTGAGCAATACAGTAGTTCCAGAAAAAAAAAAACTTAGTAAAATTAAATTTACAACTTTTAGTGCCTTTTTAATAATGCTGCTGCAACGAACTTTAGAACATAAACCATTCAAGATGAATTCGTCTAGATTCTTAGCAAAATAAAGATCAATACCACCTAACTTATACTTTAGATTCTGGTTTTGCTTTCACATATGTAAACTAAGCAGTTTTAATCGAAATTTGAAGTTGCCAAATAGGTGACCATTAAAAAATGAGATCAATGTCATTTTGAAAAACAAGTGAATTTTCAGTAGTATTAAACAATTTTACATCATCGGTGAAGAGTACACAATTACTTTTAAGTTGATCACACATTTATGTAAAAAAAAAAAAAAAACAGTAGGTCCTAGGACACTATTCTGAGGAAAACCGCTATTAACAGATACCGGATCAGACATTGAGGTGCCTGTTTTAACTTTCTGCAGTCTGTAGACCAAAAAACCCCCAGCAATCTGTTATACAAAAGGAAATTGAGGCATTTTTTTTCTCGTCTATTCTTTCTCAGAGTTAAGCAGTTCTTAGATATTTTCTTCAAGGTTAACTTAAAGGTTATTGCCACATCTGAGTACCATTTTTTAAGAATGAATCAGAGAAATCGGGATACATTGAGAGAAGAGTAACAAGAAAATCAGGAAAATAATACTTGGGAAGGGAGATTGAAGGAGCTTTGAGAAAAGTGACTGAAGGGAAATATGATAGCATTCTTCAAATAACTTGAGAGGATGCCACAAAGAAGATGGTCACATTTTGCTCACTCAATCCAGAGTACAAGATGGAATGGTTTTAAGTTACAGGAAGCAAATTGCAATTCTGTTGAAAAATACCTCATAACAATAATCACTTCAAACTACTTCATTTAATGTGTTCAAGTGAAGGTTAGATAACCATCTGTCTGAAGTAGCTTAATCTGTATTCCTGCATATTATGAGCCGGATGACCTTTTCTAGGTCTGACCCTTTTGTGTTTCAAATTATTTCTGTGTAAAATGTCCTCTTCTCAGATACTTGGTTCAGGATGTTTTGGTGGTCAAAGCGTGTACTGTATTTCTGGATGGACAGAGAGTGGGTGGAACAGGCATGTTCATAACAGGCACCCATCTTCAACCCTCCTCTCCAGTTGCAGATATCTTTGTGTTAAATTTGGTGAGGTCCTTTCATTGCTTAACTATGAAGGGCATATTCTATTTTATGTTTTCATGTGGTTCTCGCCTAAAAAAAAATCTGCCATTAGTTTTGTGCACCAGAGATCTAAGGAGATTAGTGAATTAAAGGTTACTCATTTGTGCTTTAAAGCAACATGTTAGATAGGTAAACAGTGTTAAGCTGAAAATTCTTCAGGTGATAATTTTGAGTGATAATTTCAATGTCATCAGTCTGTACACATTATAAAGATTTTCACCCGCAAGCATTTATTTTGGGGTAGCAAATTCAGGACATTTTAGGGGGATTGAATCCTTTACTATGCTTTAAGCAGTTGAGTTTTCTCTAAAGCACAAAATATCAGTGCATAAAGATATAAAGCAAGCTGGTGGAACTAGCAATAATGCTGCCTTTGTTTCCTATGATCAGTGACCAAAACGCAGTTGAATAATTTTATGACTGCATAATTCTGTCTTTCATTGAGTTATAAAAAAAAAAAATTCATGAGGCCTATACATTATTTCCAGTCCAGACTGAAGGATTTATATTCTTCCGGGTTAAGGGAGCCCTAATAGGCAGATGAAAGGAACAAAACAATGAAAAATAACAAGATGTGATACCTCATATAGTACATAAAATAACATCAGTTAAATAGTACTTTTAAATATTTGGAGCAGTAATACTATCCCAGAAGATTACATTATTGCTTGCAACCTCACGGAATAAGTTCCACTGGATTTATACATAGCCATATATAGCAATATAATTTTAAGATTTGGAATGACCAAAGACTGACATTTAACTTTAATGCCAGAAGCTATATGTTTAATAAAATTTTATAAAGTGTTCTGGAGAGAAGCGTCCTCTTTATTCTTTCATGTGAATTTGAAAATCTCAAAATAGCTATTCAAATTGTTACTGATAGAAGCAAATGCTTTTTATTAAAAAAATATGTAAGTGAAAGAGTTTTGATAGAAGAAGCTCTTGGTATTGATATTTTGCTTTTTGCTTCTAGAAAGTAGAAAATTGCTGATGATTGTGTTTTTTAAAAAGTATATTTTTAATTTTTTAAAATATTTTTATTTTTTAAAAACAAAAATACAAATCTCTATTCACATTAACAGTGTTCGTGTCATTATTAATACATACGTCACCTTTTATACATAAACATTAGCTCTTATTTCTATCCTCCACCCATTTGTACCACCTATCCCAAACCGTATAATAGTCCGAATCATCTTTGCCTCTTAATTCCATTGTGAATTTATCCAGTTCTGCACGATCCATTATTTTTTGTGTCAAGTCTTCTTCAGATGGTATCTTTTCCTTCTTCCATCCCTGTGCGAAGGCTATTCTTGCCACAATTATATGTATAATGATGTATTAGATGACCTTGCTCAATTTTCCTTTAATTATTCCTAATAAGAATATTTCTGGTTCGAGTTCTAATTTGTGCTCTGAAATTTCTAATAACCATCTTTGTACCCTCATCCAATATTTTTTAACCTCTGGACACTGCCACTGTTTTTAAAAAATTATTAATGACAGCCTACAATGAGAAAAAAGGTGAACAAATAAGAAACTATCACACTAATTACTTCATTTTGTTTGAAATTAATTTTCATTAAGATTAAGTAAAATAGATGCTTTCCAATTAATGAATTCAGTTTTTTTAATCAGTGCTGTGAGTTAAAAGCAATGCTGAAAACTATAATTCTGGAAATATTTGATAATACAATTCCTCCCAATGTTGTTGGAGATTAGAGTTGATTTGGGCTCGACTTGGCAATAGGAAGAGCTATTGTATCCTTTTCTTCATACATAATTGTTAATTAGATAATGTCTGTAAAACATTATCATGGTTTTAAAAAGGCATGATATCTTATCTCCAAAAGTAATATTAGTTAGAGAAAAGTTAAGTGTTGTCTCTAGCCTTATCCATGAATCAGAACAGGATTTTTCCTTTCCAAACTAGCTATATAAACAAATGTTACTCATTTAGGCCCTTACCAAATCTTTCTCTCATTTTCCACAAATTTTAGTACACCCAACACAAGTGTTTCCAGTTCTAAGTGTGCTCTCTCAGATTGAAAAAAATGTACCAGCTACAACTGCTCATCTCACAGACATTCTTGTTGCTTCTGTGATTTATAAGAACATTTAAGAAACTGTGGCATAATAATTATGCAAGGCAATTGTAATGAAAATGTAAAAGATTTTAGAATCTAGATCAGGGGTGTTAAACTCGCATCATCACATGATGTATCGTGACTTTTTTCCTCTTCACTAAACCGGTAGTGGGTGTGGCCAGCGCATGACACATCTGGTCTGCGAGCGGCGAATTTGATAACCCTGATCTAGATAGCTTACTATTCTAGATTTATCTGGAAGTTGAGTCACGGCAACGGGATTTCTTTTCTTGTTGGTACTCAACAAGATATACATGTAAACAATAATTGGCCAGTTCATGGGAATGTATTTCTACCAAATCATCAGTGTCACCACTGAATGACAAGGTATAATTATTTGCAGAATTGGTTCTAACATTTAAGGGGTTTTTTTCCACTCTGGAAAAATCTGTCCTAATATTAAACAGTGTGAATGGAAAAATGTGGGCGTGAGGTGGGGTGGGATGAGAATTTGAAAGTCGGGTTCTGAAATTTTTACCCTAGCAATGTTTTTGACTATGACTAATTAATTAGTTGGGTCACAATCATTCAGCATGTTCTTGCTTGCCAGATATCTTGCAAAATATTACTTGCTTACAATTAGTTTCCACAATTTTAACTTGTCTTCAGCAAACAACTTTACAAAGTATTTCTCTGCTATGGCTAGACATAGGCTTTCAGAAATAATTGCTCACAAGTTGAAGATGGAATTATGTATCAGCAGAATATATAAAATACTGCCAAATTATAAATTCAAGACCAGTTATGATTTCATGTTCTTTTTGTTCTTTTTACTGTTTTCACTGTTATCTTGCCCAGAATGTTATGGGAAAAAAGAGTTTTTGTTAGTCAATTTAACTTGACAGAGAAATTGGAACAAACAATTGCAAGGTGGTAATGTTGCAAATGGTAAAATATTAGATCAAAATGTAGAACATTTTTACAGAATATTTATTGAAAATGGATAATGGAAATATTTCAAGATGTGTAAATGCTGGTAGAAATATATGGGCAGTTTGTGGCTTGCTGTGAGAAATGAATGTTTAACAGAAAAAGCTAAAATTCTGACCGATAAGAGTACCCATTTCATTATTTGTAAGTGAATCAGGTATTTCAGAAGCATAAAACTAAAATGAAATGCAGTGGGATTGGAGACTGAATTGATATTGAATGAAGGCAGACTGAATGATTGAGCAATCCAAAAAAAATCTGCTGAAGTGATTTGGTCATAAAGAGAATGAATGAGGATTGAATCATGAAGAAAAGAACAAGGGCTGAGAGGAAGAGGAAGACTGAGAAAATCATGTGTGGATGAGTTGAACAGATCCTTAAAAAGAAAGAACTCAGAGTGGCAATGTATAAATTGGTATTTGGACATAATGGAAACAAGAGTAGTTTGATAGAAATGTATTGTTTTGCCAAATGCCAGGACAGTGATCAGGTACCTAGGCAATTGGTTCTTTTGAATCTAGAACAGTAAGCACAAGGAGTTTTCAAGCTTTATTATTTAACTGTAGCAGGCATATTAAACAAAAACCCAAGAAACCATAAAATACCACACAAGATTCTCTCCCTTCAGCTGCTGGGAGCTCCTTTTCAAGCAGCAGAGAGATCCTCTGGGTACACAGCACTGAGTCTCAAATTTCATGGACAGTTTCAATATTTTTATTCAAACCTGGCATTAAGACTTCGTGGCCCTGCTTCCATAGTCACAAAACTGCAATGCGAGACAGTTGTAGAATTTTCTTAATAAAGTAAAAAACAGAATATCTCACCAAACTCCTCAAAATAGAATGGTCTTCCGCATGGCCCCTATATAAAGAGAGAAGTGTAGGTAGCCTTCAACTTACAATAGCTCATTTAGTGTCCATTTGAAGTTACTAAAAAAGCAGGTTTATGACTGTTTTCATATTTACGATCATTGCAGTATCCCTGTGGTCATGTGATCTAAATTCAGGTGCTTGGCAACTGGTGCATATATATGACAATTGATCTGACCTGGAGTCACTGATCGCCATTTGCAACTTTCTGAGAAGCAAAGTCAATGGAAAAGCCACAGCCGGCTTACTAACTTAACAACTGTGGCAGTGGTAGGATTCAAAGAAAATTACTACCGGTCCTGTGGGCATGGCTTGGTAGGCATGGTGTGGCTTGGTGGGCATGGCTTGGTGCAGACAGCAGAGGTTTCGGGCAGCGAGGAAGGAAACCAATCAGAGATTGGCGAGGACTTGGGAGAGTCCTGCATCCGATGCAGGGATGGGGCCAAGACCATCTGAGAGTGGGGTGCTGCCTTTGTAGCCTTCGGAGTCTGGCAGCAGCGAAGCACAGGTCGCAGGGGAGCCTGTTCCCAGTGCTCGTGTGCACCAAGCTGCTAGAAGGTGAGACCAGCTGAAGCAGAAGGGGCGACTCGAAGGTGATTATCCCTCCCATAAGAGATAAAAGTCAGTCCTCAATGACGAGGAGCTTTGCAGGAAGCAAAGCAGTTCAGTAATCTCCGAGTCCTTCGTGAAGCTCTGTACTCTGGTCGGTTTTTGCTGGGTTTTTGGGTTGGTTTATGTTAGCTTTAATTGGACTTCTGTTTCTTGGCAGCATTCTACAGTCCTGAAAAGTGTGTTCTTATCTGGAGGAACTGTGTCTTATTAGTTTTGGCTGGGAATGCAAGTAATACCCAGTGTCACATTAAAAAGGTTTTATTTTTAAATTCAGTTTGTCTTTTATTAAGTTTGACGAAGCCTGGGTCAGAACAGGTGGGCATGGCAAGGGCACCTGCTTTCCAGATCTGTTCTCCTGCGCAGGGCAACAAAAGAAGACCCAGCTGGGACTTGGGAGGCAGAGAATAGATGGGGGTGGGGTCAGTCAGAGGTGGTATTTGCTGGGTTCTCCGAACTACTCAAAATTTCTGCTATTGGTTCTACGGAACTGGTTAGAACCTGCTGAATACCACCTCTGAACTGTGGCAAGAAAGGTCGTAAAATGGGGCAAAACTACATTACATTACATTACATTACTTACATACATTAAGAAAGTAATCGTTGAGTGATGCAGTGGCCTAGAGATGGAGCTCTTGCCTCACAATCAGGAAGTTGTGAGTTCGATCCTAGGTAGCAGCAGATATTTCTCTCTCTGGCCACAATGAATAAATATCTGCTGCGAACTCTGCATTGGTGACAGGAAGGGCACCCGGCCAGTAAACACTCAGCTCCATACAGTTGCCCCGACTCCACCCTGATGTAAGGGATTATGGGGTCATTAAAAGACAAAAAGAAAAAAGAAAGCAACAGCTGTCTTGCTTAGCAACAGAAATTTTGGGCTCATTTGTGGTAATAAGTTGAGGACTACCTGTATATTAAATATAAGGAATGGGACTGATGTAAGGTAGATTTAGTCAAATGTCTCTCTATGTTTATCACATTCCTTAGATTTTTTTAAAAAAATCATTACTTAAGTATAGTTTTGTGTGTGTGATGGATATGTACCGTATTTGCCGGCGTATAAGACGACTTTTTTGCCCTAAAAAACATGCCTCCAAGTGGGGGGTCGTCTTATACGCCGGTAAATACATTGTCACTGGTGCAAGAGCGACGGGGCGGAGCTCCGCAACTTGCGAAGCCCCTTCAAGCCCAGCCGAAGTCTCTCTTCCTCCTCCTCCTCCCACCCACCCACCCACCCTCCGCCCGGCTCGGGCGCTGCGGAGGCCAATCTGGAGGTGGGGTGGGGGTGGAGCGGGAGGGTCTCTGGCGGGCCGCCGCCCAGCCAGCCCCGAGCCGCGTAATGGCCCGGGGAGTGGGGGGAGAAGGTGGTGGGGGTGGACTGTGGCGCCCCTCCTTCTGGGCAGTGGGGCGGGGGCGGCAATTTGCTCCTCCCGCTTCTCCCTCCCTCTTTGAAAGACCGGGAGGGCTGTGCTTGGGGCGGGGGGGTTGTCCTCAGGAAGTTCCTGATGGGACCCCGCTGGGCAGGGCCACCCGGCTCCCGAGCTGCTTTCCAGGGTCCCCTTGGGAAGAAAAGGGTCCGGTGGGCGGTGGAAGAAGGCGAGCGCCCTCCTCCCGCCCCTGTCCCGTCCCGTCCCGTCCCTCCTCTTGTCCCCTCCTCCCCTCCCCGCTTAAGAGAAAAAGATCTGCCTCCCCTGCACCGAACTTCCACCCGGCGCCGCTCCCGGCCAGCGGGCGCTACGACTTGGGAACCGGCCAAGCGACTTTAAAACCGAGCGGAGGCCAGAGATAGCCGGAATTACCCTCCACACCACACACACACACACACAGAGAGAGAGAGAGAGAGAGAGAGAGAGAGTTGGCAGCTGTCCATCCCCCACCCTTGAGTCCCGATGGCACGCACGCGGGGCTGTCACAAAGAAAGGGAGAGGAATTGAGTGCCAGCCTGAGAAAGGCGAAGCTGCCTCTCTAAAGCATTTTGGTGGCTTTGTAAGTTTGGGGGAAAGGGGTTGGGGGTGTCAATCAAGAATTATATCCAGAATACCCCAAGTGTTACAACTTACCGTATTTGCCGGCGTATGAGACGACTTTTTTGCCTTGAAAAGCATGCCTCCAAGTGGGGGGTCGTCTTATACTGCGAGTATATAACAAAAACTATATTTTGAGTGGAAATGTTGGGGCTCGTCTTATACGCCCAGTCGTCTTATACGCCGGCAAATACGGTATGCACAATTATATAGTTTGAGAGATTTTGTAGATCTAAATCCTTCTCTTGTTCCCCTGATTGAGACAGTTATAATATTCAGTAATGCAGTGTAAACTGCATCCTTTTTTTAAAAAGAATATGATTAACAATGTAAAGTGTGTATTGGTAAATTCCAACTCTATCTACTCTATCTATAGTGATCTACATGGAGTTTGTTTTGCATTAATACAGAATTCAGCAACCAGATTCATTTACAGAAGCAGCTCAGTCTGTCCAAATTATACCAATTACACAGCTGGTACTACATATGTTGGTTATTTTTTATGGATGAGATACAAAGTTTCCATTATTACCTTGAAAGCTCTGCATAACTTGAGTCCATAAGCTGAAACAATGCCTTCTTTTATATAAAATTTTCTACTGAGAGTCAACCGGGGAGTCCATCTACTGTTTCTTTGAGCGTATCCTTTGATCACTTGCAAGCGAGCATTTTTTGTTGCTATCCCATCTCCAGAAAATAAAATGTTTCCCAAATCTTCATACTTCTACATGCAGCAGCTTAAAAAAAAACTATTGAAAACATGTTTTTTGAAAGAGCTTTTATTGTGTGTTTTTCTGCCGTCCCCTTGTTTCATTGTTTTTTTATTTGGGTATGTAAATACACTAAGGAGTACAGCCAGGTAGGCTTCAGGTGGTCCGTGTTAGCTCATGTGACCAGGGGTGCTTAAAATAAAGTAGTTGGCAGCCAAATTGCTTCTATCTTTGGATGGTATTGAGGTGTGTTTGTGTGTGTGTGTATGTATCTCCTATTCAGATCTGGGCCATTTTTAAACTCAATATTTATTTTGTCAGCTTGTTCTCCTCCACCAAATTTAGCCTCATTTCATCCTGGTTTTGGAAAGATATCCTTCTGATAGGCAGAGAGAGTCCCTATATGTAATATATTTCCAAAATTCTCATGGGAATCAAAATTGAATTTTTGCCTTTAGGATGTCCTGATCTAAATCTGCAGAAAGATTTTTCATTTGTATTTTATTTTGTATATTGTTGTTGCTTAAATGTCAAAATGTTTAAAATTGTTTATTATAATACGTTCTATTTTGTACATTTTTATGTACTTTAATAGTTCTATTAAACCTTCTCTTTAAGGCTTCTTTTAAATTAAAAGCAGAATAAAAACAAATAAATAAACATCTAACCCTGGAACCAAACTATATTTCAGCAGCCAGTTAACAATTATGCTGGAAATATATAAAGTACAAATTATGAAATGTTATTACAATGTAGCGAGGCCCTTGCATGTTTATTCAGAGGAAAATTCCCATGATTAAAGGAATTTACAGCCAGGTGAGGGTAGATGAAGCTGCAGCATTAAATGATGTAAATAAAGCCTTATGATAGTCTCCTACATATTTATTAAATGATATTGAAATATATCTATCTGGTTTATGAATTACATATTGTTCACGTATAGAACAATAGATTTATAGAGTTATGGCTATATCTGAAGGAGACAAAGTTCAGTTAATTGTAAGTATTTCTTGATTGTGCACGAAATGATCAAGAATATCTACACTGTGGTAAATTCTATTTTGTTATGTTAACCAACGCTCAACTTTTTTTTGTTTTTGTTCCAAAGCTCAAGATTGCTCAGAGTGTCGTATGGTGCTGTCCAATCCCACGGGAATTTTTACCTCTCCTTGCTTCCCCAATAATTATCCCAACAATCAAGCATGCAAGTGGACCATCAGGGCTCCTTCTGGATACATCATTCAGATAACATTTGTTGATTTTGATATTGAAGAAGCTTCTGGTTGCACATATGATCACATAAATTTGGACACTGGAGACAAGAAAGATTCCTATTGTGGGATGACTGCCAAAGGTTTATCATTTAACTCATCTAGGAATGAAATGATTGTAACTTTTACAAGTGACTTTAGCATTCAAAAAAAAGGCTTCAATGCTACTTATACCCGAAGTAAGTATACACTTCTTGCGATCTTCAATCTGTAGACTATACATAAATTTCTTGTGATTTGATCATATCTATTTGATAGTAAAAGTAAAATGTTATTATTTATCTAGGTTAGGTAAGGTATCCAAACCATAGAGTTAAACCATCGGAATTCTCTTATTTAAAGAAACCGTGTTGCCCAGCGGATAAAAAAATATGGTTCTTTATTCAGATTTCCTCTCGATCATGAAGTCAATAAGAGGGCCTTAAGTTTGCCACTCTCTGTATTTTCCTGTACTTTGGGCCTTCTACATCTGCATTGTAGAAAATAATATAGATCTTACTGGGTTATTGTATTGCAAGATAGGGCCCAATATGGGCTGTAAAACTCTAGATGAAGAGCAGATGGCAGCAAGACAAACCAAATATCTAATTCTTGGTTGCTTTCTAGTGGTGGTCTAAATCCTGTGCACAGTACAGGTAGTCCTCAACTTACCATTTGAAGTTACAATGGCATTCAAAAAGTGACTTATAACTGGTTCTCCTTCTTATGCCCGTCACAACATCCCCATGATCAAAATTTGAGCACTTGGCAACTGCTATGAATTCACAATGGTTGCAGCGTCCCAAGTTCGTGTAATCCCCATTTGCAACCTTCCCAGTCAACTTCTGACAAGCGATAAATAGATATGGTAGAATTTGCTTAACAACCATGTAAATCATTGAACAACTGCAGTTGTTTAACAACCGTGGCAAAAAAAGGATCATAAAATCAGGTGTGACTCACTTAATTGCCTTGCTTAGCAATGGAAATTCTGATTCCAATTGTGGTTTTAAGGCAAGAACTGCTTGCATATATATCCTATAATGTACTGCTTGCATATATATCCTATAATGTACTATGAGATTATGGTATGTGCTGACTAAGCAAATAGGAATGCAGTGGATTTCCTTAAGCTTTCTCATTGAACATCAAAACCTTTCAAGACTAAATCAGATTATATAGAAGGTTTTCTTTAAATGCATGAAGGAAATTAGTCATCAGGTAATCAGATTAATGAAATGACTGCATATCACTATTTCATTAATGAAATAAGATTTCTGTTGCACTAAGTAAAAATGAAACCCTAGTTATAATTAAATAAAAAGCTACCCCATAGCAGCAAATTAGCCCCATTGATCTAATTTAAGTTACCTTTTGATTAGCCGGGCCTGTGGCCATTATGTCTTGTTCCCACAATGTGATTATCAAAGCTCTATTAATTGCTTTTTTTAACAGGCCTTTCCAACTTTTCAAGGAAAATGTAACTTGTACACCATAGGGGGGAAAGGTATCTATGTTCGGTTGCACATTGAGATTAGTTATTTTTTAATACATGTTTGCCATTTACAAATATAGCTAGGTATAAAACTTACTTGATGGCACATAAAATGTTATAGATATTGTTTGAAAAGGAATACCAATAGCAGGAATTCCTGCTATTGATATTTTAAACAGTTAAACATTTTTATATCAGGAGAGAAATGTGTTAATATTTTTGACACTATGTTTCTTGTGAAATTACTGACAGAATGCTTATCCTTTCTGTCTAGAGCTACTACTAAAATTATTTGCATCAGGTTATCATTGTTACATCACTGGGTTTGTAAGGGCTTTTTTTCAGTTTTTCTTTTCTAGACTCTCTTCTGGGGATCAGTATTCACTTCTTTTGTTTGCTTGTTTTGAGAAACAAACAGACTTCCAAAAAGTATTAGCAAGCAGGAAATAGTTTCTTGTTGCTAAGGCAAACCAGTTGATTTACATGGTAGCTAAATCAGAATATCTTTCCCTTTTATCAGTAAAAATGTAGCAATAATACACAACAGCCATGGTGGCACAGTGGTTAGAATGCAGTACTGCAGACTACTTCTGCTGACTGCCAGCTGTCCGACAATTCGATTCTCACCAGCTCAAGGTTAACTCAGCTTTCCATCCTTCTGAGGTTGGTAAAATGAGGACCCAGATTATTGGGGAAATTATAGTGACTCTGTAAACCACTTAGAGAGAGCTGTAAAAAACTATGAAGCGATATATAAGTCTAAGTGCTATTGCTATTAAGTGCTCTTTCATAATTCCCCTCCCCAGTATTTTAAAGCAGTCACTTTCCTCTGCTTGATGATGTGGCTAAATTTATATTATTTGTGGAGGAAGGATATTTATGCTGCTGTATTTTCTATGGGAACCTTTAATTAATCTGTTAACATTTATAACTAACACAATGTATATCAAATGGAATCAATTACAAATGACTTCAGAATCATGCTTGGCAAGATAGGAATGAATAGAATTTTAAGGGTTAAATATTGATCAGCATTATGGCTACTATCTTATGTATGCTTACTGCAAAGTAAAGTTCAATTAAAATACTCAGATTCATTCCCAAGTACAGATACAGAAGATATGGCAGCCAGATGTGACTGCTGGTATATTTAGTAAGCTGTTTTGTGATGAAATGTGAATAGATTTATTCAACTGAAATTCAAAAGTTTGTAAACAAAGAGCTTTTATTTGTGAAATAACATGGCAGGGCACTCTGCTCAGATTGAAAAAGATGTCTGGTATTAATTTCTTCAGTTTAATGTAGTCGTATAAAATAACCCATTGAGAGCAATGCATAAAGAAATGAAAGGGCTGTTTCAGGTTACTGGTTTACTGCTTTGTCTAGTACAACAGGTAATGTATCCAAAACATTTTCTGCAATTAATTTATTCACATTTTGTAGGAATCAAATGGTCATATTATGTTAATTGACTACAATAATATCTCAGCATATATTTCTGACTGATGAGTTTAATTATAGATTGATAAAAAGTATTATATTACTTTTAATAAAACTTAATGGTAGTTGATTATGAAAATGTTTTCTTTCTATGTTCTAGTTGCTGTATCGTTGAAGAATCAAAAGGTTATCATTCCACAATATCTAGATTCTGATTCTGTGTCTCTGGCAAATTCTGTCCAAGTCCCAGATCTTAATCAGTTCACCCTGTGCTTTGAAGCAAGAACAAACAATAAAAGTAATAACTATGAATGGAAGGCTTTCTCCTATGGTGATTCCTCTGTGGAATTCTTCAGCTTTGGCAAAACAACACAAGGGCACTTCATTTTTATCTCAGACTCAAAGTGTTTTTTAAATGATGCTCTTAACATTGGTACAGATGAGGACATTTTCACAGAAACATTTGAAGAGCTTTGCATTGTATGGGATAGCTCATCAGGCATAGTAGGTATAAATGTCAAAGGGATGTATAAAACAGTCCATTGTTTAGATACTTATGAAAAAGTGATTCCTGGTAATGGAAAATTGGTTCTGAGTTCTGACAGAGAAGACACAAGGCCTTTACCTGGAGATATGTACAACTTCCGGCTTTGGAATTTTACAATGAATTCCCAATCACTTTTCAACCTCACCTGTGATGAGAAAGGTAACATTATTGACTGGGAAAATGATTTCTGGAGTATTCCAACAACATTTCTAAAAGCAGAGAACAACTTGAGTTGTGGTGAGTTTCTTTTCTAAATTTAGGCTTTTCTCTTCGGTACAGCTATTTAGGATGATTTAGGTCAGAAAGAAACTTTGTTTATAGTGAAAATGAATTAAGATGCTCATACCCCATTTTTTTTAACTTGTTTAGCTATAAGATTCATATGCCCCAGTATATGTATTATTCTGTAGGTAACTTGTGGATTCAGGACCTTCAGGACCTGCGTTTATTTATTTATTCAATTTATATCCCTCTGTTTTGTTCAGGAGCTTAAGGTGTTACACAAAATATTCTCTTATTTTTCCCCATAATAACAATGTGATCAAGTAGCTGGGCTGAGAAAAAGTGACTGGCTAAAAGTCGCTCAGTGAGTTTCCATGGCTGACCCTTAAAATTAGAATCTGTCCTGACAAGCTCAGCCCCTTAACCACTACAGCACAAACTGATTTCAAAGGCTTTTTTAATAGATTTTTTAATGAGCTGTATGCACAATGTTGTAAGTTTAACAATTGTCAGATTGTTACATTTTATTGTTTATTGAATTGTATTACACAGGCTACAATCAGTAACAAAAACTATATAGCATTAAGTGTTATATTATGCTTCTCTTTACATTAATGATCTTAAACTAAATGTATTCATTTATTTGTATGCTACCCATTCAAAAATAAGTTATCAAAATAGAAACAAAGTTTGTAAACAAGGCTTCATTTTTCTAAGCAATCAGTGTCTTACTAGCAGTCAAACTATACATCTTATGAAAAATCCTACAGAAGAGAGAATAAAATCACCCTTTCTCCATTTCATAAAGTACTGTGTACTTTTTAAACAGTTTTCTTCCAGCTTTGGCATAGAAACTGGCATAGAGCTGTGTGGAGTGAAGTCCAGAATGCAGAAATGTGGTATTATCAGACTGAAAATAAAGTTGTTCCACACCTATCTTGATTATACCTACTCCAATTCCAAGCTGGATAAAAAGGCTAAGCCTTGACCTGTATATTTGAGGGATCCTAAAAACCTCTCCATGCAAAAATGTTCTTCTCTATTCATTTTAAGCGTGAAGCTTATTACACTGGAGTCTTCGGAGGGCAGAGTAGCACTCACCATTAGAGGAATGCTTTTGAACTTGGCATTTTGCAGAGGCATATCCAAACAGGTCAAGATGGCAAGCATATCAGTGTGAGCACAGCCCTTTCCTTTTGAATGTGCATGCAGCACACATGGAAAAGGGACAAAAGTTCAATTGCTCTGACCCACCTGCCATTTTGCCTCTAGCAACCTGTGATTGCCACAGACAAATAGCAAAATAATAGTCAACAATTTTAAGGAAATAAACGACTTTGTGCTGTATATTTGATCCTTAATCTGCCTTGTATGATTGTTGTGATTGTAAAATTGGAGAGATTCTGACAATAGGGCAGTGTACACATCCACCAACTAAGGATCAAGATGACGCTGATGATACTTTTATAGCAAGATGAACATTTTACTTCTTTCCTGAAATTCTCTTGCAAGGGAAACTAATTAGATCAAAACATTCTTGTTCCCATCTAATTTAATTTCAATACATCCTTGATTTTTATTAAGGGTATATGCTGATCACATACCAATAGGTATGATTAGATCCAGTTAATCACACACTCTGTTTCAAAAGTCACATAACTCAGGTATGACATAAATCAAAATCACAGTTCAAGAACGTTTAAGTTTGTGCCTCTCCTCTGATTGTAACGGGCAATCAAAAAAGATAGCAATTTTTTTTTGAAAAAAGACTCAGATAGATAGAATAACCTCTACTAAGAGGAATAAGTACAGTCTTCTTCAAATTGAGCTTTGTTCCTGAACTCTGTGAATAGAAGTGACCTGTGATCCAATTTCTATCCAGTCTAGCTTAGTTTTTCAAGATTAGTCATGCTAGACATTGCCATCCCGTTGAGCCAAGGATATGGGGTCATGTGCCAAATTTTAGACATTTAGGTCCAGTGGGGTACCTTTTCAATCTAGAAGTTTTCAAAAGTGGGGGTGGGGGGTTGATCCTTTTGCGGATTAGAAAAAAGGGCTTTGTAAATTTCTTTCACACATGATTAGGTTAAAATAAAAAAGCACTTGCTTTCTCCTTCAGCTTTTGTTAGTAAGTAATTTGTATCTTTATGTTGTAGAGGTGCCCCCAAGCAGGAAATCTCAAAAATTTTCAGAAGGGCAAGGAAATTGTAAGGAGTCCATATAACTTTAAAGCTTTATTGCTTTAGAAGTCTACTTTGTAACAGAACTCACTCACAAAAGCTTTCAAGTATTTCATGCTTCGTGGTTTTTAGTAGGTGATACAGTCTTTTGAGACTAACCATTTTATTTAAGGCGTAACATTTTGAGGGCTGCAGTTAATTTCATCAGGCGCATAATCTTGGCTTATGGGAGATTAAATACATTAGGACAGGGGTCCCCAAACTTGGCAACCTTAAGACTTGTGGAGGCTGACTGAGGAATTCTGGGAGTTGAAGTCCAAAAGTCTTAAAGTTACCAAGTTTAGAGACCTCTGTATTAGGATGAGGCAGAGGGGGTATGCAGAAGGTAGGAGAGATCAGGTTATGGAGATGTGGTTGTTTGGGAGGCACATTACAGGTACTACCGACATGGCCCACCTTCTACAATATACTGTATAGGCAATATAGTGCATTTGAAAGGGAGCCTTCAGTCTATGGTATGATTTTGAAAGCAGTGTGCAGAAAGAAAGTGATAACATAGGCTTCTGCTAGCAATGCTACACTACACAAACATCTGTATAACAGTGACGTTACTCTAGTTTGGGTAATGAAACGCCTGCAAGAAAACAACCAAGTTCAGAGAGCACCAAGGACCCCACATTTCAACCCCAACTACAAATACTCTCCTTTAAAAGAATGTTTTTCATTTATAAAATGAGGGTTTTACTTGTTGATCCAGAACTTTTGTGCATATCATCACAACCATTATTGTTTACATGAAGGGGAAAATTGTTACAATTTCATTTATACATACAGATAGCATCAGGAAGCAAGTATGGTTTTCTTTAAAGTTGAAAATCCTCAATTTCTAATTATATCCTCAAAAAAGAGAGCCATTATTCTGAGGAACATCCATGCCTACCTCCATTAATTGTGCCATCTGTGGTGAAAGACAAGATGTTCCCCTCTCTGCTGCCACAACTCATTTCATGCACAGAAATGAACAAGTCTAACAGCTGAATCTTATTTTAACATTGGCATTGGAATAGTGTTCTGTCACAATTGGCTTATAGAACATAGTCTATGTGTCTAATTTCATAAGGAGCTTCTATCCTTTTGTCTTTTTGTGAAAAATGAACTATTAGTGTATTTTGTCTTCCTTGAATGAGGCAGCATGCCATTACATTTGCCTGAATCATAACTAGGGAGATAAGCTAGAAACGTTTGTGTTTACACTTGTGTATCAGATTTTATGGAACACTAAAAAAGTTTCAAGCTAGCCCCTCAACCTTTACCGAGTTAACAAAAGACACTATAGTATCCACTGTTATATTCAGCACATTTATTTAGTGATCTGTTTACACTTTTTGCTTTCACTTTGTATTTACTAAAGCAGTTTATTTAGCTATCTCGCTGAGTTTCTCATTAAAAGGCAAGTCTTGTTTGTCTCTCCTTTTTTTTTAAAGGCTCATATCTCGTTCCCTTGCCGACAGTTGAACCAACTAGCTGTACCACTACAGGAAGCCTTTGCCGAGGTAAGAAACTAACACTAGTCTGATGAGTCAGAATTTATTGCTACCTTTTCTTTATTAGGCTTTAAGATTTAAATGGAAAATATACAGAGGAGGAATATGATAGCTGAGACAGAAATGGACAAACCAAATGTGGAAGGAAAAGAAAAATAACTCTTATGTTTTCTATTACATATTTTAAATTTTGTAGATAATCAACACTTCCAGGCTCTAACCTATTTTTTTCCTTCATTTAGTTTGTTGCTATAGTATATTTCAGAAGTGTACTTGTTATTTTGACACAACAAGGATATGAGCAAGCTAATGGATCTCAGCATTCTCTTTAAGACTTAATGCAGTGTTAGTTTAGTTATACAGGTACTAGTTAGTTAGTACGACTTGTGGTAATTTATCTTGATTCATGTTCTTGATTCATGTTTTACTCTCTATAGTATCAAAATTATACACAGAGTTTCTGTGGGAGGATTTTATTTTATTTTTTGAGAAGCAAAAGAAAACTCGTATTGTTCCTCTATAGGCCAAGCAGTTAGGAAAGCTTTTTTTGATTTTGACCTTTTGTCCCCTTTGCTTTCTTATATTATGCTGCTCATAAAAAATCAAACTTAGACATTACAAATATAACAAAGTCTTATATCTTTTTTTCCTTTTCTCTACTACTTACTTTCTTTTTATACATTTAGTTTTTTTCTTTATTTCTCCTTTTCTCTCTTTTTCTTTATGAATGTTCTTAATACTTTGGGTAATTTTAGTTCTTAATATTAAAAAAGAAATAAATTGTCGTGACTGTTAGTTGAACATCTATCTGTGGGGCAGATAGTTCCAGATATAAATTACAGTTTGCCCATTTATCTTTACCATTAATTCTACATCATTGCTTATCTCCTTTAATATTTTGCAGTGAAAAGATAATATAGCATGAAGATTTCATTAATTTTCTGATTCATAATGACATGATTTGTGAGATAAGTCACATAGCTGTAAAACCGTGTTTATACTTGTTGAATGCCTTAGTACAGTAGGCATTCAGAAAACAGTTATTAGATTTAATAATTTAATGTGTGTATGTGAGAGAGAGACAGAGAGAGAGACAAAGAGGTGGGGGGGAGGGAGAGAGATATGAAATAATGTACTAAATTATTTCAGTTGGAGGATGGTTTGAGCTATATTATCTATGAAAGAAGAATTTTATTCTCAATGTTTGGAAAGTTGGTTCCTGGGACAGGCATATGTATATTTCTTTCACATTTCTGTTTTTGACTTAATCATGAAGGCTTTACTACATTGCAAATTGGGTGAAGAAAATGCTGTCAGGATAAATGCTGTTATGTGCAGTTGTGTCAGATATGGAATATAGTCAAGTAGTCGTTGCAAGGCTATAGTTCAGTTTTTATTAACTGGGTAGCTATATCCTGCTGTACTTGTGCTGTGTTGTATGGTCCTGTCTTTGTGTGATGGGAGTCTGAAATCTTTTGAAGATTAACAACTTTCTGTTGTCCTAATCTAGCACCGAAAAAAATATAAGGGTGAGATTTAGGAGGTAGAAAGCAATTGTGAACATGGATTTGTGAAAGAAATGGGATAGATGAAGTACACCCAACAATTTTTCAATTCATAAAGCAACCGAATAAGAGTTGGAAGTGACTTTGGAGGTCTTTTAGTCTACCCCCCTACTCAATCAAGACACCCTATACCATTTTGTCCTCTTCTTAAAAACATCAGGTGATGGAGCACCCACAACTTCTGAAAGAAAACCATTCACTAATTAACTGTTCTAATTGTCAGGACATCATTACTCCTTAGTTCTAGGTTGGTTCTCTCCTTGATTATTTTCCATCCATTGCTTTTTGTTCTGTCTTCAAGTGCTTTGGAGAATACTTTGTAGCAACCCCTAGATATTGGAACACTATTATCATGTCACCTCTAGTCTTTCTTTTCGTTAGACATACCCAATCCCTGCAACTGTTCTTCATATGTTTTAACCTCCAGTCCTCTAATCATCTTTGTTGTGCTTGTCTGCACTCTTGTCTGCACTCTAGCACTTTCTAGAGATTCATCTGAAGAATACATCAGGTATGTGTAAGAAGAGATTAGGTAAATTGATTCAGTTTTTGTCTGAACAAGTGCTGGAATAGCAGGAACAGTTGCAAAACTATAAATTATGTCAGCATTTATCAGGCTGAAATCCAAAAGATGTATGTGTTGAATGTTATTGTAGAATAGATTTGGACTTGTTTCAACAGGATTTTCTAATATATTTTAGCAGAAATGGTTCAGAATTCTGGGAGTCAATCAGTATAGATTAGGCAGAGACTATGATTTCCAAATTCCTAATAAACTATTTAGTTTTGACATTTGAATTTCCAAGTTGCTGAGTTTGTGAAATGTTAATATCAATTAGAATCTGCTTAATAGTTTCATCTGAAATTGAAATTTGACAGTTTCTTGTTAAAAGTTTGTTTCAAATTCAGTTCAATCTATAAATATTCTCTCTTATTCTGCAGTTCTTTTAATATTATGCTACATAGTTAATACTATGCTGCGTAGTTGAAGATATTGCAACATCAATAATTCTGATCATTCTACAGAGAAAGTCTCAAAAATTGTCTCATTAATAATCAAAAAATAGATGTCATTCAGGATAGACTATAGTCCTATCTACTATCATGACCCTAGGTGAATGCAAGTGTGCAACAAGTGATTTGAAATTCCCATCATTTTCTCTAAAATTTGAAGTTTTGTTCTGTTTAAATAAGGTATGTTTCATTCTGAGTTTGCAGGGAAAAAAATGTTTGATTTCGTGTAGTTCTATAGTTCACACTATTAATAGGTATAGTTACTAAACAAATATTACAGCAGATGTTTTTGACTGAGCTGTTGTCAATGCATTTTTTCTAACAAAATATTATAATATATACTAACTTAATTTTTTTAAATAGAATGTCTCAATCGGTTGATGTTCTTAAAAGATGAGCATGCATCTGTTTTTGAATATTCCCAATCATGAGTGGTACTCTCTGATTGCCAATACAAAAGACTTCTGAAATTGAGGCAACTTGAAAATGTAATCTTGTTGTGGTCATTATGAAGGTATTAATCAGAAGCTGACATAGTTGGCAGATAGATGCAGAGCAAATGTTATGCTATTTATAAAGGCTCCTTTTTCTCATTAAGAGAATATTATTTTGAATTTTTATGCTCACAGGTGGACTATGCTGTACTTCATTTCAAACAAATAGTGTTATTCAGCTGACAGGTTTGATATTAAATTTACAAGTCAGTGGCTCACTTGCAAACAATATGTGTAGGATTGAAATATCTGCTTTATTAACTAATGAAAGATATTGTTTGTTAGTATACTGTAACAAAACTGAGGATAAATTCATGTTACTTTCATTTTTTTAAAAAGAATGCAACGTATGTTTTAGCAAAATTTCACATAAAATTATAATCCATATTCGTTCAATTCATCTCGATTACAGCTAACAGCATTATTTGTCAACATCTGCATTAGTATCTTTGTTGCAGACATTGCAAGAAGCAGCTTGTTTTATAACACATTTGTCTACATTGGTCAGTAAGAAATAGTGTATAATAATTTATGTCATTCATCAGTTCCTGATTTGATTTTAAAAAGTGAGAAGTTTTAAGCATGAATTCACCCATACACTATTGTTAAATTGTTTGTGGGGCATTGTTTTGTCAAATTCAAGTGAAAAATTAGACTTGTTTAAAAACATATAGCAGATTGGAATTTGAAATGAGTCTAATGAGTATATATGTGTGATTTATGTTGTACATAGATCCAGTCGTTTAAGTCATTTCCTCTGTTTGTTTTTTCATGTATTCCTATTTTGCCTGACCTTATTAACATTCATATTCCATATAAGTTCAATTCTTTTTCATCTTTGTTACCAGCTACTGTAAGTTCAACCACTCCATCACCCACTGTTACCACTAACATGCCTGATACTAACAGAACCGATAAAATAATGGATGGTAAGAAATTTAATGTTATATTTTCTTTGATTATGTTACATCATTTTTATCTTTTGAGCATACTTACATTATATATGAGTGTCAGATTTTGTTTCAGCAAACACTGCTTAAAGAGGTTTGTGTCAAATAACAATTTTGGATAAGCAAGATTTCCTGTGCGGAAGGAAGATTTTCTAAAAGACTTCATGTTCCTGTTTTGATTCTTTTTATTAATCTTCAAATGCTAACAATTTTGCAAAAGCAATCTTAATGTAGTTCTCTGTAGGAGTAGTTATCCAGAGCACCCTTGGGGCTATATAAAATTATTCACATACTTCTGTCAGGGTCAATAATTTAAGTAACATCATTAAGAACAATCCAAATCCATTTGAAAGTGATTGTTACCTCTCTCCTAAAAATAACCATGAAAATTGATATTTCTTTTAGGATCCTGCAATATTCAAGAGACCCTGGTAAAGCAAGAATATATTTTAAGAAATATACAGATTGGAGAAGAGAGGACCAAGATTAGTCTCTTAGCTTGCCTATTCTTGCTTTAAAACAGTGTCAGATTCTGGAGTATTTTCAATTTCAATGCCAATGAAATAAATTTTAGATACAGAATTATAAAGAGAGCAATAAACAGCTATATAGGTACAAGGGTGAGCCAAGGTAGAGCATAACTTGGGGTGTATAAGAATAAAAATACTTTACAGGTGCTAGATAATGTAATAAAATTTATGAACAGGAGCTCATTCAAAGAGAATTCTGTGTTCCTGCACAATCTGTAATAATGAATATAATAAAAGTTTGATCAGACAAAGAACAGGACTGAAGTACATATTTCTGTCTCCTGTATACATTTTGAAAAATGTAAATCAGTGGAAGCAGTCTAGTATAATTAACAGTTTAAGAATAAATTGCCTAAATTTCTTGTTTAAACTTTGCATATCAGAACTCAGTCTATATAGTGCTGCTATAGTGTTTCAGTTCCTGCTGAAATAAATGATTTCTTCAAAATCAGTCTTTGAGCTGTATTTGATGTCAAAGTAATTTCCTTAAGTAATGTTTTTCATTTATTAATTGAATGACTTACTGTATACAGTCCTGCAGGAAATGAAAAATCCTGCTACAATGGTCTTCAGAGTCAAGAGAAATTCAGCTGACTCTTCTCAATCAATTCAACAGTGGCAAGAAGATTCTCAGATAAGAGGCATCAAAAACATAGGAATTATATCAACCCCAATAGTTTGGCCTGTAAAACAGAGGCCTTTACACACCAGTAAATTTACAATAACTGAGAGAAAAAGTGCACCCAGTTACTTCATCACAATAACTCCTGAAGTGATACCATCTGCTTCTACAGAAATGCAAATTAATAGCTTGGGCCCTTTCACAGAACAAGTAAACATAAATTATAATTCTTCCATCGAGGTGACTTACATTAGTAACATCTCAGGACATTCTGAAAGCGTGCTAAGTGAGAGTAGTATTTCACAGAAAACACCAACTCTCCCACTTGATCACATCAGGAATTTAGGATTTCATATTCAACAGAGTGGAAGTGATGAGATAGAAGATTCTAGATCAAATGTACTGTTTCCTTCACTGGTGAACAAAAACGGTATTTTTGAACTTACAGAAGAGCCTCAGTGGATGCTATCTTCTATTAGTTATACATTTTCTTCTGTGTATAATTATGCTAACAATTTCTTGCAGCCTTTAAATGCATGGAAGGAAAATACAACTTATGAGTATTTTATTTCCAGACTTCCAGAAGAAAACCTTTCTTCTCTTATTCATCAATACTATATATACCCTAAAGAATTAGTTAAAGAAACAATGCTTGGCTTATTAAACAAATTACTTGAAAGTATCTACTTGCAGCCCACAAATAGATTTCTACAAGAGGATTCTCTTAGGAATAGCTTTTATATTGTAGATTACTTACAGACTACAACATTGAATCACATAAGAGATTATAATTCAGTACATTTTAAAAAACAACTGTTTAAACACAGTGCAAATCCTTCTGGTTCATTACAAAACATGAAGGCCTGGTTTCCAGATGTTATGCCCAGAATCCATCCAACAGAAGTCTTCATGTCAGTGGAATATAGTAAAGAATTACATTTATCATCAAGTTTACCAAAAGCAAGAGGCAGAAATTCTGAAATTCAGCAAACTGTTTCTGTTTCACCTTTCTATCAAGAAACATACAACAGAGCTTTTTTCAAAAGTGACTTTTTTGCACTTAATCCTCTCACTGAGCAATTAGATAATTTAGAAGAACAGGAAGGTTCATCTCTAGAAGATGAATTTGAGCTTCCGGATAAGTTAATTTCTTACAATAATGATGTATCTTCTTTTTCATTTCTATTGGAAGATTTCAAGTCAAACTCAAAAGTGATTTCTGGAGCAGGATATATAGGAAATAATACATCTAGCAGTCCATATAATGACATTTCTTTTCTCACAATTAATGATGTAAGTCTTCCAACACAATACATAAATACTTCCTTTTGGACTATGGTTAATGATCCTCTAGAATCTACTGGAAGATGGTTGTCCTCATATAATCAATCATATTCTTCCCTAACAGAGACAATGTCTTTTTTCATGTCTCCTACACAAATAGATGATATCACCATGCAAACAATTCCTTATAATAGACTAGTAGGCCATAATGTTTCAAAGCTATACATTTTTCCTAATACATCAGAAGATAATTTCAGTTCAGTTTTTGCAATGGACTCATCAAGGATTTCAGATGTTATTGAAAGAACAGCAACAAAATCAGTCCCTCTTCTTAGCAAAAATGGATCCATAAATGATATTTCAGCTGTTCATGTTCCTTTAACTTCCCAGATAACACCTTTGATTCAGCCTTCCTTGCATTTACAGATTAGTACTTACGATATATTACAAGGAAGGTTTACTAATGATTTAAAAATTACTGCCAATTTAGCCATGCAACAGACTACGGAGAAAATCCCAGATGATCAACTAATAACTTTTGTTCAATCTGCTACAACATCAGCTACACCATTTTTTGAATCTTCCTGTGTAAAAGATACCTGCAAAGTTTTATCCCTAAGTCCAGTACATTTTAAGGAACTGACACATAATGTATATACAGACTTACAGATTAGTCAGCTTACAAGTGCTTCTGATTATATGAAAAATGCAGCACATTCACATATGAATAATGTTTTTTTTGAAAAACAACATGCACAAATATCTGATTTGTTTATAAGGACATTGGCTTCAGAAATACTGCCTACCAAAAGTCATGGAATAATTGCACAATTTGACAAAAATTCAGCAGCTTTAATGATTTCAGATGCTTCAATTTCACAGAATCCTCTAATTAACCTTGATCAACATTTTCTCGATTCAGAATATTTGTGGAACGAAAAGCCAGTTCAGGAAACAAGCACCCTGAATAAAACACACCTTTCTGAAAATGAACATAATGATCCAAACAATTTAGAAAGCAAAGACATACTATTTCTTCAACCTGGTCATGCAGAAGAGTTTGGTGATATGGATCACAAAAATATTGATACGAAAATAAAAGTTACTGTTCCAAAACAAGAAACAGTTGTTTGGAAAGTGCATCACAGTTCTAGCAAATCTATCGATGATCCCATTAAGAAAGGATTGACATCTTTGAATCCAAGTAATGTTAATCTAACTGATTTTTATGACCAGACAATTGCTTCCTCTTTTGAAGACTTGAAATATGAAAAACTAGTAAACCACTCTTCCCTTTTGGAACAAGCCACAATTTCAGTAGTCACTGATGTGATGGTTCAGTCTTCCTTGTTGAATGAATCTATTAAGTATTTTGATGAAAATGTATCAAACAGTGGAATAATATTCCATAATCACAACTCAGACATTCAAAACGCAGTGGATATATCAGTTCATGAAACTGCTCTGACCAATACAGCACCAGACGCCAATCAAAGTATTGTGTTCAAAACAACATTGACTCCTACCAGCAAATACCTTTTGACTTATTTTTTATGTAATTCCTTCATGGACCTGGACTGCCCATGTGGAGCTGAGGTCAAACACAGTAGGTCAAAACGTGAAGCTAGATGTAGAATGAAAAATGTCTTATCTGTTAGATGTACAAATAGAATTTAGAATTACTGGTGCTAAATTAGACTTCATGCTTAACAATAGAAACATTACAGCAATAGAAATTTATCAAAAATGCATTTATACCATATTAAAATGATCAGTGATCAAAGTGTAGAACTTTAGCATACGATTCTAATCACTACCATTCTGTTTACTAATTCAATATCTTTGAGGAGACTATTGTGACAATCAAATTAACTGTTTCTCCTATTCAGTGGAGATTGTTTTGTAAAAATCTAATGAAGAGAAATAATTACAGTTTGATCAGAAAATATGAGAGAGAAATCATATCAAATTATCTTCTCCATATGCATTCTTCTACTTCTTTCCACTGAGATGCTAAATCCTTGCTTCTAAACCAAAACATGGAATCTCTATCTTTCTCTATTATATGTCTTGCCATGCATAAAGAAAAAATACATTGAATCTACAGAAGTGTTGTTTTTTAAACTGATTAAAAAAACAATATCCAACAAAATGAACAGGAGAAATAACTGTTTAATAATGTTTAAATATATTTAAATAAAAAAACAGTTTTGCTTGATTTTTATTTTACTTAAATTACTGTAATCTAAGTATTTTGAAACAGTGATCTTAAAAAATAATATGAGTGGAACCTTCAGTGGAAAATGTGTTTTGAATTCTTTTAATATTGTCAATTGATAGTCTCCTGAGAGTAAAGCAAAGTTATAGTTCTTCATACTAACCTCAAGAAACATGTTTCAGAAGTCATTATTCAGAAGCGGTAGATTTGAATTTGCTCTGCTATTTAGAGACAGTAGAGTTTTCCCATTCAGTGTGATATAAAATAAATGGTATTTTTCACAAAGCACATGAATAATTCATTTCTAGAAAGATATATTGTAAAAGAGATATTGTGTTCATAGAAAATTGGTTCAAACATATTTAAGGCATTGTATAGAAGTCTGCCACAGTCTTTCAGGATAAGGCTGATAAGCACCCACCTTTATCTCCCTTGAAATGCTGCCAACAACTAAATTGCCAATTAGCTGTACAAGACCAAACGGAGCACAAAGTCAACACAGAACTTCAGATTTTAAACCGACCAGAACAAACAAAGTTGCTTCCTGCAAAGGCTCATGTCACTTTGCTCCTCTTTTATGTCTTATGGGAGGGGCCAATCATCCCCAAGGCTTACTCCCGAGTCACCCCTTTTGTCTTAACTGTTCTTCCCTTCTGGCAGCTCTGCACAAGTGCACACTGGGAACAGGCTCCCCCTGTTCCTCTGCCTCGCTGACATCAGATTCTGGAGGCTCCAGAATCAGCACATAACTCTCAGATGGCCCTGGCCCCATTTCTGTGTCAGATGCAGATCCCTCATCCGAGCCCTCCCCAGACTCCAGAACTGGCCCATGTTCCTCCCCACTGTCTGACTCTGCTACCAGCTCCACAGGCTGCCGGCGGACCACAACATATTTCATCCTTTGTGTGTGCTATATTTGACATGTACAGAGCTCGCAATTGTGTATCAGTCAGCTAGCAAATTGTTTATTTTATAGGATAATTGAAAGGTGTTTTTTTTTTGGTCCTTCTGCTTCAATACCCAACAATTATCTCCTCCAGCTGAGAAGGGGTTTCTTACATAGATTAATAAACTCTTAAGCTATATGTTTGGGGGGGAAATATTCTACAGCCCTAATCTATTACAGTAAGAAATAGCACATTTGTAAAAAGAGTTTTAAAGGTGTTTAATAAAGAAAACCCCAAATGTGCTGTTTTTTATAAAATTGAATACCTCCATAATGATGTGGTTTTTCTGAAAATTTTATCCCATACTAAAAATTAAAAGCAGTTTTAAAAGCATGATCAGTGGCTTTACCACTGGTTTGGTGATATGTCTTGGTGAGAATTTTATATATTTAAGAGTTATAATTCTGACATTTAAATTGTTTTTGTAATGCCTAGGTAGATTATACTACAGAATTGACTTTACTGTCTACAAAATCAAAGAAGATGCAGAGCCAAACATTCAGAATGTAATTAGAGAATGGGTAAGTTAGACTATTTTTCAAACCATTGTATATAAATTTTAAGTGTGCGTTTGAAGAAGTTCCTTAAATACATTTTAAAATATTAATTTAAAAGTACGATCTTTAAAATTTTAAAGATTAATTTTTTAAAAAGCATGATTTAGAGCTGGTAATTTCTAGACTATTTGTCCAGATGTATATACTGTTTATCTGAAATACTGCTTTTTATGCTTAACTTTCAAAATCCATAGAGATTTAGCAGGCCCCCATCCTTTTAGCTTTTCAGAAGGCCATCAAGACCTGGCTTTTTACCCAGGCACTGGAGTAAAAAAAAAATCTTTAACTCATACAAACTAGTTTTATCCAGCTATAAAGTTCACATTGGTTTCAAATCAATGTACTGTATATATCAATTTCCGTTTTGATAAGAAATTTTCTAGCTTGGTACCTTAACCATTACACCAGACTAGTTCTGCCTTTTGTCACTTCTAATTTACTTTTTCACCATAGTTTATGTAGGTTTACTATCACTGTATAATCACAACCTTTTTGTTGGTGATGGCAGTGATAGAATTATTATTTATTTCACTGTTAAAAATGTTTTTAAAGGGTTACCAGTTCTTAAGGACAAATGGAATCTGGATTGGTAATGTTCAAAAGTCATTTATTTATTTATTAAATTTATTTTTCACCCATCTCCCCTCGAGGTTATATGTCATATAGGCTATAAGGTTATCAATTTGCCAGCAGTGCCATTGAGATATTGTTTGAGTAAGACTCCCAGCTAAGACTTCTGCATGCAGATTTTCTTCTCGTATTTAGATTTCTCTCACTACTTTTAAGGATTAATAACAAAGCATTTTATCTAAACCTGCTTCATGTATCAACTGATGATTAATAGTCTCCTATTAGTGCTTTATATTGGTAGTGAAAGTATAGGTCAGGAAGAGAACATTATCACTAAGAAATATCGCCATGCCCTTCAGAATTCTTGATTTTCTGCTCTTAAATTTGATTTCCGTAGCCTGTTGTTCTGTGCTTTACCTACTTTTTTCTACAATTAACTCACAAGAAAATATGATGAAGAACAAAAGGGAATGTATGAAGTGCTTTATCAGTGTAGTAAAAGCAAGGGCAGAAGTACTGTATATAGTGAAAGTTGTTGATCTTAGCTATGTTCCCTGCCCAAGATCCTCTGTAATTTCTTTGGCTTGCTGTAAAAGGGCACAGCATGATTTTTGTGCTGGTGCTGGTAATTATCATGATGATGATTATATGAAAATAAACTCAGATTCTATGAAAATAAATTCATGCAAACTGAATGTAATGCAAAAATTAACAGTTTCAACAATTTTATGCATTTTAACCTTTGCATTGTTTTTCTGTTTTCTAGTTAATCCAGACCATGGGGAGCTGGAATTATAACGTATGTGTGGTTCATGTAAGGTAGGTGCTTGACAGGATGGAAGGGAAATATACTATTTTCTCCAGAAGGCACTTTTCTAAAAAAAATAAAAATACATCTTTTGTTTTTATAGTGTTGAACCGAGTTCAACAAAAAATGCAGCAAGAGGAAAGAGAAGCATTGATCAAAGGTAAATTTGTAAGAAATTCTTGAAAAGCTCTGAAGTAACTCAAGTAACTTTGTTCTATTTATCAAATGCTAATTGGATTTATGTTTGTCAAATAATTTTGCATGGTTATAACATGAGATATATTTCCCAGCATATACTTTCAAGTTATTCTTTAGTTATCAGTTTAAAGAGCCAATGTCATAATTCCTTCTCTGAAGACTCATTTGCAGGGAAAGATAAAAAGGAAGTTTAGGAAGCATCCAGAAGTTCCATTGAAGAAAGATGTTAGTTGAATGCATTTTATAAGGGACCTACTATATACTTCCTACCTCTATATACATAGAGGTAGTCCTTGATTTATGACCACAATTGTGCCCAAAATTTCTGTTGCTAAGCAAGACAGTTGTTAAGAGAGTTTTGCTCCATTTTATGACCTTTCTTGCCGCAGTTGAATCATTGTAATTGTTATGTTTGTAACATGGTTGTTAAGGGAATCTGGCTTCTTCATTGACTTTGCTTGTCAGAGGATCTCAGAAGGTGATCACATGATCCCAGGACACTGTAACCATCATAAATACATGCCAGTTGCCAAGCGCCTGAATTTTGATCATGTGACCATGGGCATACTGCAGTGCTAAGTGTGAAAAACATAAGTCACTTTTTGTAACATTAGTCTTTAAATGAATGGCCATGAGAACTACCTGTAGGTATTGGCATCATATAGCATCACAGGGGAATGTTAATAAATAACTACAATAATATGAATGTTCCACCAAACTTCATTTTTCATTGCAAAATCCAACTTCTATCCCATGGGAAACAGTTTTAGTATTCCAAGATCAAGTCTTACAATATTACCCTGGGACATCTATATATATTGCCTTCATTTGTGAGTTTTAGTATTGTTTGTTTTCTCAAAGACTGAAAAGGCCTGCCTCCGTTCAAAACCCAAGAAAGAAAACCCCTGACTCCATTGAGGCAGAGAAGAGGTACTTTTACTGAGTTTGAAATTATAGCGGCGAAAGGACAGCAAGATCTGATCCAAAAGGCGTGAAAGTTACATATTGACAGATTCCCCAAATCCTTCCCCCCAGGGACCCAGGCTGAATGTCCAGTCCATGTCTTGCATAGTGTCATGTGGAGCACCTTCAGGTGCTTTCGTCCCTCTGGAGTTCTAGGAAGTTTGGCCTTGACTGAGTGTAAACAACTCCATTCAGCAGCGCAGTAATTCTTGAGAGCAAACCTCCCTTTTAGTTCACATGGGCCTTCATCACACCAGCTCACTTCACAAACCCCAATGCCATTTGCCCCCTCCCCGTTACTATGGCAGCTGATAGCAAGCATGCATCAAAGGGAAAACCCATGTTGGAGATATCCGGCTGACAACTGAACTACTTAAACTAGAGTTATGGAAGAGTTCTCATAGAATATTAAAATGTGGAATGGCTTGACAAGTGGTTTGTTCATCTTACATCGCTTAGTAATTTATATCAAAGTTATAAAAAGCTCTTAATGTTCAGATTGCATTAATCATACACTGGTGACAGATACATGTTTGCCAGTTCCTGAACCACATGTTGCTTTTGCACCTGGAGCAGCATAAAAAGATCTCTGGACAACAAAGAAGTGACAGCACATTGTTAATATATTATTAGCTTTTGAATAAATGCAATGTTTTCTTAGTTGTTACTGTAACAGCATATCTAATTTTTCCGTCTCAATAATCCTGTTTCCCAATTAAATTAAATCTATTGGAAAGCAGAGAAAATATTTTTTTAAATCATCATCATTTGTACTGAATTCTTTTTTTTTAAAATCTCTATATTTGCCATCTATATAACTGATGCCATGTCATTTTTGACATCACAGTAAAGGCACACATTTCTGTTCCTGCTGCTGCTGCTGTTTTTCCCTGAAAGATCGTTCATATCCTAGGTGTAGCCATATGACCAAGTCTAGGTCAGATGGGTAAGACATGTATTACAAAAGGGCTCCCTTTTTGTGTATGTGGACTCCCCATTTTATTTTGCAAATAGCATTTTTGCCGTTGATGTTATTTACCAGCTCAATAAATATGCGCTTGCTGCATACTCTTACTACAAGGAATGACCATTCCTATAACAAAATAACAGCAAATCCAATCAAACAAAACCATCTGTTTCATTTAACAGTGTTCTACAGAACTATTTCCTAAAACTGCATTTTGAAAAAAGTATAATACTAAATAGAATAACAGGAAGAACTAGTGTTTCTGTGCAATAAAATCAGTAGTTTTGTTTTATGGTGCAAAATTAAATACCACTTTTATGTGCTTTGGTACTGACTGATTTATCTGATCACTAAAACACACTAAAACAAGCAAACTAGGTTTTGGCTTCCTAATTAATATTAGTTGTTACATTGATCCTAGTTAAGATTAAGTAGGACAAAGTAAAAGAAGTGGAAATTTCAATTTTTCTTTGTGATCCCCATGTATTCCCCTTACCCCTGGGAAAAGGGGTAAAGGAAATACATAATATCAAGACACATTTAATGTTATCTGAGTTGCGGCTAAACTGTGTATTTATGTTACTCTTTATAACTTAATTTACCTTTAAATGATTTTAGGCACAACTTTTGTTCTATATTAGATTACTTCTTTTAGAAAGACTTTTTATTATTAGTTGTGATACTGTAGGAAAAATATAAGAATAAAACAGGATGTTCAAATATGGCATTTGTAAAGTGATGAATTGTTGAGTCCATTAATAGGATTGATTTATCATTTTTGTGTATTATATTAAATGACAGTGATCATATTTAAATGCCTTACTGTTATTACTATATTCTAATGCAGCAATTCTTTTGCAGTTTTGAAGTCCGTGCTCTTTTAGCTTACAATTCTACCAACAATGTAAGTTTAGAAGAACAAATGATTAGAAAGAAACTCGAAAACAGTAATATCACAGAAAACTTGGAACTCCGTAACGTGCATGTTCATTCAATTGGTAAGGAAGAATTTTTGTTTTTGTTGTGCTCTCATTTTCTGTACTTTGCAAATATTATTATTATGATCATTATTGCATACAAACTACTTTTTATCCAATAACTGTATTTTTAAAATACTGTTTCAGTTTATAGTTTTATATACTGTACTATGCTTTAAGAAATTAACTATTCTACATTGACCAAATAAACAGAAGACATTAAAGTAGTGAAGTCAGTTGCAACATATGAAAAATAAAAATTAATAGATTTATTAGTTCTGCTCATAGTTTGAAAATAATCTATAAGAAGTGGCTCAGACCATACACAACTTAAAGCACAGCACCTCTCTGTCATTGATTCATTCACAGTTGTCATTTTTCAGGTTCCTTTGTGAGGAAAAATACCATTATATTAATAATCATACTGAAAACATGCACATTTAATGCTTCAATGAATATCAGAAGATTGATGTAGTGGCCTGAGATCCAAAACACTTTTCCCAAATTATTTTCAAAGCATGCAGTTCACCAATGTTAAACATTTCGTTCCTCAAGTTCACTTTTAACTTAGCCCTAGTAGAAACAAATAATACATTAGAAACAAAATTATGGGGAAATGGAGGCTTCTTGAAGCCATTTGCACTTGTAATGGAATTCGGGCAAAGCCAGATCAAAGTTAGTTTGATTAGAAATGGGCCATTACATGAGCCCTAACTTAGAGACAATAAGACTGAGCAACATAGTGAGCTTTGCATACCGCATTACGAGCCACAATTCAGATCCAGGGACATTTAGAATCATTTGGTCTATCTTCAGTCCTGATCCACACATTCCTGATTTATTACGATTGTCAGATTACAAATTAGTTTAAAATGTATAGATTTTAAAAAAGCACAGACACTAATTTCTCCCTGATTCTAGATGATTTCTGTCTCTAATTGGAAAGTACATTTGTACTCAGTGATTTACATTTTGTTTCATAAATACTCATTCCATTAAGCATTTGCAAATAAAAATAACTTGGTATAAAATTAAACCTGATTTGTTCAGACTAGTCTAACAACTTTTACTAAAAAGCTACAGTGTTAATGGTTGTTTGTTTGGTTTTCATTTCCTCTTGTAGAAAAATGTGAGGCTCAGGAACAGCCTATGAATTACTTTTGGAAAGAAACTGGACCAAGAAACACTGCCACCATTAGCTGCTACGACAACCCTAGCCAGATTGCATCACGAACATGGTAACAGCTCAGAGATCATGAGATGCTTAGTGGTGAGACTGAGATGAAGTATACTATGGATATAATTAAAAGGTGACGGATATAGGTTTTTAAAAATGAAGAAGTAAAAGATACAAAGGATTGACAACAGTACAGGACTGTGAGATTTCATAAGAACTTCCATATAGTGATTGCTAATAGTATTTTCTGTTCTATCTTTACTTAGCTTTCTAAGCATGAATAATTACACATCTTATTGGGATACTCCTGATCTTAGAAACTGTACAGGTAAGGATTTGTATATCTGCTTCATCTAGATAAATTTGACATATTTCTTTTCCAAGTTTCAAATACATCTGGGCCTTGCCAAGAAAAGTTTTCTAACTGTTAGTCTCTGATATAAAACTCTTTAATTCTCTACTGAAGAATGATGCAGTTTTGTTAGACTCTAAAGCACAATCTATGTTTATTTTAGATATATAAAGCAACAGCAGCATGGTGCCTTTTTTATAGCATAAATATTTAAATTCTACCCAGAATATTTTATCAGGTTGAGGCTTTTCTTTTATTCCTACTGAAGAAAAACCAGAACATTTTTAGCATTTGCTATGGGAACATGGCCAAAATCTGCTCACCCTAGCACCACATGAGTAATTTGGGTAGGACTCCTGCTGACTAGGACTAGAAGATCATGCAGAAAAATTGCTTTAAAGATAAAGAATCTCGTTTATTGATACAAATGAAGCAGCTAACAAATCAGAACAGCCTGTTTCCTCTCTCGCCTGTCATCTTTCAAGAGCATCTTTAGATTTGAGGCATTCATTCAGCATATTAATGCCAATAAGCTAATCTCTGTCCCCAGGTATTTGAGTTACCATATACATGGCTGCATCATGCAGCAGTTCCATAAGCAATGGACAGAACTGTATAACACAATACAAAAACCAACGCCAAAATCATACTAGCTTTACAGCTGATAGGCAGAACAAATGAATTCCAAAATCCAGAGAATGAAATGTCTATGGAGATTCTCAGTCATCCAGGTCATGGTTGTCCCAAAGGTACTTTTTCAAGAGGTAACTGGACTTTCAAAGTCCAGTTGCCTCTTGAAAAAGCACCTTTGGGACTCCAGAGAATGAAAGAAACAATCAAACACAGCAGAGTCTGAAACAGCCAAACAACAGTGAGCAAAAAAGCAGAGTACATTAGCCTACTGTCCAAAGCCATCTCCTATCTTACCATTTTTAATGGCAATCTGGAAGCTCTAATACAGCAGTACACAAAATATGAACTAAGTACATACACACCCTGATCCTCGGCAGACTAGCTATAATTGGAAAAAAGGAACTTTTTCTGGGACTAATTGCCATATATTGCTTTCTTCGTGTGCTTTCAGAAAATGCTGCTGACATAGCCAACCAGCTACTGAATCTTACAGGAGAAGGGCAGCAGTTGACTTCAGACAAAGTTAATGATGTGGTCCAGAAATTAAAAAAAATTGTGAATGATGAAGAAATCAATGAATCCTTGGGTTCTACTGTGATCACGATATTTTCTAATATTTTAACTAGTTCTGATAATGTATTGGCTGCATCATCTTCTGAGTAAGTGTTACGGGAAGAGGATCTGAGTGGTATGCAGAGTTTTTTTAAAAAAATGTTTATGTATTGGTAGGACATATAAACAATGTGAAACTTTATCTGCATTTTAAAATTAACCCTTCAAATGAATTATTTAAATCAATAAAGAAATGAAATTTATTTTTAAGTATCTTAACTTCTCGATTCATGGGCTTGATAGTAAATCTACAATTTGAATATTAAATCAGTTTTCCTCTAGGATCATAACAGTTGAAATAAGTAAAAGTGAAAAGTAGTTAAAATATAAGTGTGACAGGACATGCTAGTGATGCTAATAACATTCACTAGTATTAGATAGAAAGCAAAGAAGTGTTTCATTGAATCTAATTATGGTAACTCGTTAGCTCAAGTAACATCAATTAAGTCTTAACTGCAAATGTAATCCAAAGGAACAGATGCCCAGAGAAGAGACACATTTGTTTGGAGCAATCATGGCTCCCGGCATGGCAGTAGAATGGAAATTATAATGCCCAATAAAGCTTTTGCAAATTCTTTCCCATTCTGGCCATGCTAATAGATGGGATACAACTGGTTTTGTGAATAGTTATAATTGTATTGTAGGGCCAACAACTATCAAGAATCCTGGATATCTCTCCAGTATCTACCAATTATGACAAGATTTCCCCATCACTATGAGAAAAATAAAAAAATAGACTTAGGTCTAAAAGCTGCATCATAATCTATGTTAAAAAGAAACATATATTCAAAATACCACCATTCTAAGAGAAAAATGAAGCTTTGAGAAAGAATTAACTTTTTCCTTCTCCAGCAAGGCCAAGAATAGAGCAAAGAAAGACTGTAGTTCAGTCTTTTTGCTCACAAATATCTGAATATTCTGAGTTTAGTTTTTTTTTTCTTTATAATTAAGTAAATCTATACCAAAAATAAAGCCTACTAATGCATGCAAAGTTTCTTTAGACTCCAAAGTGTTTTTAAACTCATTATTTTCATGAATTTTATGTGTATGTTTGATTTTAGAGCTATAAAGACAATTGATGCCTTGGCATTGAAGATTCGGTTTATAGGTCCCTCCATGAGCATTTCAACCCGAAACTTAGCGCTTGGAGTTTCATCTTTGAATTCATCTTTATTCAATGGCTCTTCCTTCAGTGTCGGTCCCCAGAACAATGCTTCTGATTTTCAGGTATATCAAGAACATTTACATACTGTATAAACATCTAGGATTATTTTCAAGCAAGACATGTTGACAGGAATTCCATTGACTTATTCAGTGATTTATGCTAAGTCTGTCAATTCAAGACAGGGATGAGCAATGCATACTGTATAACCCATATGTGTTTACCATCCATTTGGGGCTTCTAGCACTCCCTAGAGTGATTGAGGCCAGATGTTTGTAAGAAGGAGAGTTTGGGAGGTAAAGCATCCTTTTTATTGCTTAAAAATTGCTGCCATCTCTCACCCTCCAAAAATACATGTTAGATTTTTCCCATGGGGTGGTTTTAGGGCAAATGAGTTCTTTAAGCCCTTAAATATTGTTATTGTCAAAACATGATTCATCTAAAGAAATCAAATCATGTTGAAGATACACTATAATTTTATTTACATGCAACAGTGTATACTGGGCTCCCAACACATTGACACTCTGCTGAACAAGCATGAGCAAAAACAGCACCAGAGCTTGTATACCTTTGGCCTATTACATAGCAAAGACAAGACAAAGAGAAAGGCAATCACAGCGTGGAATGTTTTAGATAAAGCCACCCATGTGACCTTATTATTATTTATCCTATCTTACTAGGTCAGCATGCTAGCCACACTATCTTTGAGATATGTCAATGAATAGAAACAATTTGGTTTACTGGGACACAGGTTCCTGATTTATTCTTCTGCCTTCCACCACCCAGGGTCAATTCAGCTTTCTGTGAATGTTTTCTGACAAGGGCATTTTTAAGTAGATACGGGAGGGGAACCTCATAGGTTTGTTAGTGAATGTTAGCTGATATGGAGAGGTTACTACCCTTTTGGCATCAGCCTGAGCAATTTAGTCCTACTCTCTCTGAAGACCTTATAACATTTTTGGCCACACTCCTTGTGGTTCCCAGCAGGGCACATAAGCAGTGTTCTGTTTTTAGGTTGAAGAATGTGATCCATCTCTGGTTTCAGGCTTTGGGCCTGTGTCCTACCTGATAAGGGGTTTGAGTTGTATTGTATTGTTGTGTACTGTTCTAAGAACTTTCAACAGCAAGTTAAATAGAAAGCCTGACACAAGATATTAGAATTTGAAAATTAGTATTATTCTGTGATAAACATTGTATCTGGCCCATGCTGAAAGTAGTCTAATTTAGGATTTATGAGTTGAGCAGTTCTTGAAAGTGGCCTCAAGGGCTGATTGCAACTATTAGTTGTTGCTTCACTGGGAGGGAGGTTGGTGAGAAAGACTCACTTAATTATTTACTTCCCAATGAATCCAAACCAAAATATATGTAGCACTATTATCCACCCTTTAAATTAGTAAACAATAGCTTTGAAAAAAATTAGAAGTTGATTTTATGAATCAACTGAATTTATATATAGACTGCTAAATGAAAATATTTTCAATAAAGTAACATTGATGTTGATTTGTAAAAATAAACAATATTAAATTGATATTTATGTTTAATAGATTTTTTTTTTTAATTTTCTTTATAAGGGCATAATCTTATGAACTGAAACAAAATAAATATTGGTTTTCATAATGCTGAGGAAGGGCTAAAACTTGTTATTAACTAAATAATTAGGAATCAGATAATCAAACAATATATTCCCTCATTCAATATGGTAAATTGTTTCTATTTTTATTTTGATAGAGTTTTTTTTTCATTTTTCTGTTTTAGATTGATTTTGATAAAAACCAAGACAATTCTCTTGCTACTATTTATTTGCCTCCAAGTTTGCTAAATAATTTAAATCAAGAAGATCTTGAAACAATATCCAGGGCTCAATTCACTTTTTTCAATAAAAATGGACTCTTCCAGGTAGGCATCAATATGTTTAATTATTATGTAAAGAATGTAAGAATACTGAAATTTATCTTTATAATTTTGGTGAGATGGTACTGTTTTTATGACCCTATTCAGACACTATAAATTTAGAGAGAAGAATAGGATGACATTCATTTTACCTCTATGTGTTCATTATCTGATAAAATCTTTTGAAATTTTTTCTATGATTGGCAAATATAGTAAAAGACCTTTTTATTGTAAAGGCCGATTTAGACATCAAGTGAACTGCATGGTGAAATTAATGGGTACATTTTTAAAAATACCAATAGTGGCTCTTTTTCTTTCTATTGCTTTAATTTTTGTTGATTTTTTTTCTTTTTAACTTTGAGAGTCATGGTGACCTAAAAGTGGAGTTGTCACCTCACAATCAGAATGCTCTGAGTTCAATCCTAGGTAGCGGCAGATATTTCTCTCTCTGTATGCAATGAATAATTGTCTGCTGTGAACTCTGCATAAAGGACAGGAAGGGCATCCGGCCAGTAAACGCTCAGCTCTAATCAGTTACCTTGACCCCATCCCAAAGCAAGGGATTACACTGGTCATTAAAAAAAAATCTTATTTTTAATTTTGGTATTTAAAAAACAAGTCTTGATAATTTATTTGGTAAATTTATAAAATGCATAGTTATAGGAGGGGAGGCTAAAGAATACCAGAACTATAGGATTTGAAAAGAGAATGTAAATATTTCTTTGATATGCAGGTATTGCTTTATGAGCTTTCTTCAGTTCTGTGATCTGCTAAAGAGATCCTGCTGTCACGCTGAACAATGCATTGATGGGTAGAAATTCTTCTCAATTGCTGCATAACTTTGGAATGTATTATTCAGTGAAATACATATGGATCTCTTTATTTCTGGTTTTTAAAAGAATTTTGAAAACATTATTATTCCACTCTCTTTTATTAATTTTACTGGTGTTTTTGTTTTGTTTTGTTTTTGCATGCTCTTTTATGGTGCAATATGCCCTGAAAGGCAAAATAGAAATGTCTTCATCAATAAACATTTACATTTAATCTGGGGAAAATTTTCAATTAATAAGTAATATTAATCTGCCTCAAGATTTTCTAAAGAACATATGAAGTCAATACCAGTAGCATATTCATACACTAGAGCTTCTAAGTCTGTTAAGGTAATTCCCTGTTAGGAGAATGAGCGCATACAGGGAGACGTATTTGAGAGTAGTGTTTGAATAATACACACACAGCACACAGATACACTGTACAATAAATGTAGGTTTTTACTTCCAGAAAGGTTTAAGCAAAGTTCAAAATAGGCAATCCAAAGTCATTCACAGGTTAAATCAGTCAGTTTTCAATCCAGGGATAATCCAGTAACAAAGTCCAGTGTCAAAAACAGTTCAGTAACAGACTTACATTAAATCCAGAAAACACCAGTCAATTAGGAAAAATGGAGGAACTGCAATACTTTCCAACAGAAGGAAACAGAGATACACTGTCTTCTGAGACTCAGACTAAACAACCCAGGTTTCTGGCTCCATCTTATGGCCGTTTGAGAAACCACACCTAATTACAGTTTTGCATTTTCTTAAAGATACAGTTTTAAAATGTTTATCCTGGTTTATATATTTCTAACCCAAATACCTGTTAGGTGACTTATATTCCTAACAAAATCCAATAGAAATAAATCCTGAGTGATACCTGGGATTGGAATATAATAATCTGTTTTGTTCAAAATAGAGTTTGGTGCTAATAATTTCAATTTAAATGTAAGTATTTGTTCATAAATACAATAATTACGTCTCTTCTGTTTTTTTGCTTGTTCAAAATAAATTCTTTTTTAAAATACTTTTATTAAAGATAACAATTACAATAGAAAAGCTAACACAAACTAAAAGAAAAGCTAAAAAAAAAGAAAAAGTAAAAGGTGCAAAGAAAAAGAAAAAAGATACAAAGTTTAGTAAGTAAGAATATAGTAAAGAAAAATACAGTCACTTCCAACCTTCATCACAAGAAGTATAAACAACAACTTTTCACCTTCCTTTAAATTAGAACAAATGATCTCTTCTTCCCATATCCATCTGTTATCCATAAACAAAACTTCATCATTACAATCCTGATAACTGCAAAAGCCATTAAGGATTGCCAGAAATAACAACAGTTCAGTTAACTTTGATCAAATAGAGCAACTTTATATTCCTTCCTTTTACTTCTAACAAATCTTAATTTTAGTCCATTCATATAATGTGGTAGATATATTTTCAATTATATTATTATTTATTTATTATATATTTTATTTTATTTATTTATCCCTTCTCACCTAGTTATTCAAAGTTTTAACAAATCCCATTGATAATGTATAAAAAATAATCCAGGTTATTATCTTGGTTTATTGTTTATATATCCTTTTAAACTATTGAGACATATTTTTCTTTTCTACTATATGTCCACTGTAACATCATCTTTCATATAATTTTTGTAGCCTGTCATTTGTAAATCAACCTTTAACAGAAGCTGTCTTGTCAAGTAAAATTTCTCTAACAACTTTTAGACAGTGTATAGAGACATACATTGTTAAGATTAACTGTTGACTCTATTTTTCAAAAGTGTCTTTCAATATTTTCAGCGTTAGAATATTTTGCACCATTCTGTAACTGTTAATCAAGTTTATGTGTTCTCCTTTAAAATAAATCTTTAGTTTCCTCTAGTGGCCAATTTTTAAAATCTTAATATGTTTTACAAATATTCAAAACAGTTCAATTTATAATTAATTCCAAAACCTCAGTTCAAATTTATCAGTTTCTTTATAGTTCTTTTCAGACTCTTTATCAGTTGAGCATTTCCTGAAGTCAAAGTTTTAATTAGCTTTTTGCTGTTTATTTCATTTTTTAAAACAAAACGTTCTTAAACTTTATTTCGTTAAGAATTGAAGGCAGACTCACCTGATGTTTTCAGATTTGTTACTCCAAAGGTTTCTAATAGCTGAAAAGTAGTTAATAAGTAATTTCCAAATGTGATTAGGAAATGAAATATGGGTACTTTATGTCCTTTGAAAGCCATTGACCGTGGTTTGAACAAGATGGCTGTTTGCTAGTCTAAACCTACAAGGGACAACTTTTCTGTGGTCTCCTGGTGAGGAGCAACTCTCTGAACCATTGGTGGGTGATGTTCTCTTCCTTCTTTGTCTACATGCCAGATCTTCAATCTTCATAGAACCATCTTCAGTCTGCTACTCTAAGAGGTCCTGTGTTTTAGAAAACTATCAGGAAAATATATTTTTATATTATACTAAAGCAGAGTTCCAGAAGGAAGCTTTGTTTGTCAAAAGTTTGTTTCCTACAATTCATAACAATCTACAAATTATCTGCATTGTGCTGGAATATATCACAGGTTTTTTTTAATCAGAATATATTAAAGGTTATATAACTTGGCAAATAACCATGACCAATCGTTATTGTCTTTTAAACACACTTGGTAATATGTAGAGTTCATAGTCTACATTTTTTAAAAAAGCCTTTACAACAAAGAAATTTGGAATGGGCAGGAAAATCAAAGGCATACAGTAATTGGAACTTTGTTATGACATCATCCTAATGAAACATAATTAGGGAATGTTATTCAGCTTCCAGAGGGGAAAAGGCAGGTAAAGATTTTCTGGTCTTTTGAACTGTCCTAGTTTGACATGAACTAAATTATCTTCATAGTGGCTCAGTGGCTAAGATGCTGAGCTTGTCAATCAGAAAGGTCAGCAGTTTGAATCCCTAGCACCGCATAATGGAGTGAGCTCCTGTTTCTTGTCCCAGCTTCTGCCAACCTAGCAGTTTGAAAGCATGTAAAAATGCAAGTAGAAAAATAGGCTCCACTTTGGTGGGAAGGTAACAGCGTTCCGTGTTCCTTCGGTGTTTAGTTATGCTGGCCATATGACCACGGATACATCTTCGGAGAATGCTGGCTGTTCGGCTTTGTAACAGAGATGAGCACCACCCCCTAAAGCCGGAAACGGCTAGCATGTATGTGCGAGGGGAACCTTTATCTTTATCTTAAATTGCCTTCAAAGTTTCTCTCTACCAGGCCTAGGGGAGAACTAGAAAGTAGATACCAGTATATGAGCAGAGATGTTTGCTTCCCTGTCCGATTAGATTTGTAAAGTACAGTATCATGTACTGGTATTTGTTGTGCATATATGACAGGGAGCAGATGGCTTTACCCACCTTGGGTGTAAGAGTTTTTAGCATATAAGCTACCAAAAGAGAGCTTCAACCTACTGTCTTTAAAAGGAGTATTGTATTAAACTGGAAACAGCTTCCCTGCTCATGCATTAAACGTTAATTATTTTATGTATGGGTGTTAACAAACCACTAGGTCTTTTTCTTTTCTATCTCTTTATCAAAAGATAATGTACAATGAGTAAAGACTGGAAGGTAACTATAGTCCTTGCTCAGTCCCAATTTAGATTGCAGATCAGGTTTGAACCATAGTTTATGTGAAGCAGTGTACTGAAATAATTGGATGATAATCATAATTTAGATTGGCAGCCTGTGAAAACATGCTTGGATTTTCATAATAGGGTAATGTATAAAGTAATAGTAAAGCTGAAAATAAGTATGATCTCCTTTCTGTAGACAGGTTTTGTTAATATGATAAGAAAAGCTATTCCTTCTTAGATTGGGAATTAATCTAATTATATCATCAGACATCGGTCAGGATTGTTTGTGAATTGACTCCAAACAAATATCAAAAGGAAAATATTTTCTCAGAATGACTGCAAAATTATGCATTGCAGTAGTAAGCGAAACAGCAGACTTTCTGTGAGGAAAAAACAACATTTTAAATTAATGAACGGGATGTTTTACAATCAGGTAATGTTAAGAATTATGTACTGGCAATATTTAATCTGGTAATGTGGAGAAATAAATGTATGAATTCTTGTTACTAAATGGAGGTTTACAAAATCCCATTTTCCTATAAATCTTTAAACTAATATCTTAAAGGATACAGAAGCTCCTTCCAATTTAACAAGTTACGTGGTAGCCTGCAGTGTGGGAAATACTACTATCCGTGATCTCAAGGAGTCTGTGAAAATTACAATCAAGCATACATTCAAACATGATAACATCCAGGTAAGAGTTCTTCAGCTTTTGTTTAAAATATAATTGATTAAGTTAGAGCAACAAAATATTCATTTGTACTGAACAGGAGGGCAAAACAAAATGGTTTTTAGTAACAGAAATACCTCTACATAATACACATGTATTGGCAACCTCTGAATTATTTTCTGTGGCCCGCAGTTGTTTCTTTCTCCAAATTCAACCCTGAAATCAGGAAGCTGGGGGACAAAAACTGAAGGTAAATGTTATTGTCCTTTGTGAATTGAAAACAATATAAGCAGCAAGTATATCCTTAAAGAAATGTGTTAGCATTCCTTTTTCTTCACTAATGAGAGAGGTTGCATGTAGGTTCCAGTTTCATGTACAGGAATCCATGACCCATTATTTCTATACTTTTTCACAATGTTAATGGGAGAAACTGGAGAAAGGGAAGAGCAGAGTAACAAATACAGCAGCTTTCACTGCTTTTCCTTGCTGTGAATCTACAAAACAAAATAGCACCTGTGGTGATTATAGCATTCCTTAATCCACATTATCCAGTTAACTCCTGCAAGCACTTTCTATTTTTTTCATTCAAATTAGCTCTTTGTTAGAGGACTAAGTTTAATAATTTCTAATCCCGCAGTTTTGAGACAGCCACAAAATTACAACATCTTAGAAAATGGATTTTCTTCAGGAGAGCATAACAGAGCTGAAGGGTTAAATTCCACAATGATTGCTTTTCTCCAGTAGTTATCCAACTGATTAAGCGTGCATGTTTAGAAGTTTGGATTTTTAATTGAAAATGGTAATTTAAGATTGTTTCTAATTTGTACTTTAGTTCTTTATGTGTTTACAAATTTAGAACAATAAATGGAAAGAAATGGAGATGGAGAATTAGTTTCCTTGCTTAATAAATAATGTTTTAGAAGATATTACTTTTTAATTCATGTACCTAATGGAAACACATTTTTTGTCGTGTTTGTTTAATTTTTAGAAGGCTCCTAATGCTACTTGTGTTTTTTGGGACATGAACAAGAACAGTAAGTTTATTTTTCCCCTTTTCTTTGATACGGAAAATATGGGGCATTTCTGAAAACTTTTTATTTACTTAGCAGTAAGACAATTCACATTCAAACCTACTAATCATTTATACAAGATGTAAAATCTAAAAGTTTAGTCTATCAGTGGCACTGAGCCTCCCTCTAGTGGTGAACCCTTTAATATAATCTAATTATGTAATATAATCCAACCATCCATTATAGATGAATAGTTTCCATGTATTTCTTTGGGATTTACTACTTCTGTAATCTTGTTACAATTCAGACCACACTCAGGAATCAGAAAATGGACTGGAGAATATTTACAACTAAGCAACTTCTCCTATCCAGACTGGAAAGTGATTATAACCAAGCAACTATGCCTATCCAGATACTTCATTTTCTAGATCAGTGATTCTCAACCTGTGGTCCACGGACCACTGGAGGGCCACATGTCATCACAAGGATTCCATGAAGGCTTGAAGAAATCTTGTGATTTAAATCTTGAGTTAAATCTTGGTGGTCTGTGGCTATGGTCTTTGGCCATAAAAGGTATTTAAAGGAGGTCCATGGTAAAGAAAGAAAAAAAAAGGTTGAGAACCACTGTTCTAGAGTAATGAAAAGATGTGTTGATGGAGGGTAGTTGTTGGAAGTCTTGAGATGCATCCAAGTCAGCATAGGTTAGATTTTACATTAGTCCCTAATAGTGGTAATAGAGACTTTTTTTAGGGCTTCAACCTCTATCAAATATCAGCTGGAGGATCTGTTTCAAATAATGCATTACGAAGGACAAAGAGATGGGGCATAGTTGTCCATAACCTTTATCTGGCTACAACTAAACTTCATCTTAATCTTCATCCATAACTTTTTTGGTCTGCCTTTGTGTAGCCCAACTAGAAGGATTGATAATATTAAAGTAAGATTTTGTTGAAAGTATTTAGTAATCATTTATAACAGTTGTGAACAGTTCTTAAATCCTTCCATTAAAACAGGTAGAAGCATATTGTCATCCATTGAGGTAAACTGCTCAATATTTTAAATTAGCTTGTTGCTCATCTTGTTATCACAGAGTTATAGGAACCTTTTCAATGACAATCAACAATGTCATAACAGGAAGTGCAACCAGGCAATTGAACAGTCTCATTTTTAATGTCCATGTCAAGTATCACATATAAAATTGGCAGTGCTTCAGTTGCTCTGTCACACTTGCCATTTTGATATAATTGACTGTACTGTAGATGCCCCTGCAGAATCAGTTTGTTAAAGCTACTGTATGTTTCATCATTCCATCATATTTGTTTGAATTGCCCAAACTGTGAAAAAGCAGGGGAGGAACCACTATAGGAGAAAGCAGGGTTTTACCCTCAACAAAAATTTGAACATAGGATAGTTTTTCCCCCTGCCAAAATGAGAATGTCCATCTCTGTTCATGGTCTTCCCTTAAACAGGACTGATAAAATTGGGATTTGAGATACAGCCTTTTCTTTGGTACCATTTAAAGCAATACAGCATCTTACAAAAATTTACTGGCTACTTTTTAACTCTTTAAGTAATTGCTAATAAACTTTCCATTTCTGTGGAGTTTAATGTTTGATCTTTTTCATGTGTTGCCTGCCTCTTTAACTTTGTCCATTTTTGCTTTCATCGTGGTGTGTGTGTGTGTGTGTGTGTGTGTGTGATAGATAGATAGATAGATAGATAGATAGATAGATAGATAGATAGATAGATAGATATTTTTGTAGATTTTCACGGGTACAGGTATGCAGGTCTTGGCGTGTTCAGGTCTTTTCCCGTGTAAGATTGAGACCCATCCCATAGACGAAAGACAACCACCATCCAGAAACCAGATCACGGCTGCATCACCAGCTGCCACACACCCTGACCCCCAAACCAAGCAAACAGACACATGCCATGAACACATATCCAGGCCTCAAACTCAGAGCCAAACCAAAACCCGGAACGTCACATCACAGCCATCCGCTCAGGATATCACATCACAGAACTCAGGAGGTTACACCACTAAACCTCAGAATGTTGCAACACAATCATGACCCAGGAGATTACAGCACAAGACCCAGGATGTCAAAACAATAGAACTCAGAAGGTCATCACATAGCCCATTACCCGGTCATTACAACATAGGAGGCTGATAGACACACAGCCAATACCTCAGCCACACATGTTCTTACAAAAAAGCCAGCCAATCTGCAAACATCAACTCCATCAACCAATCAAGAAATGACAACATAGCCGACCTTCCCACGAGTGGGACCTCATCGAAACATTGCCAAGATGCTCTCAATCTTACACGGGAAAAGACCTGAACAAGCCAAGACCAAGACCTGCATATGTATGTATGTATGTATGTATGTATGTATGTATGTATGTATGTATATAAAACTTAAGAATATATATATATATGCACATATACATATATACATACATACATACATACATACATACATACATACATAATTATATATGTGTGTGTGTGTGTGTATGTGTGTGTGTGTGTATATATGTATATATATATATATATATATATATATATATATATATATATATATATATATTTACTGCACGTTTAAATCCTATATTTTAAATAATTCTCATAAGTTATTGTCATATGTTGTACATATGAAACATACATGAACAATTTTAAAAGGATGATCATCATCATGATCATCAGTAACAATAATAATTAATTATTATAGGAGGCCAAGGTGGCTGGAATAAAACAGGCTGCTATGCACTTCCCGAGTCAAATGAAAATGAGACTATCTGTCTCTGCAATCATCTTACACATTTTGGCATATTGATGGTAAGTACCGGTCTTATTCTTTCATAACATTCACAAATTGCTATCTTCCCTGAGGTACTTTTGCAATTTTACTTAAATGAGGTACTTTTGAACATACCATACATTTTTTATTCTTTTAATCTGAATTGTAGTATTCTTGATACCACACAATATGATATTAGGTACAATATTAGAGGAGAATGTGTCATTGAATGTTATCAACATAGGAAAACATGAGAAACACATCCTCATCAGCAATGTTCAACGTTGATAGAGACATCATATGATTTTATTCTGCTTTGATCCCTATGCATACAGTTAATAATGCAACATAGAAGACTATATATAGTTCTTTTGCATTTTCTTACATATTCTAGTCCAGAGTGAGAATCTGCTATAGGAATTATATTTCTGTTGCTGTTTTAGGAAAATAACTTTTCTGGAAGTTATTTCAGAATATTTTCCTTTTAAAAAATTTTTTGGCCCTGTTGAACCCTCTGCAGGCAAGGAAAATATGTGTTAAATACTGAACTTCTTAAAAATCTATAAAATTCTATCTGTAACTTTTTTGACAATGAGCTCTTTTCAGTAACCATTTCAACTTTTGTCTTGATATTGACAGCTTCTAAGATATTTGGTGGTATATTTTTATGCTAAAAGTTAAGTATGTACATAAAACTTTTCCTGGTTTAATTTTTTTTAAAACAAACTAGGTTCAAATACTGAGTTTTTATCTACTTCTTCCTTTCTACTTCCCTCCTATGATTCATAGTACATCATACCCACAAAGTTAATACTGTATATGGCTCCCATAGGCCTGGTGATGTTGGGTGAGGATTAAGGTTAGGGTTAGATTTCTATTCCTTCTCAATATTATTATGTTCTACTTCTATATATTTTTCAAAAAGGAGAGCGTTCTTTGAAATAAATTCAATGGGTCCTTTCTCTTGCTGTGAGTATTTTTGTAAGGGTTTTAGAAACAAAGATAGGGAAAAGCCTACAGAATCTTGGCAGCATTCCAGCCTGAAAATTTTAGTTTTGGGGGCAGTTCTTTTATTTGCGTATCCCAATAATACTTCCAGGATTATTACTTTGAAAAATCTTTCAGGACCAGCTCCTTGCCTAACCTATGGTCACAAGCCACAGTCATCCCCATCTGATGGTAAAGACTGCAACGACGACACCATTAAAGCCAACATCTTTAACACATTCTTCGGCTCAGTATTTGTAAACAGCAATGGATCATGCCCAGTATTTCCTAGCCGTACCACAGATAACAACAATGATCTAATACATATCGATTTCACAGAAGACAATGTTAAAAATCACTACGCAATCTAAAACCATCTCTATCTATTGGACCGATGGAATATGTGCCTACTTCTTAAGAAAGCTATCCACTGCCATAGCCAAACCTCTAAGCATAATCTTTGAAAATCTTTCAGGACCAGCTCCTTGCCTAACCTATGGTCACAAGCCACAGTCATTCCCATCTTCAAAAAGGGAGACCCAAGCCTAGTTGAAAATTACAGGCCAATCTCCTTATGCTGCGTCACCTGTAAAGTCATGGAATCAATTATTAACCAATCCATCATCCTCCACTTAGAGACAAACAACCTACTCTCCAATAAACAATTTGGTTTCAGAAAAAAAACTATCCTGTAATCTGCAACTCTTACACTGCAAAAACATATGGATGACACAACTCGACCAAGGCAAAGCAATAGACGCAATCTACATAGACTTCTGTAAAGCCTTTGATTCAGTGGTACACGACAAACTACTCCTAAAAATAAAATCCTATGGTATCTCTGGACAACTGAATAACTGGATAGAAGCATTCCTGTCAAACAGACAACAAATGGTCAAAATCGGGAGCGTCCTATCAAATCCAGTACCTGTCAATAGTGGTGTCCCCAGGGCAGTGTTCTAGGACCAACTCTCTTCATACTCTACATAAACGACCTCTGTGATCATATTAAGAGCAATTGCGTTCTCTTCGCTGATGATGTAAAGCTGTTCAATACCACAGACAATACTGCTACCCTACAAAAAGATCTTGACTATGTATCTGAATGGTCAAACAAATGGCAACTTCAAATCTCAACAAATAAATGCTCTGTCCTACATATTGGCAAAAAAATCAGAAAATAAAATACAAGCTGAATAGCCAAGATCTTGTTGATGACCCAAGCTCTGTAAAGGACCTTGGAATACTCACCTCTAATGATCTAAGTGCTAGAGCCCACTGCAACTACATAGCCAAAAAGGCATTAAGAGTTGTTAACCTAATCCTACGTAGCTTTTTCTCTGGTAATATCACACTACTAACCAGAGCATACAAAACATTTGTTAGACCAATACTCGAATACAGTTCATCAGTCTGGAACCCTCATTACGTATCTGATATTAACACAATTGAGAAAGTCCAGAAATATTTCAGTATACACTTATACTTATTATCTTGTAAACAATTGGCAAATCAAATAAATAAAATAAAATAAATTATTTCTGTGCAGAAACGTATGAGACTTCTCAATCGACAGCTGTATTTAAAACAGGATGAGGCAGTGGTGCCCATTACCAGATGATGTTTATACCTCTTTAATGCCTGAGTGCTTTAATACGGAACACTTTTTGTCTCTTTCAAGAAAGTTAACAGCACCAACTTCAGAGGCTGTCAATATCATAGTTCAGTACTTTTTCTGAAATTTTTAATGCTGAAAGACTATTCTTACTTACCTGGGGGAACGTCTATGGAGCTAAGTGGGGCTTCGGTATAAATAGGTATGAGTGTAATTGTGCTGTAAGAATCTCATTCTGGTATGTTCCCTTTTACGAGCATGTTCACACTGTTGTTCTGAGAAAGATAAATCACTTAGAAAATGACCCTATAGACAGAAACTGCAGATTGTCCACCCCTGTACTTTAGTGAATCTTCATTCAGATCTGTGTGAGCAGAAAATCTGAAGGTGACATCACATTATCACATTCCATACAAACAACATGTCTTTAAATCTGGCCAGCAGTTTTAAGCAATTCTTAGAAGTGGGAAATTTTATAGTTGAGAAATAGCAATGAAATCTGTTCCATTCCATTTTTCCATATAAGATTACCTTCCTTTTAGCCTTTGTATTATTTCCACAAGATTCCAGTTGTGTTCTGTTTAATGTTTGAGACCCGGCTGGGAGAAATGGGTGAGCTGTTGGAAGAAAATATTCTTAAAAACATTTGGATACCAATCCTCATTTTACTCATTCATTTAATCAATTTATATGGTCACTCATCTTGATGCGATGATTCTGGGCACATTACAAGAGAAGCGTCTATAAACAGCAATGTAAGAAGCCTATAATGATAGCCAAGAGAAAAACCCAATCAACAATTACATCGTAACTAATGGCAGCATCTCATGAACTATTACTAGCTTCCTAACCCACCTACCCCAATGCCTAGGAACAAATCCAAATTTTAAAGTGTTTTATCTCCTTTCATTTTTCCAATATTCCATTTATTTTTATCAACCTGATTTCTAAGGAACGTTGAGAAAATAAAAACTGCAGGTGGAAGGATTGCTTACTGATTGTTTTGTAATCTGCAGGATGATATGACATAAAACTATAGTGTTTTGTATTTACTGCTCATTTCAGTTGATATACAACATACCCTCATGACTTCAGGAACAACAGGAAGGAAACAAAAGGTGTGACAGCAAAGTATTAAATATATCGTGGGCAGTACTTTTGGCCAGATTGCCTCTGACTTTCATCTATGTTGTTGTCCCAGGAGAAAACAAACAGTTTTCAAAAATGTCTTTCTAACAGTTTATATACTTTGTTTCTTTTTCTGTATAGGATTTGCCAAGAACAGCTTCACAAATAGATTCTGGAAATACCAGAGTCCTCACTTTCATAACATATATCGGTTGTGGAATATCAGCCATATTTTCTGCTGCAACCCTTCTGACATATATTGCTTTTGAGTAAGTATTTGTTAAATAATAATTTTAATTACACCACCGTATTTCAATCTAATCAGTATTGCCCAAAATCATTCTGTAGAGAGAGCTACAAAATCAGATTTAAAATTCAAATTATTGACTATGAATATGAGAAATCAGGAAAATGCCATAAAAGTAAAATCTGATCCTTAGTCTGCTGTACCAGCAGATAGATAAAGTAAGACATGTGTTTTCTTTGTGGTGTCAAACCCCAGTCCCCACTGATCCGGGGTTTGCCATACCTGAGGGAGGGACCCCAGGACAGGAGGTGGATGGTGGGGAGACCGAAGCTGCAAACGGCATCCTGGCCCCCAAGTGGCATGGCCCCACATGACACCGACTAAAAGCTTATTGTCAGCCGGCTTGCATTCGCCTGGATTGTAATTGCCTGCAAGCCGGCTTTGTTGCTCATCTTGTTATCACAGCAAGCAGGCTGTTCATTGACTCTGCCGGCAGCCCGACGATCAGCTGATCAAGCCTGCCAGTTTCTCCAAAGGCGGAAGGACATAGCTCCAGCATTCAAAAGGCTCTGGGAGGTGGAGGCTCCCAGCACGAACTTTAGTCCTATATTTTGGGGAATTTATTGTGTGCTGAGATCCGGGTTAATAAACCACTGGGAACTCAAAGCAAGTAGCATCCTGGTTGTAGGTTAGGTCCAGAGCTTGGACCTTTGAGAGGTGGCAGGAATGTGGTTTTGGTGTTGCAAACAAACCAGATGCCTATAAATAAAATAGCTAAATAACTATTTAATTCCTAAACTAGGTAAGAATCTGGGATATCATATTAAAATGCAGCTCTTACTTATTTATTCTCTCTAACATAAATGCCCATATATCACACACACATAAGTCCATATGATACCTGAATTTATTTTAAAGATTCAGGCATGGAGTTTTGTATTCCTGATAATATCCTGGTTTCTATGGAAAATTAGAAATCAAGCCCAAATTACAAAACAATCTGCTAGAATAAATATATCACTTAAAAGCAAATTCATATACATTACTTTCTCAGTGGACAAGTTTATAAACGGACTTACCTTTTATCAGTTGACACAAGTACATCTGCGTGTTCCATTATGGCCTAAATAATTCTGAGGTTCAAGAAAAAAATGTCAGAAAATGAATAGGATGGAATTCTTACTTGATTACATTGTAATTTGCTATCCATTTATCACCAGAAAACTGCGAAGAGATTATCCGTCCAAAATCCTAATGAATTTGAGCACAGCTTTGCTGGGCCTGAATCTGGTCTTTCTCCTGGATAGTTGGATTGCATCATTTGACATAGAAGGCCTCTGCATAGCTATTGCTGCTCTCCTGCACTACTTTCTTCTGGCAACTTTCACCTGGATGGGCCTTGAAGCTGTTCATATGTATATAGCTCTAGTAAAAGTGTTCAATACGTACATTCGTCAATACATATTAAAATTTTGTGTGATTGGTTGGGGTAAGTAAGACTCTTTTACATTTTTTGTTTCATTCTAGCTCCTGAAGTGACAACAGAAATACATTAAATATATAAGAATTATTTTTGGTTTTCTAGTTTTATATTCCTCCTTTCCCTCTTCATTTTTGGCTAAATTAATACTTATTATAAGTTGCAGAATTGTTCCCAGATAAGTTCCAATATTCTACAGGTATAATTTGAAAAGTTTTAAATATTTCATATAAGATTTTTCCAGTTAATTTTTATTCCTAAAAGTGAGCTCTTTCCTTTAAATGTAATTTCATAAGTTTATCTGACTTATTTACAGAAATCAGTAGGAGTAGCCATACATATTGATAGCTTAAAAAGCCTGACCAACTGATAATCTCACAAATAGTTATGGACAGTTTTTGAACAACAAAATTAGAATCTTTAGGCCAAATAATGTGAGTTTTTATTAGCCCAATTTCCAACCATGGAGTCTATAATTCCTGCCTTGGAGTCATTTTTATTTAATGAAGCATTTGCTTGGTTTCTTTTACAAATAAAAAAGTACCCAATGAAGTTATATTCATATAAGTAGCAGAGGAACTGAAGCTGAGAGCAAGCAATAGGTTCCTTCATTTTATGTATCAATTGTTTTTATTCTGCGTTATATATATTCATGGCTACAAGGAGCATTTTCATAGCATAATCTTTATACATTATAATCTAACACAGCATGGTAGTAACTGATTCTTCTATAAAGCTAAAGAAAAATTACTAAAGAAATGTATGAAATTCATAAAGAAATATGTTGTATATACTGTAAGAATGCATTGTGAAGATTATGTTGGTTAATACATTCTATGAAGTATGCTATCATTTGTAGATAGTTTTTCTGAGCCTTTAACTAAGTGCTGTTTTCAGATTGGAAGGAAGGACAGCTTTTATTTATAAAACAGTGAACAGTGATTCCAACAAATAAATGTACAGTTCATGAAACGTAACTCCTATTCACTTCGCCTCCCCCCTAAATTTGTAATTTTTGAATTATGAAAAAAAGCTTGTAGGGCTTGAACACAATTGTAGTATGCAACGATTCATAGAAAGAAAGACATAATCATGAAATAACAGCAATAAACTAATTTGTGAGTAGATTTCTTATAATTTTAACTACATTATTGACACCCATTTTGAGTTACCATACAAAATACTAACTATTCATCTAGAATAGAATGGGGCACGATAGTTCAGTGTTTAAAGATGCTGAGCTTGTCAGCTGAAAAGCTAACAGTCCAAGTTTGAGACCCAAGCACTGCACAACAAGGTGAGCTCCCATTCCTTGTCCCAGCTCCTGCCCACCAAGCAATTAGAAAGCACACAACTGGAAGTAGAAGAATAGGTACCATTTCGATGGGAAGATCACAATATACCTTTTTTTTAAAAAACAAATTTTATTGATTTTAAAGACAAACAAACCATCATTAACCATTAAATACATAAAACCTCTTTCCATTATTAATTTTACAAGTCAAGTAAAATATTATTTTATACAACATAATTCTGCTTTACACCATTTCAATATGGACATATAGATATCTCTTAACAAATTTCTCATTATTTCTCTTTTCGTATTCAATTTCATTATTATTATTATTATTTTCTATATTTATCCAGTTTATAATCATCATCTACATTTCTCTCTGACTTGATTACCATTATTCTCATCCAACATTCCTCCGAGGTTTTATTAATTTTCAAACAAAACATGAACACACAAAACACAAAAATATAAAACTTCTTTTAAGAAAGTAGTTTGGCCCCAGATTACCTCTCTTTGTATGGACTTCAATTAAATTCGTGCTCATCTTATATACCATTACCTATCTTATTTACCATTCTATATCTTCTATATAACTTCTCCCGCTTTTCACGCTTCTTATTTCTATTTTATTTAATTCATTTTAATTTAAATCATTGTATTTGTATTTTTTGCCCATTCTTTCCAAATTATCCATTTATCTCATTCCCTACAGTAAGAAAAAAAAAAGGATTTCTCCTGAAATCACTGATCAGAGTGTGATGCCTTTCTATCCTCCCCCTAAATTAATATTTAAAATAACGCCTAATACCCAATCTGATTCTGCTTAGTACATTCTACCTGCTAACCTTTAAAAAGAGAAAAAAATAATAATAATAAGTCCATAATAATTAATATAATTAAATAATAAATCTAAATGTTAAATCTTATAACATTCCAATTGTCTATTTCAAAGGACAAGTGCTACAATAATGAGTTTATAATAAAATCAAAACAATAGTCAATTAAACTTTTTAATTAAACTCAGTATTTTAAACATTCCTTTTAATATTTTGTTAAATTTTAAAATCTGTCATTACTAAACATTTCAATATTTTGATCTTTTATTAATTCTTATAACATTCTAGTTTTCTATTTCTAATACAAGTACTACAATACCATCTTATGTACCTTGCAGAATCTTCTTTTTTAAAGAAATTATACATTACCCTTTATCCCTAAAAAAAATTCCTTTTTTCCCATCTTGTTTCATACCTTTGTGGCTTTTTCCTCTCTTTTCCCTTCCTTTCTTATCCCACCTGGCCTTTTTACCCTCCCCTCTACTAACCTCCGCCTTTTTAGCTTCCCCTCTCTGTTGTATTCCTTTTTCCTTTTGCTTAGTAACATTGAGTTGATTTTGCATCTTTGTTTTTTTAAGTCTTAAGTCCTTCATTTTCCTTCCTTTCTTTCTCTTTTCTCTCTTAATTAAATTTTTAGATTCATTGAAGATGGCGTTTTCTTCTTCTTCTTCTTCTATTTCCTCCATCTGTTGTTGTGTTTGCTGATAAATAGCAAGCGCCATTTCTAAAAAAAGGAAGGCTTCTTTCACAGCGTCCTTGCTTTCTTTCTTTATTTCTCCATATTCCTTTCTAAGTTCATCAACAGGTAAAGCCATTGTGAATCTTTTCTTTGTTCTTCTTCTTAAAGCAACCAAGATGTTTCAAAAGTTAAAACAATTCCCCAAAGTCCCAGAGACATCAAACAGTCCAGACAAAGCACAAAGTTCTCACTTTCTCTTTGGGGTGGTATCAGTAAAAAGGAAAAGAAAAAAAGCCCAATCTGTATTTTAGAGCCTTGTTACAATTAATTCTTAGTCTCAAAATCTTCAAGACATCTCCTCCAGCAAAATCTTAATATTTTTTTTGTCCTCTCCCTTCCCACTTATAACAAGAAGCCAAGTTTTTACCTTTTATAAAAAAACAACAGGTTTCTCAATGGCCATTTGTTGATTCCATAGGGAAGGAGAGTAAACTTTCCATTTCAGCACCTCAATTTTGCCGCTTGAAATTCTCCTCTGGAAACAAAGTATCGTTCAAGAAGTCATATTTTTCAGGATTAGACGCCTCTTAAAATCCTGGGTCAGCCAAAAAACTTTCTCTGAAACTTTCTCCTCTCTTCCTCCTGCTCAGTCTTACCCAGCTGCCGGCTTCTTTGTGGCAGCCATTACAGACCGCCGCTCGACCGCCTTGAGAAAAGGGGGTTTTGCCGGCTGGAGAGGGGGTCTGCAACACCCCCAAATCCCTCACCAGCTCCCCCCTATCTTCGGCTGCCTCTGCGGGGCAGCCTTAGCCTCCAGATCTGTCAGGATCGGAGGCACCAAGACGGCTAGCGCCGCAGGGATCACACAGGATCGCGAATCCCTGCCGCTGGCGAAGCCGACAAACCGGAAGATCTCAAGATCACAATATACCTTTGACATACAGCCAAGGTGACCATGTGACTACGGAAATGTCTTCGGACAACACTGGCTCTCTTGGCCAAGAAACAGAGATAGCACCATGCCATAGGGTCAGACATGATTGGACAGGGAAACCATTATATTTTTTTTAAATTCTAGAATAGAACATTAAACCAAATATTATTGACATTGTGCTGAATCCTTAGAACTTAGATGGATTGGAATATCATTTTCTATAATATTTCTTCATTAAATATCCCCTAAAGCCTTATAAATTATTTTAAAAGCAACATATGGTCTAGCATTTGTCAGTTTAGCAGAGAAATGATGCTGTCCATCAATGAAGAATCTTTTATTGAAATTAGCATCTAGAATACTTTACATATGATCACTTCTTTCTCTTTAAAAGACTGGGTTAATAAGTCTTTATAAGACTTTTGATAATCATTTGCTTGCTCCTGGTATATATGACTACTCTTATCCATGGCAGCTACTTAGAGCAAAATATTGAAGATGAAAAAAGAGAGATTTTTCACCACAGAAGTGTTATGATGTATCCACAGAATCTGCTCTCGAAAGTTGGAGAGGATTACAGAAATACTAGAAAAAGTCAGCTTGTCCTGTGTAAGATATATCCTTACCAATGCAGCATCATATGCAAAACCGTTTATTATTATTTTGTTCAGCTGTTCCTCTCTTAAGGTATTTGAAAGTAGACATAAACACAAGTCAAGTTGAGCTGGCAGATTTGTTGTCATCTTTAGTGCATACACTGCAGCTTAAGGTTTACAATTACAGTGAGTATTTGAAAATGGATGAAAGTAGAAAAAAAGATGAAGCTAAACACTTTTGTTCACATCAAAAAGTTCAAATGCACACAGGCATAATAATATTTATATATACATACACACACACACACACACACACACACATATATATTTGTTTTCTTAAGTTTTCGTGGGTATTTATATGTATGGTGTTCAGCTTTGTTCGGGTATTTTCCCACGTCATTATAGTTGTGCTTTTAAAGTTGTAGCGACGTTTCAGCAGAATCTCATCTGCTATCATCAGGCTTCTGTATTGTGTTTGTCTGTGAGTCAGACTTACACAGCCGTTTCTGTTTTAAATTTGGTGCTAGCCTACTGCTGTGCCAGAATGCTTTTTTTCTTCATCCTGAATGGTTGGTAGTCTTGGTCTGTGTTTATTGGTCTTGGAGTTAAATTAAATACATATGAAGCTGATAGATAAGACACCAAGTCACTAACATCCAACGCACAAGCAAACCACCCAAAAGTAACTTACACAAAGAGGAACTAAAAGCCCTGCAAGCCCTAAAGAACGACAGCAGCATAATCATACTTCCAACAGATAAAGGTAATGCCGCAGTAGTAATGGATAGAAAAGACTACGAAACAAAATTGACAGACCTACTCCAAGACTCCACATACAAACCCATAAACACGGACCCAACCACGTATCTGGAAAAAATAACCAAGAAGAAAATCATAACCAGTAACATGAGCAAAGAGATCCAACAGACAATCATCCCAAGAGAAAAATCTTCCAGATGCCTCAAACTATATGGCCTCCCAAAAATACACAAAGAAGGCATACCTCTCAGACCCATAGTCAGCTCCAGAGGAGCACCACTACAAAACCTAGCCAAATACCTAGCAAAATAGCTATAGCCCCATGCAGAAGCAGCAGCTTCACATGTACAAAACTCATACCACCTCTTGGAAATGATCAAAGATCTACACGGGGAACAAAAAGATCTGCTTGTAAGTTTCGACATGGTTTCACTATTCACTCAAGTCCTGATAACAGAAACCCTAGAAATCATCAAAAATAAATACCAACCACCCAAACACCTCATGGAACTAGCAGAACACTGCTTAACCAACACATATTTCATATATAAAGGACAAAGATACAAGCAAATTGAAGGAGCCCCTATGGGATCACCACTGTCACCCATCATTGCAAACCTGTTCATGGAAGAATTTGAATCCAGAGCCCTAGCCAATGCCACCCACAAACCCAAACTATGGTTAAGATACATCAATGACACATTTGTTATTTGGCCCCATGGAAAAGAAAACCTAAACAATTCCCTAACACACCTAAACAGCACACAACCCAAAATCAAATTTACCATGGAAACGGAAACAAACAACTACCATTCCTAGATGTACTAATCTACAAAAAAACAGATGGCACACTAGGACACACCATATACCAGAAGAAAACACACACCAACCGCTACCTCAATGCCCAATCCCACCACCACCCAGCACAGATAAACTCCGTGGCCAAAACACTAATTGCCAGAACCAAACACCTGGCAGGCAAGACACACATAAAGAATGAACAATGCACCCTGACTAAAGTACTGACAACCAACGGCTTCCACAAAAGCAAAATCACTGGCCTGATCCACAAAAACACACTGAGACATAATGGAGACCTAGAAGATGAACAGACCTATGGAACAGCTGTCCTGCCCTACATACAGGTACTACAGAAAAAATCAGTAACATACTACACAGGCATCACATCAAGACTGCCTTATTAACATACAGAAAAAATAGCAGCCATCCTAAAAAAAACCAAAGATAAAATTGACCTGGAAAACCAAGGCATATATGAAGTCCCTGTGCATCATGCCCTGCCACATACATTGGACAGACCAATAGAAGAATAAGTACCCGCCTGGATGAACACAAAAATGCAGTAGAAAAGCTGGAACACACTTCCTCACTAGTCCAACACATGAAAGCCACAGGTCATAGCATCGACTTCAATGGCACCAAAACCCTAGTCACTATAGAAAACCCCAGCTACAGAATTATCAGAGAAGCCATAGAGATTGAAAAAAGACCTGAAAGCATGAATAGAAGAGATAACACCACCAGACTGTCAATTATTTGGAAGCCTGCACTCATAAGGGTCAGAGAGTGAGCTGAGTCATTGAGCCACACCCCACAGGGGATAAAAGTGGGTGTGTTTTCTCCTGAAACTTTGTACAAGACAAAGTTTAACCTTACTTCAGATTTTCTTCGTGAATGACTATTTTTGTGGACGGCCTTGTGATTTTCTGTGAGTAAAACTTTTATCAGTTCGGACTTGGCAGGCAGGACATATGGGAATGCCAAGAATATTATCAGTTCCAAAGAATTAACTCTGTGAAGTCCGAGCCAGCTTGCCTGCCTGTGTTGGTGTGAGTTTGTACTCTTTCATATTTTGGGAAAGAGGAAAGGCGAGACAGAACACATACACACACACACACACATACACACACACACATACACACACTTATTAAGTTTTCGCGGGTACTTACAAGTATCAGCTTGGTACTTGTACTTGGTACTTAAGTTTTCGCGGGTACTTCAGCTTTGTTTGGGTATTTTCCCACGTCATTATAGTTGTGCTTTTAAAGTTGTAGCAACGTTTCGGCAGAATCTCACCTGCCATTATCAGGCTTCTGTATTGTGTTCGTCTGTGAGAACACAATACAGACGAACACAATACAGAAGCCTGATGATGGCAGATGAGATTCTGCTGAAACGTTGCTACAACTTTAAAAGCACAACTACAATGACGTGGGAAATACCCGAACAAAGCTGAATACCATATATACATACATACATAAACACACACACACACACACACACACACACACACACACCACAGTATTTTAGAAATGTTGATAATTGATTTTAAAGGTACTGTTGCATTAATTTGCTCTATTAGATGATGTGGCAGATGGCTGAGATTCATAAGGTGGAAAGCCAGAGTTCTTACCTCTTTTTTCAGACGCCTCATGTCTTCACATCCTTTTGAAGCTTCTACTGTGAGGTAGCATCTTGGTACTTCCTGCTACCACCATCTTATGAAGATGCCTCACCTGGCATATATACCTCATTCCAGTGCTTTTAGAGAGATAGGACTCTTACACTCTATCCTTTCTTTCTGATTAAATAGGCAAAATGCTGAATCACTTTCTGGTCATTCATGTAACATATAAGTACAGCAGTTAGAGAGTTCAGCCTTTCCTCCCCCATGAAAAGTGAATCCAATCCCATAGGAAATTTTAAAAAATTTATATGATGAAGATCCATGTGTACTCATGTATGTATGAATCTGCAGCCTACATTCACAACAGATGGATTATGATATGTTTATAAAACTTCCTTTTGTTGTGTTTTATTGCAGGTTTACCAGCATTGGTAGTAATTATTATTTTATCAAGCACCCATGCAAATACAAATAATATTTACAACAACATTTTAAATGACAAAAATAATAAGGAACAAGATGGAGATGATTTGTAAGTACTTGGTTAAAATATGATGGTGCAGACAACCTAGCAAATGCTTTTAAATCATTTTTAAAGCAATGTGAATCCAATAAGAGTATGTATCTGAAATGATGGTAGCAAAGGCAGATATGATAAAGACAAATTTATCATGATCCTCTTCTCTCCAAGTAGCCAGTTAAGTAAGCTTTCCACTTTGGTTAAAATGTAACGCAAGTAGTTCTACATCAGGCCTGTCAAACTGGCAGCCCTCAGGCCACACCCACCACAGCTCCACAAAGGCAAAAAACGATCCAGCCCATGATGCAATCAAGTTTGACAGCCGTGTTGAGATGTTGGATGAAGAAGAAGCAATATTTAGGGAGACATGATGTGCTTATGCGATTTTCTAACTTAGTGGGAAAGGGCATGTTCTCATGAACATTACTGTCCTGTTTGAACTGTGGCACACGATTAATAATATTTTAATAAGTCAGTGCTAACAAATTTTTGGGTTAGAATTCTAATTTTTACTACATGATGATACTTCTAGAAATATTTAGTAGAAACCATTGACTTAGGTTAGTTCAGGAGTTCACATGAATGTACTTTGCTTCATGTTGCTTATGGACATAAATATCTCTCATCATATAGCTCCAAAATTTGATAAGCTTAACTTTCCAAACACATGTGCATAAATGATTTAAAATAGAGGTAGTCATATTTTTTTATCTCCAGTATATGAGTTTATTGCTGAAAAGACTAGTACAGGTAGTCCTCAACTTATAATTGACCCCAAAATTTTGTCTCTTGCTGAGACAGTTGTTGAGTTTTTGCCCCGTGTTATGACCTTTCTTTCCACAGTTGTTAAGTGAATCACTGCATTGTTAAGTTTTTTTTTATTGTTGGTATTTGTTTTTATTTTTTTTTTTTTTTTTTTTTTTTTTTTTTTTTTTTTTTTTTATTAATAAATAATTTTTTAAATTTAAATATTTTTTATTTTGTTTTTTTTTTTTTTTTTTTTTTTTTTTTTTTTTTTTTAAAATGGTTTTTTTTTTTTTTTTTTTTTTTTTTTTATTTTTTTAAAAATTTTTTTTTTTTTTTTTTTTTTTTTTTTTTTTTTTTTTTTTTTATTAAATATAAAAATATTTTTTTGGAAAATAAATTTTTTTTTTGAAATTTTTTTTTTTTTGGTTTTTTTGTTTTATTATGCAGTTTCAGGATTTTTTAAATGTAAATCAGAGATGATTATAAAATTAGGAATATTTACATTTGGGTCAGTACCAGGCTGGATATTGAACTTCTTCAGATAGATTTCAGGAAACCAGAGTGTGTTTGCATATTAATCTAATGGATCAAAAGAAGCAACAGATTTTAAGTGTTCTCATGCTTGTTCAGAAAAACATTTAATCTTCACTGAGGAAATTATGGCAATATTTGAAGTATCTAGAAGTACAGAATAACTGATTCTGAATCTGATCATTTACTAATCCAGCATTACCTTGATATACAACTTTAAGGAAGTAATAGTTAAAGCCTTTTACTTTTGTTTAAGTGACCCAAAGCAACCAGAATTAATAAACCAATTTTATAACATGAGAAATAATGTAGAATTAATATTTTTTTTACAGCTGCTGGATTAAAAGCACCGTTGTGTTTTACGTGACTTGTGTTGGCTACTTTGGAATCATGTTCCTCATGAACATTGCCATGTTTGTTGTGGTGATGATGCAAATCTGTGGACGAAATGGGAAACGGACCAATAGGACTATGCGGGAAGAGATCCTGAGGAACCTGCGTAGTGTTATTAGCCTGACTTTCCTCCTAGGCATGACATGGGGTTTTGCTTTTTTTGCCTGGGGGCCACTATATCTCCCTTTTGTGTATCTCTTCTGTATTTCCAACTCACTGCAAGGTAAGTAGAGAACCATTTTGGAAAAACAGTATAAATAATAACTTAACTTCTGGCACAGGTATATTATATGCATTATGTAGCACTCTTACCAGATACATTGTACTTAAGATTTGTAGATTTAAGCCCATACAAACACACACACACACACACACACACACACATACACCAGGGGTGAAATTCAACCACCTCAGCCCACCTCAGGAGAGGTGGTAGGGACGATTTAAATCGGTAAAAAATCGCCCCTGGTTGCTATTACTATTACACCAAGTATACCAAGCCATGCCCACAGCCACGCCCACAGATCCAGTAGGATAAAATTTTGAATTTCACCCCTGACACACACACACACATACACACACACACAAATGTAAATAGTAATGAGTCACATGACAGTAATTGATGATAATAGAATTCAGAAACTTCATATCATGGTAAGTAGAATTTTTTGGAACTGGAAATGGTCTCCAACTTACCCTGTTCTGATTGTTTGAGGAAAGTTTAATTCATCCAAGTCTTTCAAGTAAGAAATGTGGACTTGGCATATTTCTGCTTTCCAACTAGAAACTTATTCAAAATATCTAATTTAGAATTAACAATGCATTCCAAAATTAATTCTAAAATGTTCCTTATTATTGAAATAGGAAGGGGACGGGAGTTTAGCATGAACTAGTGGTTCTTGTTCTAAGCCATGACCCATAGAGTTGATTAAGGATTTTTTTTTCTGATTTTTCTCTCATTTTTATTAGATGATGATGATGATGATGATGATGATTAATGTTACTATTATTGTTGTTATTGTTATTATTTTGCTATCTACTCTTGCCATATCAAAATTTGATATCTTGCTGGCAAACAGAATCCTGAACCATTTTACACGATTTCTTTCTACTATTTCACTAGTTTGGAAAGAATAAAAGGGGGGAAATATATTATAAGATACTATTACATTATAAGAAGTTCATTATTTTTGTCATTTGTTTATTACATAAGAGCAGATGAAGGATGCAAACATTAAATTATCTCAAAAAAATCCAGATTTTGAAATATTTATCATATAGATAATGTGTGGCTTTGTTTTAATAACATTTAAATTTAGTTATGGTTTAGGTTCAGCTTATAAAGCCTGTATCACTTCCCCTTCAGCAGAGGTGGAGTTGATTTTTGTAGCAGAATTGGAATAAATTTGGTACCAAATTAAAAGGGATATCTTTTTCACGCCAACTGCTCTCCATTTGTTTTTTCAGTCATTTCCCTTTTTATTGAAAATACTCCCAATTTTATTTTATGCCACTGCTTTCCCAAGGGTATTGTCAGACAACACCTATCATGTGTGATAGAAAGCTTGAATTGGTGCAGTTTTACAAAGACTGCAAAGGTTTCATTTTTTAAAAAAAAAGTGAACTGAAAGGTATTCATCAGAGCTATCTCCATACTTGATTTTATTGGAATTTATTGAGCACTCTTACCAGGAAGGTCATGGAATCTGGGTTCTTATCCAAAATCCAGATGAATTATTAAAATTTGTTCTTAGAAATTCAATGAGAGTTCCAAAACAAATTCACATTTATGCATTTTTCAAAGAATCCCACTGTTCTTAGGAAGAAGAAAGTTTCAAGTTTAGCAAATAGCCCTAATAGCAGCCTGAATTAATTAGTTGAAGGAATTTAACGGGGGAAAAAATATTTAACACATAAAATGAATGTTTATCTCCATATACAGTGTGCCATAGAGACATCTTGAAGTATAGATATGGAATTTTTAAAACTAAATAGAGAAATAGAAAAGTATTAATAGTATTTGTTAGAATACTATATGTTAAAATAATTAATTTAACATTTGGAGTACCTTGTCATTAAAAAAGAAAGGGCATTTTCTGTTTCACTAATATAATTAACTGGAATAAAATAAGATCCTTTTTCTTAAAAAATGGGACAGCAATATAACAATTGCCAGCTTATAGGATGTCCATGGCAAAATTCCATTGGACCAACAAGTAAGGTAGAATAAAATGAACATGCTACAGTATGTTGTTTATCTTCTACCTCTACATCCAAATAGATGTAATAACAGACAAGATGATTTTGTGTCTGTGTGTCTGTGTGTCTGTGTGTTTTCTTAAGTTTTCACGGGTATTTATATGTATGGTATTCAGCTTTGTTCGGGTATTTTCCCACGTCATTATAGTTGTGCTTTTAAAGTTGTAGTGACATTTCGGCAGAATCTCATCTGCCATCATCAGGCTTCTGTATTGGGTTCATCTGTGTGTCAGGCTTTCACAGTCCCCTGCGCATCATGCCCTGCCACATACATCGGACAGACCAATAGAAGAATAAGTACCCGCCTGGATGAACACAAAAATGCAGTAGAAAAGCTGGAACACACTTCCTCACTAGTCCAACACATGAAAGCCACAGGTCATAGCATCGACTTCAATGGCACCAAAACCCTAGCCACTATAGAAAACCGCAGCTACAGAATTATCAGAGAAGCCATAGAGATTGAAAAAAGACCTGAAAGCATGAATAGAAGAGATAACTCCACCAGACTGTCAATTATCTGGAAGTCTGCACTCACAAACAAAAAAATCTCCACACCACAAGCCAAGCAAACACCTGGGCACAAACAGACCCCCCCGATACCTCCAGCCCAAACATATCCCAACCAGACACCCAGATGAAACCTAGCTTCCAGCCAATCAAGACAAAAAAACAGTACAAAACAGACAGAAGATATTAGAAACACCAATCAAGCAGAACACAGCAAACTCCAAGACCAATAAACACAGACCAAGACTCCCAACCAATCAGAATGAAGAAAAAACAATTCTAACACAGCAGGAGGCTAGCACCAAATTTAAAACAAAAATGGCTGTGAAAGCCTGACACACAGACGAACCCAATACACAAGCTGGATGATGGCAGATGAAATTTGCCGAAACGTCACTACAACTTTAAAAGCACAACTAGGCACTTTTGGTGCTTAGCCACTATAGCCACAGAATTATCAGAGCCACAGAATTATCAGAGAAGCCATAGAGATTGAAAAAAGACCTGAAAGCATGAATAGAAGAGATGATTCCGCCAGATTGTCAATTATTTGGAAGCCTGCACTCACAAACAAAAAAATCTCCACACCACAAGCCAGGCAAACACCTGGGCACAAACAGATTCCCCCCTGATACCTCCAGCTCAAACACACCCCAACGAGGCACCCAGATGAACCCTAGCTTCCTAATAAATAGTAGCCATCCATTTACTCGGGGCCAAGCCGCACTAAAAGCCTCCAATACAGGGAACACAATGTTGCCAGCCAATCAAGACAAGAAAAGCCACAAAACAGACAGAAGATATTAGAAACACCAATCAAGCAGAACACAGCAAACTCCAAGACCAATAAACACAGACCAAGACTCCTAACCAATCAGGATGAAGAAAAAACAAAAGGAGGAACGGATGGAATGTGGAGTGCAGAAGTATTAGGACTAAGTATAAAGGCATGAGGGAAATAACACTAACACTCAATAAAGCTTTGGTTTCTCCTGTTTAATGTCACCATTAAGGATACAGCATCAGCATGAGTAGGGGAGTAATGGGAGGAGAATTTTGGAAGATCATTGGAGAAAGGACATGTGCCCAAGGTTTTCTCAACTGGAGGTCATTCATATATTAACCAGTTTGACTTAAAAATGAGGTGGTCATTCTAACTGTGGTCAATATTGATTCCAAAATGACAATAGGACTGTTTGTTACTATTCATAGAGCCATTAGTTAAAGTAATATTTATTAAATTATTTTCATATAATCAAAGTTTGGAAGTTGATGAACAAGCTGAAACTTCATGCAGGAATTAATGAGTTGAACAGTTTGGAGACCCCTGATCTAATTTATTAGGACTTCTACCTTACTCTGAATCAATTAAATTCATATCTGGTTGGGTTTGCACATATGTAACAATTAGTGAAGGTGTATATCTAAATACCATATATAATATTTCATGAACGAAAGGTATTTGTGCCTTTATGTGTATTTCTTAATCTTATTTAATAAAGCCCTCGATTTTTTATTATTTTACTTTTCAGGTTTATTTATATTTATATTCCACTGTGCAATGAAAGAAAATGTACAAAAGCAATGGAGAAGGCATCTTTGTTGTGGACGATTCAGGCTGGCAGATAACTCAGGTAATATGAACTACCCTTTGCAATTCTTCTCTCTTAATTGAGCCCATAAAGCTAAAATGTACATTATAAAGTAATCTTTCATCCATGTGCTGACCTGCAAAGACCTGCTAAGCACAACTTTCTGAGATATTTAATAGAAATTATTGACTAGAAAATTGAGAATGTGCCATTTCTGCAAATGATGTTATTTCAAAGAATGAGTGTTCCCTTGCAATGTTTATGGAAATGTTTGAGGAGATATTAGAAACTAAAGCCTGAAACAATAAAAATAAATAAAGCAGTTGCTTTGATCCTTTTATCTTAGCTTTCACTGAATTAAATATATGTATTCATAAGCCTGGCAGAATTTCCATTTAGTAGATAAATGGACAAGATCCATATACTGTATAATTGTCATTTTATTCTATGATTTCTTACTATAATTAAGGTCAGTTCTACTCATTATTAAAGCAATGGGTTACTTACAGAAATGTCCTTGTAATTTTCTTGGCAGTTATATGGAAGTTATTTTCTCTTCCCAACTTTCCAGATTGCTTACTTAACTTCCTAGTTATTGTGTGTGTGTGTGTGTGTGTGTGTGTGTGTGTATATATATAAGAAATTTTGCATAATAATATACTTCCATTACAAATAGGTCATTTTTGTCATTTTTATTCACCATTGTGAAGGGCCATCTTCACAATCCATTCTTCCATTGAGGACATTTCAGTATTTCTCCAACTTTGTTCATACAGGTAGTCCTCAACATATAACATATAAATTCAGAAACTTTTCAAAGTTACGATGGTGCTGAACAAATGATGGTTACCATTGATCATCGTCTTCTGGCCATCCCAGGATTCCCATGATCAAGTGATGATGATCTGGGCACTTGACAATCACTTTCACTTATGACCAGTTGTTGTACCCTGTGGTCATCTGATTGCCATTCATTACCTTCTCTGATGGCTTCCCCAATAAGTCAGTGGGGAAGCTGGCAGGGAAGGTTGCAAGTACTGGAGTAAGTCTCCATCACCCACACATCTTCCCCAACTCCTCCGCACTTGCACTTGCAGGCTATTCAGGAACTACTGCACAACCTCTGCCTTCTTGCTGCACCTGCCTTCCACACCCTCCCTGAGCCTTGTGGCATCACTCTCACACGCCCCTAGTACCTCCCTGAGCCTCATGCGTCTCTCACCAGTTACACATCCCCTCACTCACTCCCCCATGCAGTAGCAACCACTCCAAGCCTCGCTAAACAAGAACTACTTGTATCTTATATAAGTGACAGGGTGGGAATAATTTCAGATGTTTAAACATGAACGATATCATTAAAATGGCAGTGTCACTGCATATATGAATTTCCCATATTGTCAGCATAGAAGAAATGCACAACTGCCTGATTTGCATAATAAAGGGTAATAAACACACTAGGGAAAAATGACATTTCTTTAATTCCATTCCTTTACTTCTTATAAGGTCTGAATAATTATTTCAATCTGGTATGCAATCACAGCCAGTTTTGCTTTCATTTATTTTCAGACTGGAGTAAAACAGCAACTAATATAATAAAGAAAAGTTCAGACAATCTGGGAAAATCCTTATCTTCCAGTTCTATTGGTTCTAATTCAACATACCTGACTTCAAAATCCAAATCCACATCAAACACCTACCATAAAAGGAACAGCCATTCTGGTCAGTAGTTTTCAATATGAAAAGTGTAATTGTTAAACTATCTACCTGGAATAGCTTGCTTTAGATTGATGTAGAACGTTAGGTAAGTTATGCACTAGAAATGCATCCATAGGAATTAACCATAATTTGGCTGGGATTCCTCTGCTTTAATAGTATTTTTTTCCAACAGCCAATTCAAGTAACATATGTTGGCAGAAGGCTCTCAAGCCTCACATGCTATTGAGTTATCTTTAAGATAACCAAAAGCTAAAACTTATCTAAAACTAAAACAGAGTAAGATTGTTGACACTTTTCAACAAAATACTGCTAACATTCCTTTTTCGTATAAGTAACATTTCTTTTAAATTGTGTTTATTTTACTTATCAAATGTCTATATTCACTTAAGTCACTTTGGGTGGTTTACAGTTTTAAAAAAAACCCATTGTATTGAATGCAATAAAATTTTCTCTGAAACTGTTTTAAAGTGTTTACAATTATTGGCATGTAATACCCCATTGGATTAATTGCAAATAGTCTTTTTAGTGATTCATTAAATTTGAATCAACATAAGTGAGTAATTTGATGAGTTGTTGTGCATTAAAGCTTTATTCGCAGATGTTCTACATTACATAATAGATTTTCTTGAAGTATCTGAAGGTGGTTATTTGTCCTTGCTCATGATACAGCTTATTGATCTCTTTTTAATATAAATGACAACAATAATATGTTTGTGTTATGTGCAAAATTTGTAAAATACAGTTTATGTTAATCTTTCATTCTGTATTAACTGTTAACTGCTTGAGTACACCTATGTAAAATACAGTTATTCAAATTGGTATGTTGTGCTTAAGCACAGCATGTTTAAGCATCATTTAGTAATGTATGTGGTGGTGGATATCTCCAAGTAATTGTTGAATTATTTCACTATTCTCCAAAATTGATTCAGCTGCTCATATGTTTATGGTATAGATAATGTCTTCTAAGAACATATCCTCACCAGTGGTCGAACATTCAAGGTAAAGTGTATATCACATTTGCTGAATGCATGATTTCCAAGCGCTTGCATAAGGACACTTGCATGAAGTTTGAATCAGCACAAAAAGATTAACTAATCATACATATTGCTTCATTCTATACTGTGCATCTTTCTCTGTCATTAATTCTGGCTGACTACAATTTGGTACACAAGAGTGCTTTCGATTATGGTTAGCATGAAAATGAAACATTCAGGATTGTTTGAGGTAAACATCTAAGCGAAACAACCTCATAAAATGCATATTGTTAGGTATGCATTTTTGTCTAGTAGCTGACAAGAAGAAAATGAAAAAGACACCATTAAAGTGATTCACCTAATTTGTAATAATGTCTGCAAGAAATTACTGTATTCTCTGATGCTGAACATTTTTCAAAATGTTAGAAAAAGCTTTCAGTTATCAGCCTACTTAGATTTTTAAAATATGCAGTGAATGTAGACGGTATACTGGTTCAGCATTTATTGTAATATTTAGCCAACCTAATGAAAGTAGAATGAATTTTGCTGGATTCAGCTATCATACAGTGATCAACAGAGAATGTCAAAAAGCTTATAGGTAGAAAATGAGGAAATTGTCTTCTTCAAATATTGGTCCCTGACAGTTGGTTTAAGCCATGCTGCCTTTGAGCCTTAGCATAACATATAACTATTAAGCTATTGCTCCTGCTCTCTATGAATATGTCTAGCTCTGAGGGCTTAGACTTGCCACCTGCCAAGTCACTGTCTATGGTCCTTGGGCTCTCAATCCCATGTACTCTCCTTTTTAAAAATCCAACATATACATGTTCATAATCCAGTCATTCAATTTTAGCCTCCCAAGAAAGGGAAAAATCATTATGAACATGAAAACAGGCCGCTGCCATCCCCTTCCTGCAGGGCCTACCTTCCTCAATCTGGGTAGGAGAAGTGGTCGTGAGGATGGCATCTGGGAGTGGGTCAAGCTATTTTGCATCAGCTGCCGAAGCAGTCTCCAGCCATCAGAATGGAGAAGATCTCGCCGACTGAGGGGAGAGAAAGAAAGAAGGAAGGAGCTGGGAGAGCCTGAAATAATGGTGAAAGCTTCTCCACTTATCATGGTGGGGGAGAAGTGAACCTATGAAAAGCCTGAGGGCTGGAGTATCATCATACCACTGAGTTGCTGCAGTACATTTTTTTCTACGGCAGATATGAATGAGCAAGTCTGAGCATTTCCCTTTGGCTCCTCCTTTGCCACCTGCTTGTGGAAGAAGAATTGGAAGGAAGAGTAAAGACTACAGTTCTCTATTCCCCCCCTCCCCCATTTCACACATGGATTTTGAGGAATAAAGGAAGAGAGGAGGAAGAAATTTATTACATCATCCCAAATAACCTGAGGCCACAATCCGGGAGATCATGAACTAGCAAACATATCTTAAGTTAATATGACCAAAATGTAGCATGGAAGGCTAGATAGGTGACTTGGAAGTTCCCTTAAGGTGAGATCTGGAAAAAGCCCATTTGAGGCCATTATTATTAGGGCTAAACGATCAGAAGGAAGGATGTGCAATAAACCTGGCTGAGGTACCTTTTAAAGTAGTGGCTCCCAACCTTTTGGGCACCAGGGACTGGTTCTGTGGAGAGGTGCTTTTCCGCGGACCGAAGGGGGCATGGTTTTGCATGCTGCCTGCATCCCTCCGATGGGGCTTTGCTTGTTTGTGGAGACCAGTTTCTGGCATGCCATGGACTGGTGCCAGTCCATGGACCGGTGTTTGGGGACCCCTGTTTTAAACCAGGGGTCTCCAATCTTGGCAAAGTTAAGACTTGCGGACTTCAATTCCCAGAATTCTGCGAGTTGAAGTCCACAAGTCTTAAAGTTGCCAAGATTGGAGACTCCTGTTTAAAAGGACTGATGAGGGATTTGTGAAATTCTCTATTCTTGTTCATCTTTTGCCTCCACAGGCTTTGGAGACTTGAAAGTATACCCCAATGGAGGGATGGGGCAGGAATTAATGGGTCTTCCTTAGATAAAATGAAGCTTTCTTTGGAAAGATTGTCTGCTAATGGTGCTGAGCTACAGAATCCAGCATCCCTTACAATTAGCCAGAGTGGCTAGGTCTGCTGGGAATTGCAATTCATCAACATTTGTAGAGCTACGTGGATTATGGATTAAAGTGGGTTTGTTTAAATAAGTAACTATTTGTATTTATGAATAAAAAGATTTTATTATCCACCCCTCAGGTTAATGAGCTGTTAATGAGCTTCTAAATTTGCTTTTGCACATTTTGGTGGCAGATGCTGTTTTGCTGTCTTGTTCACTACGTTTCACCTCCATGGCTGACTCCAAGTTCCAATAGAGTGAAGGGAAAAACTTTTCTGTATTTTTCATGCTATTGCTTATTTCATATACATCTGATATAAAATTCTTATTGATCTTCCTTCTAAACCCCTAAACACAGTAGAAATCTTTGCTCTAGTGCTTAAATCACAGATTTATATTGAATAAATACATATAATGTAACGTAAGAAATCATAACTTTTCAAAACACATTTTCAAAAATAATACAACAAAACCAAAGTAAGCCATATGAGAATGTTTGCCAAAAAAAAAAAACATTCTGGCTATATTTTAGCATACCTACACTTATTTTCCATGTTAAAAAAAATCCTGTGCAATTTGCATTTTCTTCATTGCATTTCATAAGTAATTGTGGTTAATTTTAAATCTACTTAATTTTAGCTATACATTATTATAAAAAAATTGAGGAATCCTTTCCCTCTTGTTTATACTTGTGATCAATTTAAGTTTTATATAGTTGCTAGTTTGGGTAAATGAATGCTAAATATTTTAAGGAATATTACTCTTTTGGGTAAATATAATATTTGATAGTAACACATACCAATTGTGGTAAGAATTCAGCAGGTAAAATTTTATTCATTAGATACCTATAAAAATAATGTGTTTAGTTGTATATTAAGAGAAACATGATATGAGCACCATCTAATGGTCACATTTAGATCAGCAAAGCTGCTCACTGTCTTGAACTCTCTAGCCTTCTGGTAGTAGTATCTTACTCAAAAGCTTGTTCTAGGTATGCTTGAGGTTGAAGTTACCAGTATGAACACAGCTGACTGAACTCAGTTGGTGTCAGCTGATACTTGAGTCAGTACTGATTATGTCATAGTATAACTCTGCCAAAGTCTGAAACAATATATTTTACCTACTAAGCATTATTGAAAAGGAATTCAGTCAACTCTATCAGTATTGTTATAGATATTCATTGCACCCAGGTCAAAATTACATATCTTAGTAGAAAAAATACATTATCAAGTTCTTTCTCTTTTTAGGTAATATATAATACTATTTATTCTGTGAGAGATGAGTCAATATTACTTTCACAGATATTTAACCACACGTTCTTCTTTCTGGGTTAATCTCTACATCGAAAACTATCCAGTTCACACAAAATGCATTCAAACATTATTCTTCTTTCTCAAAATGTATTAATTAAATGCATTTTGGCACCTTTTATGTAAACAAAGGCATGCTGGAAACTGTGCCTCTCTTAATTTTGATCAGAATTGGTAAACTTCAGTTCTGCCAAGCATCTTTAGCTACATGATAATGATGTGATCATGATATTTTGTTGTCAATAGCCATACCAGCTGATTTTGTACAGCGTAAGGGAAACATACAATACAAGCAGCATGGTGGCCTAAAGATGGCGCTCTCAACTCATAATCAGGAGGCTATGAGTTCGATCCTAGTTAGCGGCAAATATTTCTCTCTCTGGATTCAATAAGTTATTGTCTGCTGTGAACTCCATGAAGGCATCAGCAAGGGCATCCAGAAAGTAAATGCTTGTGCTCCTTTCAGGCATCCCAACTCCACCCTGTACAAGGGATTACAGGGTCATTTAAAAAATGGAAGCACATATTATGATCATAACATAATAGAGGGTGAGAGTGCATGTTATTAAAAAATATGAAGCTGTGACTTCCAGTGTCAATTCTATACCTTCTTTACAATTTGAAGTAATGTCACAGTTGGATGCAGCAAAATCACTCTGAAAGTGAGATGAGCAGTACCTAAATTTGATAAATAAACAAAAACCTAAATCTACAGATTCTGCATCTCTGGGGGTGGTTTGACATTTATTTCAATGTAGATAACACAGTCTGTATAAATAAAATGCAATATGAATGTAAATTGATAGTGAGGAACGCAGTCAAAATCCGTTCTCAGCACATAATAAGCTGAGTCCAAAAATGGTGAAACCTGTAGCCATTACTGTTGATTTTAGTGCAACTGTCCTCATTTCAGCAATTGTGATTTTCTTTCCCCTTTCTGGCATGACTCTTAATGAGATAGTTTTTTCTCTTTTCCTTATCCTGAATTGGTTCATACATTCAAAGCGGATAGTTCGTGTGAAATTATCCTGATTCCTGTTCAGAATGAAGCAGATAACATCCACATTCCCAATTCAAAAACAGACTCCAAATGCTTATACCAAACAGCATTTAATTGTGAGTCAGATTACTGCAGTTTGATATCATGGCTTCAATAATGCTGATGCCATTATTTCAGTAACTAGGTAGGTCAGCATAGAAATGTCATCCAATAACTAGTGAACTTGTGTTAAAGCAAAAAAAAAAAAAAAATGGTCAAAAATACCTAATGGTTAGAAAAGATGATAGGAAAACATGTAGATTTTCAACCTGAACTTTTTCTATTAGGTATAGCACCAGAAAAATTTGATAAACAAAATATATATTTAATATTGCATATATTAACAGCAGCAAGGATTATATTTGCACAATATTGGAAAAATGAAGAAATATGAGACAAAGAGATAATTTGGACAGACTTACATGGAAGATTAAACAAAAAGAAGATACAGAATATTATCAAACATGGAATTTATTCTACCAGTGATTGGAAAAAAGGGGTGGAGATCAAGAACGTGATCTGTACTGCTAAGCAAATAAAATAACCCAGACAACACGATGTTTATTAAGCACTAACAAAATGTAAACAATAGAAAATTAATAAAATGTTATTTTAAAAAATGTCATCCAATAACTGAAAGCCAAAGCTAAATATCAGATTATGTAGACTGAAGGAATAAAATTTGATCTGTACTTCTAGATAGATCAGGATATGGTGTGCATACAGTCCAACCCTACTAATTTACAGCTCCCAGAGCACCGGCGGAGCTGGATTTTTCAGGCAGATGATACATATGAAATGTGTACTTTAAGACTTCACATTGTACCTCTTAGAAATACTCTCTCTCACATACATACACACACACACACACACACATTTTACTCCTTAAAACTGCTCAAAATGATAACAATTAATTGAACTATTCAATTACTTGCTAACATTCTGAGAGTTTTTAGGAGTAAATTGGGTGACTTTAATTCTTAGGAAAGCATAAATCACAATTTTGCTACTTCCATTTCCCTGAACCTCATCCAAATGGCTTATTAGTAATTGCTGCCCTAGAACAGAAAAAGGATAAAATGTTATAAGAAAATAATAAAGGAAAAGCTTTTAATGTATGGTTGCTAATGTGCAATATAAAGCTTGTTGTAACTATCAGACTGGCAGCTTACTCATGGTATGGATTGTAAAAAGAAAACCAGAATTCGGAACAAAAATAAAAGGGTATCATATACTTTGTAGTATTTACTAAGGGGTTGTCTGAGGTCATCCTCTTGGCAGTAAATTTTGTTTTCAAAATTACTGACTTGTTTTGTTTTGTCTTGTTTTTAATCAGACAATGTTTTTCTTGACAAGCCTTCAACAAAATACATCCAAGTGGACATGGAACAGACGTCAATCATCCCAGTTCACCAAGTCATTGACAAAGTGAAAGGTTACTACAATACTCAATCAGACAATTTCTATAGAAATGTGATCATGTCAGACTCCCTGAGCCACAGTACAAAATTCTGAATATCTGGGTATCTGGAAGAAGACAAGTCAACAAGCAGAATAAAGATTATTAAGTGTTGAACGTGTGACTGGCAAAAGATATAAACTTTACCAAAGTGTTGTGCTTTATCCAGTTATATAAGCTTTTCAGCTACCTATACTTGGAGAAACAGAACATCTAATCAATTCTCTCCACTCTCTTATCAACAGTTCTCAAGCATCTAACAGTGACATGTTTATTAATCCCATCTATAATCTTGCAAAGTTAAGAATCTTGAAAAAGCCCAAAACTAAAGCTTGTAGCTTTCGAAGACATTTTCAAAGCATGCTGTTAAGATGTTGCATCAACCCACATTTTCTTCTGTGATATATATGTATGTCTGTGTGCATATGTAGCCTTACACAGGGAGGGCTATCCAATTGTGCATGTCAATAGGTATAAATGTATTCCCTTGGATCATGTAATCAAATCTACTCTGAAAAGAGGGATAATAGCATATTCTGCTTGCAGCATCAGCAGAGGTCTGTTTGCATAATGCTAGAGAGGTCATTTGAGATTTTATAGATGTTTTTTTCTCCACAGACAAGGCAAAGAAAAATTATTTTTAGTGAATTTATACTTTTTTGTGCCTGATTACAGAAATCAAAAGTGTTTCAAAGATTATCTTTCTCTCGATCTTAACTCTTGCTTGCAAACTCTGGGCCATATTTATTATTTTATTATTTTTTAATGGTAGAAGCATTGAAGTGTGCTTCTGTGATTATGGGAAAACTTAATGAAGTGTTTTATATAACTTGAAAGCTTGCCTAGTTATAGATCAAAAGAAACTGAGCGGTTAAACTGAGCACAGTTGCTATGCATCTTCATCATGATCAAAGAATAGAAATTCTGAATCAGTCCAATATTATATATGAACTTCCATCAGTTTTTCCTAATTTGCTTTATTTTCACATCCTTATATATGTGGAATTCCAGGATGGAACATGGTTTTCCATTGATTTATGCCTTAAGAGCAATGTTTATTAACCTGTACAAATCAAGTTACTGCCTTACACCTTTTCACCCAGATAGACCTTTTCCAAGATATGTATTGACACATACCTAACAAGAAATCTTTATCATTTCAGATATACACAGCTGCTGAAACAATTGAGATTTTCACACGTAAGCATAGCGGTCATGCCATCTATTCTTCCCTTCATATAGTATTTTGAATTACAGATTGTATTATTATATACTCTGTAGCAAATATACTTAGATTTACTAAAGTCAGTATGCCTCATCTTTAAAGGAGAAGGTTGTTATATTCATTGTTTACAACCGTAACACAAATTTTCTTTGGGTGAAATTAGCTAAAATAAATACTCCAAATATATATATTTGCACACAAACATACACACACACATGCTAAATATAAAACAATCTGTCACTTGCTCAATTCTTTAGTAACTCTGTGTGCCATTTTATTTAATCTCCCAATAATATATAGAATAATCTCCAGTACGTCTTCTTAGAAATAATTCCAACTGAATACAAGGAGGCTTATTTTAAGGAAAATTTGTACAGAATTGCAAATTTGACCAGTGACTGACAGGTGGTCATAGGATTTCTCCCTCTTTCTATGGCAATAATCTCTGCAAGCTTATTTTCAAAGTAAGTTTCAACTCCATCTGTTATTATAGGTGTTTAACAACTACAATTTATTAATTTGCACCATCAGAATGGTCAAGTTGCCCTGTTACACTAAAGTTGTTTGAACTTCAAACTATTTAATTTGTTTTATAATCCCTAAAAGGTATTATTTATTGCAGGTTAAGGATTTATTTTAATATGAGTGAATGATTCCTCGTGACATCAAATTATACCAGAGTCTGATGGGATCAAACAGAGTCTGATGGGATTACTAAAGAGAATGTTTTGTTTATATGTGCCTTCTAAAAAAATTAGTTTATATCTCTCAATAAATTTCAGAAAGTCACTTATGTAACATTTATTCTGGATAAAATATTCAAAATAAGAAGGGAAACTCTATTTCTGTATATGGTAATTGGAAGTAAATAATATTAAAATGGTAAATAAGGCTTTACTTTCATTAGGAAAATTGTAATACTTTAGTTTCCCCTTAAGATGGTTTTATCTGACCAGATTAATGTGAAATGTGTCTATATTTTAGCCAAATAAGAATATTCTTTGCATTTACTACCATGTAGTAATCCTTTAAAATTTATTTCAGATAAATAGTTTTTCTAGTGTTCTTCTTTCATCATATCACCTTTCTTGTATAAATCTTTGGTTTTCTTATCAGCAAAGCTTAACTTTCTTTGTATATATTTATTTATTTCTGAGGTTCAAAATATGTCAGCATATTTCAACTGCACACTAGCTGTCTTTGTATACAAACTTTAAGTGATAAGGAGAAAAATAGGTGTGTGTGTGTGAATATGTCTGCATGTTGGATTTGCTACGTGTACAATTTATTGGATAAGCTTTTGTTTATCACGGAAATACTGATATAATTTCAAACATTAGTTTTTAGGGACTAGTGTACAATTTATAGAAACATTGTAACATCAGTAGTCTCATTAAATTTTTCAAAATTGTGAGTGACTCTTGATTCTTTGCAACCGATCAACAAAATTCTTTAGTAAAATGCTGGAGAATAACCTATTTCTTCCTAGTAGCCGTTCTTAATCAGAATTTGGAGATGGAAGAGTTAAACCAGACACTGTTGCGGTTTGCTGGCAGCCTGTGCAGACGGCAGTAGAGTTGGACAGTGAGGAAGAAAGGGGACCAGTCAGGGAGTCTGGAGAAGACTTAGACGATGGTCTTGCATCCAATGCAGGGATGGGGCCAGGGCCATCTGGGAGTGGGGTGCTGCCTTTGGAGCCTTCGGAGTCTGGCAGCAGCGAAGCAGAGGACCCAGGGGAGCCTGTTCTCAGTGCGCATGTGTGCAAAGCTGATAGAAGGAGAGAGCAGCTGAAGCAGAAGGGGCAATTCGGAAGTAAGGCTGGGAGATGATTGCCCCTACCATAAGGGATAAAAGTCAGACCTCAATGATGAACTCTTTGCAGGAAGCAAAGTAGTTCAACAGATTCCAAGTCCTTGAAGCTCTGTGTATTCTGGTCAGTTTTTTCTGGTAGTTCAGTTGGTTTCTGTTATAATTAATTTGGATACTTCTGTTTTTGGCAGCTTTCCACAGCACTGACAGGCATGTGCTTATCTTGGGGAACTGTTTAAGATTAGTTCTGGCTGAGAATGTAAGTAATTCCCAGCATTGCATTAAAATAGGTTTTGCTTTTAAAACAAGTTTGTGTTTCATTACTTTGATGAAGCCTGGGTCAGAACAGACACTGAGAGGACAGGGAACTGTAAACTCTGCCTAATGATCGTAGGGTCACAGGAAACTACCTGATTGAAAAGAGGAGGGATGAGATAAGAGGGCAGGTATTTTTATGTATTGTCAGGGAGAAGCAAACAATCTGATCATTATTTTCCAAAAGAATGCAAAATTGCAATTTTAGGCAAATATTTCATCCTTTTCAGATAGTTTGGAACACTAAAATTGTAACATTAAAATCCCAAAAGTGCACTCCCTTTTATCTCCTCAGCCAATGCTTGGCATCACCACAGGCATTTCTTACATATCCATGAATATATAAACATACATTGCACATCTTTATTCCCTACTGTCAGTTTTGAACCATCCTCTAAGTATGTCATTTATTCACATGGAAGTTTTCATCATGTGTCATGGTTTCTGAATTTAGTAGCCAACCTTCCCTTTAACTCCATACTTGAACAAAGCATTCCAAGATTCAAGTCTCTTCACTTTATCCAATAAATATAATAAATCTTTCTCACAATCATATCTTTCTCAGTGACCGGGTGTACACACCAGCCCAGGTCTTCTTGCATTTGCAACATTTTACCCGTAACTGCTTCTACCTTTCCAGGCCAAATTCTGGAACTTTGGCAGTGCAAATGTGCACTTTCCATTCATTCTGACAAGACTTTCTAAGGGGCAAATGAAGATTTTGCATCCACTAAGGATGCAGTCTTCACATTACACACACAAAGTAACATGCTTCTTAGCCAAATCTTATTCATATTTAAACTTTTCCCCAGTTATACCATCTACTTCTGCAGCTTTACCATTATTCAAGAGTCACACATTTATTAAATATTTTTCAGCACTTTTTCCTTGAACATTAACATAATGTTTCTTACTATCCCACTCTTTCAAATCTCTAAAATGTTCCTTCCGGCAGACCATGATTTCAGTTTAATTCCAAATCATTTTATCCATTTTAATTCCATTTGCTTGCTGGAGGCTTCTTGTCATCTCTTCTCACACAATCCTCTTTCACCACTATACATTACATATTCTCACTCTCATTCTTTGTAGCATTTTCTTGTATCCATTTGTCTTCAGTTCTTCATTTTACCAAGTACCTTTTCATGCTTACCATTAGCAGAACTACACACTTACATGGCACTCTGTAACTTCAGTCTTTTCACTTTGTTTTAAACTCCCTTTAACATCTTTCTTCACATTCAGTTTTTGTTTATTCTATTTTGTTTAGTCTGGTACATTCTCTTCCTGCAGTCATTCCACTTTCACTCTTTCATCTTTCATATCTCTCCCATCATATCTTCCATTTTATTTTTCTCCCCAAATCCTTCCTTTATACTAACAAATAGTTTATCTGGTGTTCAGAGTCTCATCCCCTTCCCTAATGCTCTTAGTCTTTCTGAAACAAATAGCAATAGCACTTAGTCTTATATACTGCTTCACAGTGTTTTATAGCCCTCTCTAAGCAGTTCACAGAGTCAGCATATTGCCCCCAACAATACAGCTACTCATTTTACCAACTTCAGAAGGATGGAAGGCTGAGTCAGCCTTGAGCTGGTCAGAATCGAACTGCTGGCATTGGCAGAGTTAGTTTGCAACACTGCATTCTCACCACTGCACCACCATGGCTCTTATGCTTTTGTGATCATTATGAAAGGGAGAAAAAGAACTGAGTGACCCCTACTGAAAACATCCAACTCCAAATATTATGATGACCTTGCCCAGATGCTTCATACAGATATTAAAAAGAACAAGAGTGACATATTGGTTCCCTGTGGAACTTCACAGCCTAGCATCCATGAGGCAAAGTAGAAATCTCTCAAAGCTATATTCTTGCTGCCAAACCAGGTATAAAACTGGACTGGAATGGGTACAGATACATATCAAGTACATATGAAAGTAATGTAATTCTGAGTAAGTATGCATCCAGCAAAGGTTACAGCTTTAAAGTTAGCTGATAAATATTAGCAGATGCATATATGGATAAATACTAATTTCTAGAAGCAAATCATAAGACATAGTTATAATTTTAATTACAATCTTACCAAGTACACCAGCTTATATATTTTTATTTATTTTATTTTTTATTTATTTTATTTTGTCAAGCGATTATAAGATAACAGATATAAGTATAAGCATGGTTATGAATACATGAAATGGATACATATAAGAAAAAAAAGAAACAATAGGACAGGGACAGTAGGCACACTGGTGCGCTTATGCACACCTCCTACAGACCTCTTAGGAAAGGGGTGAGGTCAATAGTAGACAATGTAAGGTTAAAGTTTTTGGGATTTGGGGAAGAAACCACAGTCAGAGTATTCCAGGCATTGACCACTCTGTTGCTGAAGTCGTATTTCCTGCAATCAAGTTTGGTGCAGTTTACCCTGAGTTTGTATCTTGTGTGCTCTTGTATTGTTATGGTTGAAGGTGAAGTATTCATTGACCGGTAGGACATTGGAATGTATGATTTTATGTTCTATACTTTGATCAGACCAAAGGCGGCATAGTTCTAGGTTGTCTAGGTATAGAATTTAAATTCTGGTAGCATAAGGTATTCTGCAACGAGTAGAGGACTGGAGAACTCTTCTTGTGAAATATTTCTGGACTTTCTTAACTGTATTAATATCAGATACATAATGCGGGTTCCAGACTGATGAGCTGTATTCAAGGATTGGTCTAGCAAATGTTTTGTATGCTCTAGTTAGTGTGATATTACCGGAGAAAAAGCTACGCAGGGTTAGGTTAACAACTCTTAATGCCTTTTTGGCTATGGAGTTACAGTGGGCTCTAGCACTTAGATCATTAGAGATCCAAGGTCCTTGACAGAGTTTGGATCATCAACAAGGTCTTGACTATTCAGCTTGTATTTTATTTTTTGCCAATATGTAAGGCAGAGCATTTATTTGTTGAGATTTGAAGTTGCCATTTGTTTGACCATTCTGATACATAGTCAAGGTCTTTTTGAAGGGTAGCAGTATTGTTGTCGGTGTTGAATACAGTTGGAGATCATGGAGTTGGTGAACTTTGAGACTGTTAGGAGCTATTATGGATAAATATCAATTTCTCCATGTTTCTGTGACATAGAATCCATTGCTCTTATTATTTGAGATCATGTTCTGCCTCCAAAGCTCGTAGGTACTATTTCGGGTTGAAATTAAACTGGATGGGGACAGTTCATAAAAGTAGCTTGCCATGCTTTATACCTATTTACAGCTCCATTTGTTTCTTCTGCCCAATCTGTTGAGAATGATGGAGTGGTGATCTTAATGACTTAGCATTCCTGCATTGCAGTAGTTCCCTGCATGTTTGCCTCAAAATAAAAATAGAAATTATGCAGAAAATTGGTTGTCTGCATTAGCTAGAATGAGCCAGCAGAGTGCAATATGGCACCACTATTGGTTATGCACTGAAACTTTCAAAAACATTCCATTTCTATATGCAATTGCAAACAGAATTGTGTTAAGCAGGAAAATCTACATGCAGACCAGAGTCTCAACTCATATCCTGAAGGCATATCACAACATAAAGCAAATTTTAATTCTGCCTACTTATGGGTGATTCAACAGTAATGGATAATGTGAACACTAGAAGAGATAGAAAAAGAAAAGCCTATTCATAATGCCTTTTTTAGACAGGGCCCTTCTTCACTAAATGATAGATAAGCCTATTAGTGAACAGAACAATGACTCAGCTCTCAAGTTACGTTCCATTTTCATGTCACAGGGCATGCTTTCTTTGATTATTTTTAAAGTTTGTATGAATATTCATATCCCATAATCCAATATTTGTTCATTTTTAAATGACTATTGAAAAAAAATACTTGAGGCATAGAAAAAGAAGATACTGCAATATACACTATCAGCTTTTTTAATATGTTCTGAAATGGAAAGAAAAGTTTGCATTCTCTGTTGTTAGGATCCTTTTGAAGTTTTCTCATTCCTCTAAATAAATAAATATAAATATATAAATATATATAAAAATATATAAATATATAAATATATATATATATATATATATATATATATATATATATATATATATATATATATATATATATATACATATATATATATATTCCAGAACTTATTTATATGTCTGTATATAATCTACCAAGAGTGGGTTTACAAAGCACTACAGCACATTAAGAGACCTGTGAACTTTGGTATTGAAAATTCCTGAGAATATCATGGATAGCCAAGAAGACAAACAAACTTATCAAACAAAACAACCCAGAGTTCTCACTTGAGAGACAAATGACCAGGTTCAAATTGTCATAACTTTGGAAACCTGATTTGTTTCCAAAGACGCAGCTCTCTGGAGCAATATATAACTTTGGGAAAGGTGGAAAGAAAGAAGACAAGGAGAATTGCAACTACATTTGCAGTGGATATATGATTAGAAGACTTCACGGATTAGCTTGGAGACAGGTTGTCCCAGATAAAAAATCTCTGTGGTCACTGAAGAATCAGTATGACTTGATGGCATATCATATTGGTTTCTTGAGATGCTGCCTTTCTTCCATAGTATCTGATCTTGTAGGGTTGGTGTATTCTGTGTTCCTTTGATTAAACAACATGATCTATGAAGGCCCCACAAACATGCCTGTCCCCCAAAATCTTGGCATAGGCTGGAGATCTGGATAGCTCCCACTCTACTGTTGTTCAGAAGATTTATGAAATTTGGGCTCTTCTCTCAGGTGTTTGGCATGGGAAAGTGAAGTCTCTTGCTTCGTTCCATGGTCTGTCATACTTACCATCTTTTATCTTATTGGTTTTATTAATACTTTTTTGATTGTTGTGAGCCCCTAGAGTCACTAGGAGTTGGGTGGCATTTATTACTTTAACAAATTATTATGGTATAACCAATCACAGATCATCCACTTTGTTGACTATTCCATATAGAGTCCTTTTACTCTAATGACATTGCATTTTCTTCCTAATTTTTACCCTAGAGCTCTGAGGAACCCCAAAAGGCTGCTTCTAGTGTGTTATAACAAACACACTATAAAATAGTAGAAGCAGTGTAGCTTACATAGAGGCATTCAGCAGAGCTAAGGGAGAGCATATAATCAAATAAATACTGCACTGACCCTTTTCTACATTCATTGTTATATTACATACACAGGAGCCACAGGTAGCATTACAACATTGTGGCATTATGTTGCAATGCACCTACATTCTACTGAAGCCATTGGAGTCTGTGGAATTTCTCAGTGTCTCAATGAAAGTATTAACCAAGGATTTGGAAGGCTCAGGTTCTATCCATCTTCAACCATGGAAACTCACCAAGTAACTTTGTGGTAAGATGAACAGCCAATAAAGTTGATAAAATAAACTCAAGGGAGTGACTTGGAGCTACTTCCTCTCCTTCTGCCTAGCTCCCTTCACAAAGTTGCTGTCCAAGGAAACAAAAGAGCTTCTAGACAAAAGACAGGATATAAATCTAATCAACCAACCAACAAATAATAAGTAAAAATTTTGTTAATTTATAACAGCTCTTCAAACTTTGATTTCCAATGGACAACAGGATAACTGAAGTCTTCTCACTTCTTTTCCTGAAAGGCAGATTCAGCCATGTGAGGCAGTATGAGGAAACATGGGATAGAGAAATGATAGAATATATATAGAGAGGGAAACATACTGTTCAAGCTATGCTTTTAGTAGTATTCAACGTTATGTAGAGTGCAGGGAATGTGAAAAAATGGGGAGAGCAAGAAATTAAAGGCATGCATTAAACATGAAACATCACTAAAGCTAGTATTTGTATTCACAACATTCTGAAGTACAATGGCACAACTAAACATTCTCACCTCGGGTCAATTTTTACTGTAGCAGAAGACTAAAGATTTCTAAGCCCAGCATCCTATTTCCTCAAGTGGACCTCCAAATATCACATGGAAATCTACAAAACAGGACAAAGCAGTAAATGCAGATTTAAAGAACCTGTTAACATTAATGAAAGAGCCCGGGCTAAACAGATGGGTTACATTAGAATATATCAGGTGCTTTTCTCAAAGTTATCCGATCATTTCAAAAGAAGGAATAATAAGAATTAAACACTATACTCAATCTGAATCGGAGCAAAAACAACTAGCCTAAAAGACGAGCCAAAAAAATAAAGTGCGGAACTTGATACCAGAGATGTTAGGTTTTCCCCCTTTTCTGCAAAGCAATGGAAAAGGCTTCAGCTGGAAAAGGTATTTGAGACAGTTTGAACTAATGTGTGGGAAGACTTGGCAGGCTTTGTATCTTTTTGTGCACATCTGGAGTTGGAAAAGAATTTTCCCTAACATAAAAAAATGGCATGAGGTAATCTGCTAAAGCGGGTATGGAACACCTTATTTCTTTCAGGCTTACATTTAGAAACATAAACATAAACTGACAGTAGAACAAGGCCTAGTGGCCCATCAAATTTGCCCTGTGAGTTTATTTGTTTTCTTTTTTTATGTATACTTTTTATGTATATATTTTAATTTTGGTTGGATAATGGACATATGTTTATCCCAAGCATCTTTAAATTCAGTTATTGATGACTGACCTGCTACCTCAGCTAGAAGTTGGTCCCAATCTTAATATTCTGCTACTATACCTGTTGCAATAGAAGTACTATTTATCCACATGGCATTGGGTTTTTTTTTTAACCTCATTTGCTTTCTTGAGCTGACAGGCAGAGGCAACCAGGTATGCAAGATGATGGGCACAGAAATCCAACTCTTCCTCTTTTGTACACGTGTCATCATCACACATGTAGAAAAGAGGTGAAGCTTGAATTGTAATTTTGATACCCAAGCCCTTCCCTAAAAAACACCACAAGCTAAATATTGTTAGCTAAACATTGCTAGTAGGGGGGGAAATCATGCTCTAAAAAGTGGTGAAATCAAACCACATGTATAAAATGATTGACAAATCAGAATCAAATTGCTAATATTTGAACACTGAATTCTAAATTATAAACTCCTAAATTGAAGTAGCTAATGTGTCAGATGCTTACAAAAAGTTTTATACAACAACCTCCAGCTTTTAAGAGCCAGGGGAGAAATATTCTCAATACAGTACATAAGCCAACAATGGGATGACAGTTGTCATCAAGAATGCAGGGAAAGTTGATATCTTCCCTTCTATTTCCACTGAAACCTGCTTCAGAGGAACATGAATATTTGGCTCTTCATTCATATCCAATTTGTATTTTCTACTGACCATGTTCTTGATGCATTTTCTCAAAGAGCCAATTGGTTCCAGAAAAGACAGTGAAATGGAAGCTGAGGGACTAATAGCAACAAGAATGTAAAACTCAAAATTGCACATGGATGACAAAACCATCGTTCAGAAAAAGAAGCTTCTTTCATTTATTAGATTTAGTCCTAGATGACTTGGCCCTATGTACAGTGGTGGGATTCCATTTTTTTTACTACCGGTCAGTGGGCGTGGCTTGGTGGGCATGGCAGGGGAAGGATACTGTAAGATCTCCAGTCAGTGGTGGGATTTGCTGGTTCTCCAAACTACTCAGAATTTCCACTACCGGTTCTTCAGAACTGGTCAGAACCTGCTGAATCCCATCTCTGCCTATGTATAAATACCTGAAGAATAGTTAACTTTATTCTACCAGTCAAAAATAGAAGTAAATATTCCTTGTTAAAACATTGTACATAAAACTACTAATTTTTATTAGCTGCTAATGCTCCCAAAAAGTTCTCTCTGTTTTTCTCTACCCATTCATATGCATGCAGCAGTAGTCCACACATGTATGTGAATGAAAAAACAATCACTATCAATAAAAACCCAACACCTGGTCTGATATTTCTTCTATTCTAATTAATTTTACCACTTGTTTTGCCTCATCTTTCCTTAGTAAATTCAAAGGAGACACAGGAGATTGGGCTAGAATACCTCTAAGGACCCTTCCAACTCTTGTTATTCTGATATTCTGAGACTATTTTTTGAAGTGACCTAGTTTGGTAAAGAAATGTCTGTAAGAAAACTACCAAGCTCAGAGAGCCCTTTGGACCCTGAAATATAATATCTTTATGACAGTACAGCAACAACTCGGATTCATTGGATATTGTTATTTTTTAAAAACAATTATGTATAGTTTAGCACACAATTGCCTAGAAATAGGTTTCACTGTATTTAGTGGGATTCCTTATAGATCAGTACCCTTAGAAATTTTCCAATATTTGAGAGGCTGTCATAGAGAGGAGAAGGTCAACCTACTTTTCAAAGCACCTGAAGGCCAGACAAGAAATAATGGATGGAAACTGATCAAGGAGAGATTCAATCTAGAAATGAGGAGAAATTTTCTGTTCAGCCAATGGAACAGCTTGCCTTCAGAAGCTATGGCAGCTTCATCACTGGAAGCTTTCAAGAAGAGACTGGACTGCCATCTGTCAGAAAAGGTGTAGGATCCTTCTGCTTGGGCAGGGGGTTGGACTAGATGACCTATAAGGTCCATTCCAACTCTGTTATTCTGTTAAATCTCTCTTTGAAAGACAGTTTAGTCATATTTTAATAATAAATACTACATTCATGGCTGAAGTTCTAAGGTTTGAAAAAGGACTCCATTCTCCTAGCAATTGTATTGCACTACTTTATATTAATTAGGCTGTGTATAATGGTTTATATTCACTCTCTGATGAGGTATGAGATTCCCATCACGATGAGGAGAAGCATAGGTTTTCTCAACAAGGCACCTGTATCACCTCAAACCTCAACTAACACTTGCAATATCTACCACAAATACAATATTGCATGCTTTTGTATGCATAATTCTACTAAAATATAGAAAACAGATTCATGCTCTTAATGCGGAGCAGAGAAAAGATAAGTTATTGGCTATTGAAGGGCAGGCTCAGAGAAACAGCAGAGAATATAGTCCTTCCAGACAGGCTAAATGTATCTACTGACCATAAGGAAGAATGTTTGAGAGATGAGCTAACATATAGTAACATACAGTATTAACTTTCTACAGGAAGTAAGTTTTTGATGCGAAGCAATATTCAAATATTCAATCTCCTGCTTGCATTCCAAAGTGATATGATTTCAGAAAAGCTATATATTTAATAGGTAGCTGTTGAGGTAATTGGACATAAAGTGAATAATTTATAAATGAATTATTCTCAAGGTATGTTTAATTGGACATGATTCACTTATATGCTCAAGCACTACCAGTAGTTGAAACCTTGAATTTCAGCTATGCAATTACTGACATGTATGATTCTTTTATAGAACTGCATCAAACTGAACATGTTGCATTGCTAGGGCTTATGCAGCAAAATCAGTTCACAAATATACTCATATAAAAAAGAAAATTGCCTTTTCTTTCCTAATCTGGGAGGACAAATGAGTTTCCATTCCAAGAAACTCTGTTAGCAATTGTAAAAATAGAATATGGACCAGAGATCAAGGAAATTAAGAGGTATGATATGATCATTAAGCAAATGATTATATAAAAAATGGAAAAGTATGCACAAATACACAAATGTGTTTTTGTGAAATAATAGATTTGAGTGCACAATACTGGAGGCATGTGAAAAACTATTTTGGTCATGGATCTGATAAAATATTTTCATCTAACTAGATAAAATTCTCCTAGTGTCAGTTTTGCATGAAGCTTTCAACAATGTTACAGATAATACTGTATTTTAGAAAATCGGTACATGGTATTTTCTCCCCTTTCCAAATAGTCATTTCTCACCTGACATTAACCATTTCTCCACTTCCTAAGGCCCCATCTTGTTACACCATCATATTTTCCATACCACCGGAAAGCATCCACTGCTATTGTTGTTGCCAGTTGCAAAGTCGTGTCTGACCCACCATGACCCCATGGACAATGTTCCTCCAAGCCTTCCTGTCCTCTACCAACCCCAGAGTCCATTTAAGCTCACGCCAACTGCTTCAGTGACTTCATCCAGCCACCTCATTCTCTGTTGTCCCATTCTTCTTTTGCCCTCAATTGTTCCCAGCATTAGGCTCAGGTCCAGTGAGTCCTTCCTTCTTATTAGGTGGTCAAAGTATTTGAGTTTCATCTTCAGGATCTGGCCTTCTAAAGAGCAGTCTGAGTTGATCTCCTCTAGGACTGACAGTTTGATCGCCTTGCAATCCAAGGAACTTGCAGGAGTCTTCTCCAGCACCAGTGGTACACAACAAACTACTGTTAAAACTAAACTCTTACGGCATTTCCAGATCCCTCCATAAGTGGATTACTGCATTACTGTCAAACAGACAACATTAGTAAAAATAGGGAGCGCTATATCAAACCCTGCTCCAGTTAATCGCAGTGTCCCCCAAGGCAGCGTTCTAGGACTCACACTCTTTATACTCTATATAAATGACCTTTGCGATCACCTTATAAGCAACTGTGCCCTCTTTGTGGATGACATAAAACTATTCAACACCACTGACAATGCTACTATCCTTCAAAGCAACCTTGATTATGTGTCTGAATGGTCAAACATCTGGCAACTCCAAATCTCGACCAACAAATGCTCTGTCCTACACATTGGTAAAAAAAATCAGTACACCAAATACAAACTAGGTGGATATGACCTCATTGATGATCCTCACTCTGTCAAGGACCTTGGAGTTCTCATATCAAATGACCTAAGTGCCAGAGCTCACTGTAATAGCATTGCCAAAAAGGCATTAAGAGTTGTAAATCTAATCTTACGAAGCTTCTCCTCCAGAAATATTGAATTGCTAACTAGAGCATACAAACTTTTGCCAGACCAATACTCGAATGCAACTCATCAGTCTGGAATCCGCACTGCATATCAGACATTAATACAATCGAGCGAGTCCAGAACTATTTCACAAGAAGAGTACTACACTCCTCTGCTCGCAACAGAATACCCTATATCACCAGGCTTGAGATTTTGGGCTTGGACAACCTTGAACTATGCTGCCTACAGTTAGACTTAAGTGTAGCACACAAAATTATCTGCTACAATGTCCTACCAGTCAATGACTACTTCAGCTTCAACCATAACAATACAAGAGCACACAACAGATACAAAGTCAATGTAAACCACTTCAAACTTGATTGCAGAAAGTACGACTTCAGCAACAGAGTGGTCAATTCTGGAATGCACTACCTGACTCTATTGTTACATCCTCTAACCCCCACTTCTTTAACCTCAAACTAACCTCTATTGACCTCACTCCATTCCTAGGAGGTCTGTAAGGGGCGTGCATAAGTGCACCATCGTGCCTACCATCCCTGTCCTATTGTCCTATTGTCCCAATTTATTCGTACCTATTTCCTGTATTCTTACTCATATTTACACTTATATCTATTAACTTGTAAGCGATTGACTACTCAAATAAATAAAGTAAAAAAATAAATAGTTCAAAGGCCTCAATTCTTTGGCGCTCAGCCTTTTTTATGGTCTAACTTTCACAGCCATACTACTATCAACTTTCTTGCATTAGAAAATTAAAATTCATGAAGATGGTTCAAACTTTAAAAGAATGGCCCAAAAAGCAGACCACCTCATTAAACATAGAAAAAAAGCATTTCTGTTCCAAGAGAAAGTACTACTGTTCTACAGTTTTAGTTTGCTTCTATTAGTTGTATGCTCAGCTGTGATAAAAAGAGCTCCTTTCAGGAGCTCTAGAAGGGGAAAAAAACCTTCCAGTTAACCATTTTTTTTTCATGAAACCATTACTTTAAACACTGCATATATGTGAACTCTTGACTTCAACTTAGGTAGTTTTATCTTACATCATCAATTTCTAAAAATAAAGAAAATTTGTCATTTTTCCTCATTGATTCTGTTCTTTAGGTATAGTGTTACAAAGAAACTTCTAATACTATAAGCATCCATAGAATGAAAGAAAAGTCTTAAGTATTATTTAAGTATAATGAGGGACAATCATTGCAACCTAAAGGAAAAGGACAATTTTCCAAAATATTATACAAAAGAGAAGTTTTCCAAATTATCTGTTTCGCATGCAACATTCAGCCATATATACAACTCCCCATTCCTTCCTGGTGCTTCTTTTGACTGCAATGAATGAAGATTTTCTTGAACGTTCAGAACTTCTCATTGGAGCACAAGCAGAATTCTGAGTTAATATGCCCAAATTCTTTTTTTTCCCCAGATGTTAAAGTTTCAGTAATAAGAGGGGGAAAATGTACTCATTGATTCAATTTCTGTAGCCACCCATTTCAGACCCAGTGCCTCTGGGTGGCTTTCTCTTTTAAAACTATAAAAATAGCAAAACAATTAAAAACAATAAAAACATCCAAAATAAAGACAGTAGCTGAGATGGGTAACAATAAAGCCAAGAAACAAGGCCCTGAACACATTCAGAGTCTCAGGCCCAGGTACACATCCAAGTTTTTAAAGCCTCACAACAGGCCGATAATATCGAGGCCATTCTAATCTCTGAGGGGAGAAAATTCTACAAAACAAGGGAAAGGCCTGTCTTCAGGGGTGGGATGCTACCGGTTCTGCCCGGCTCTATAAAACCAGTTTCTCTAACAAGCAGCAGACACTGAACCGGTTCTGTGTTTGCTGCTGTTTGGCTCCCCCACCGCCCAGGCTTTTACCTGTCCTTTATTTGCTGCTTTTTTAACCTTCAGCTGCTTTGCGCGGCACAGCTGAGGTTAAAAAAGCAGGGGGGGAAATGGCTTTTCAAATGCTGTGCACCTGCGTGTAGCCCTTTTCAGTTGTCCAGGAGGCACAGCTTAAGGTTTTTTTACACAAAGCGCGCATGCGTGCGCAAAACATAATCACCAAATCGGTAGTAACACCAGTTGAATCCCACCTCTGCCTGTCTTCTAATCCCCACCAATTGGCATTCTTTGGCTAAGAGGCTCTAAAACAGCATGCCCAATTTGCTGGATCAAATTGGATGGGTAGAGCTCTTGGAAAAGAATTCCAACCTGATTCCATATTAAGCATTTGTTGAATATTTATAATGACTCCAAACGTTTCAAAACATCATATTCTTTTATAGTATGACCAACAAATCATATTTCATAGCCTGAAACGACACTGAATGAAGCTCTAAACACATAATGGAAAGTGTTAAAGATGTAGTTATGTCAGCCTCCCCCTCATTTTCTATCTTTGCATTCATGACAAATGGACAGTGGACATGTCTAAATTGTCAATTATTTTCCCCTTTTAGAGAGCATTTATCAATAAAAAAGGGAGGGGAAAGCCAACAGTGAAGTGGTGATCTGAACAACTTGGAGCTCTCATATACATTTTTTAATTGTTTTCCACTCTTGCTGCTTAAAAATTCACCAAGTTACATTGAGATGTGTATCACTGTATAAATCTTGTTCGGAGCTGGAAACCAAATTTGGATTCTTCCAAGAAAAAGTTATTTTTTTAATGTTTTTCTTCTTCCCTTCTTTTTCAACAGGATTATATGGTCTTTTAAAATATCTTAGTTTTCCTCCAGTTGCTTTTACTTAGGGAAAATAAATCTCTCCCAGATGGTATCCTTCTTAACAAATTTGCCAACTCAAATAAATAGCATGCCATTTACTGGCGAGGTGGTTGAACTCATTTAGTTCTGTTGGATCTTCTGTTAAATCTTTTCGGCTTGTGCAGAAAAAAAATTCTCAGAAAGGCAGAGGAAAATCATAGTTATATATATTTATTTGACAGTCATTTATTTAGCAGACAAATCAGTCTGAGCAAGTATACAAATTACTGCTTTGCCTTAAAATTCTGTTTGGTCCATTTTGTTGAGAAGAATTTCAGCACAGTGTCATTATTATAGGCTGAACTTAACTGAACCAAACTTAATGTTAACAAATATATGTTTTTTTTCATTTAATTACTGTATCTGAAATGTTTGTCTCAGTTCATAAATTACAAAAAGTCCCAAGCAGATTTGCCTGGTTTTGACCAGTGGTGGGATTCCAAACAATTTAGTACTGGTTCTGTGGGTGTGGCTTGGTGGCCATGGCAGGGGAAGGTTACTGCAAAATCACCATTCCCTCCCAACCCCACTAACCTGCTTTCCAGCTCCGTTTTCCTATGCAGGGCAACAAAAGAAGACCCAGACAATCAACTGGGACTTGGGAGGCAGATAAGAGATGGGGGTGGGGCCAGTCAGAGGTGGTATTTACCGGTTCTCTGAACTACTCAAAATTTCCACTACCAGTTCTCCAGAACTGGTCAGAACCTGCTGAATACCACTTCTGGTTTTGACATTGCTTGATGCCTGAATCCAGTCATGTTTGGATAATAAAATTTGGGTTTATGGTAAGAATATATAACTGTTCTGTGGCAAAATCAGCCTAAGACAGCAACATCCAGGGACAGCAACATGTGAGCCTGACCAAGATAATGAAGTACAGGTTGTCCTTGACTTACAGCTATTTATTTAGTAACTGTTCAAAGTTACAGTACCACTGATAAACGTGGCCTAACAGTTTTTCACCCTTACAACCATTGCAGCATCCATGTGATTAAAATTCAGCAGTTTTGCAAATGGCAGGTCTTTATCATGGTTGCAATATCTGGGGTCATGTGATCACCCGGGCACCTGCTTCTCACAAGCAAAGTCAACGGAGAAGCCAAACTGCAGTGATTCACTTAACAAGAAAGATAATAAAATAGAGAACATGCGTTCATGCTATTTAATTTTTCCCTAAGCATGTTCAAATCTGGTTTATTACTTGGACAGAAGGCAAGCAGGGAATCCCACAGATAGAGAAGCTGGAAAACATCCCAAAAGGCTAAGCAAACCACTTATAAAGCGTGGCCAAGAAAACAGCATGGAGGTGTTCTTGAAGTCAAAGCAAAGAAACCTTACATGAATATTTTCTTCTTCTTCTAGAGCTATAGCCAAAGCTTTGGAGAGCTACAAACAGCTGTGGCAATTCAGGTGAGACCTCTCTTGATTTAGTGTGACATGAATTCTGAGGAAGTGTTAAGTATTTCTGTGGTTTTTGCCATTGCTGGAAGCGTTCATAGAAAACGTCTCTTCTTACATGGAGCTACAAAGGAAGTCATCCAATCCAAGGTGTGCCTCTCAGACGCCCACCCTGGTTCAGGAGCATAGTCCCCAGAAGCGAGACGCACAAACACTACATTTCCCTTTCTCTGGTTCAGCCACCGATGCTGTTTTTAGCATTGCAAAACCAGGTAAAAGGCCAATGCCGATGCACTCTTCGGAGCGCAATAGCTGACTGACACACTTACAGTTCCCAATAGGCACAGCTGAGTGTTCTGAGACCGTAATTAAGCACACACTTAGTCCAAACAACTCTTGTTTTATTTCAACACTGGGAATTATGTGCATTCCCAGCCCATAATGAGTCCCAAACAGTCCCTCGAGATAAGCAACCACCTTTATCTCCTTTGAATTGCTGCCAACAACTAAAGCGCCAAATTAACTGTAAAAAACCAACCAAAGTACAAAGTACACACAGAGCTTCAAGGTTTAATCCAAACAGAGCGAACGACTTTGCTTCCTGCAAAGATTTTTATATCTTAGGAGAGGGGCAATGACCTCCAAGCCTTACTCCCAAGTCGCCCCTTTTGTCTTAGCTGCTCTTCCCTTCTAGCAGCTCTGCGCACACATGCACTGGGAACAGGCTCCCCTTGTTCCTCTGCCTCCAGACTCTGGAGGCTCCGGAGTCAGCACTCAACTCCCAGATGGTCCTGGCCCCATCTCTGCATCGGACACAGGACCCTCATCCGAGTCCTCCCCAGACTCCTGGACTAGTCCCTGTTCTTCCCCACTGTCCGATTCTGCTGCTGTCTGCACAGGCTGACGGAAAACCACAACACTCAGTCAGAACTTTTACAATGATATCTCAGGTTGGTAGCACTGTGACCCAACTTTTCCCACTCGGCCCATTTTAACTGCATATATGAGTAGAAAAGGAAAGATACTATGAAAAAAGACATGGTCTGACAAAAATGATTTATAAAGCAGACTAAAAACTACATAAGCAAAAGACTGCCATAGGATTTTTTTATACTGCTACAGGCAGCATAAAAGTAACTAAAATTGGTAGGTTTCCAGACCTCCCTGCAGTCAATCGAAATCATATCTCAATGTTTGCCTTGATTTCTTTCCTCTGCAGAAAGACTGTTGGCAAAGCTGAGCAGGCTTTGGAACAAATCTCCATGTCTGACACTCCCTACCACCGCCACCTCAAACATCCAGTGCAAAAACTGAATAAAGAGTTTTAGAACTCTTGCTCAAGGAAAGTAATTTGCTGCTTTAATTCTAGCAGATTCTCTAAGTTGTAATTACATATTAGGTGAGCTTCAAAGCTTGGAAAAGCAGAGATTGATTACAGGCAGTCCTTGTGGTTAACATCATCCCTGTTTGGTCACCGTTCAAACTTACAATGGTTCTGAAAACGTTTTTATGACTGGTCCTTGAAACAACGAGCATCACAAGTGGTCCTTGTGGTCACTTGATTGCAATTTAGGCACTTCAAGTTTGGCACACATTCATGACAGTTGCAGCCTCCCACAAACACATGATCACCATTTGCATGCATCGTCACCAGCTTCCAAGAAATACTGTCAATGGGGAAGCAGGCAGTAAGGTGCAAGCCACAGCCATGCGACATTGCTTAACGACCGCAGGCAATTCACTGAATGACCTCAGAGGAACTGATATTGTAAGTTGGACATGTTGTAAGCACAGTCGTATGATATTGTGCTTAATGTCTTTAGGCAATTCACTTAATGAACCATGTTAGCACACTGCTTAGAATGCAGTATTGCAGGCTATTTCTTTTGACTGCCAGCTGCCAGCAGTTGGGCAATTCGATTCTCACCAGCTCAAAGTTGACTCCATCCTCCGAGGTCAGTAAAAGGAGGACCCTGATTGTTGGGGACAATATGCTAACAGGGCTGTACAGCACTGTGAAGCAGTATATAAGTCTAAATGCTATTACTAATTACCTCAGAGGAACTGATATTGTAAGTTGGACATAGTCATATGATATTTTGCATAATGATGGAGTTGTCTTCTCTAATTGCAGTCATTAAGTGAGGACTACCCATGTTTTTAAACTGTGTGGAATGTAGCTCTTCTTACATGTATGTAAGTATGGATGTGTGTGTGTGTGTGTGTGTATACACACACACACACACACACACACGCACACTAGGGAAATAAATCAAATGGCTAAGAAAGGCTACAGATGGAAGATAACTTTATCTCTCGACCCTCAGCTGGGTGTTTGTGTACAAAACAAGCAGATTTATTTGTTTTGAAACTATTTTGAATAGGAGAGAGGAAAGAACAAAATTTGATGTTCAGAAGTGTTTTGGGATACTTTTTCTATGAATATGGGATATGGGTAGTGTTAAGGTGTATCTCCATTGAGCTCAATTGGTATACTTGTCCATGTTCAGATACTCCAAAGATTCTTCAGTTTTCCATTATCTATTTGTCTCTCCACTTCCAAATGAAACTGAACTAAGGAGGGATTATTTCCAGAATTGTCCTGTTAGCTAGATAAGTAGAGAGACTTGGTTGAGTGGAAAATAGAAAGGGAATGCATTGTGATAATGAAGCACTATCCCCAAAGGCCACTTTCAGGGGGATTAGGTATCAGAATAAAAGACAATGGTCTGAACTGGCCCACAACCAAACTTATAATGGAAGCAGATTTCTACATACAAAAGTGTTGAAGGACTACATCAGACAGGGCTACTTTGGGAGTGAGGGATGTGGGAGGGGGGAATGAGCTATAGTTTGAAGATTGCACTGGCTTGAAAAAGAAGCAAATTTTTGTAATGAATTATTCAGGACAGATTAGATTTATTGTGTTGCTTCTAAAACACTGGGATAGATACATGTTTGTGGTAGACTTTTGATATTTTAAATTGATTCTTGTCTAAACTCCATAGCAAACATTCATATTACACACAACCCAGGAGACCTGTAGCTATTCTGAATCAGAGGTAGTATTCAGCAAGTTCTGACCAGTTCTGGAGAACCAGTAGTGGAAATTTTGAGTAGTTCGGAGAATTAACAAATACCACCTCTGACTGGTTCCACCCCCATCTATTCTCGCCTCCCAAGTCCCAGCTGATTGGCTGGGTCTTCTTTTGTTGCCCTGCACAGAAGAACGGAGCTGGAAAGCAGATTAGTGGGGTGGGGAGGGAATGGGATTTCGCAGTATCCTTCCCCTGGAGTGGGGTGGGAATGGAGAATTTATCCTTCCCCTGCCACGCCCACAAAGCCACGCCCACAGAACCACTAGTAAAAAAATTTGAATCCCACCACTGTACTGAATGTTTTACAGAACTTTGTTTTTGCTTAGATCAAACATTTTGCAAGAATAACAGCTTAGCTTCTCCTCTCCTGCAATTGTTAGGTTTGGCTTTGGAGGTAACAATCAACTGGATGGGAAGATTTGAGAAGAAAGACACTTTTTATAAAAATTTGAAAGATGGAAGATGGTGAGAAAGGAATGGCTGTAATTAGGAAACTGGTGTTCAGTTCTCTTCATTAGACAAAATATTTATAATCCAGACAGAGCAAATATGCTTTAAAGACTATATTTATCTCAGATTATCAAGACTGAGGCAGACAAATTGCTGAAAAGTACTTCAGTGAGATAATGGTATTCTCCATACATCTTCTCTGATACAAGGGTTATCTCTCATACTTTCTTTACTTTCTTGCAAATTCCTGTATAAGCTATATAATTGGCTACATTGGAAACCACTTTATTCTCTTTACAGCTATCAGTGGTGTTACGTTATCAAAACTTGCAGCTTGCTGTCATCTGAATTTTAGAACTCAGTCATGCCAAGAAGAAGATAAGAAAGGTACAGTAAATGTAAAAAATCAGTGGCACCCTCTGATTTTCAGAATTTTAGGTGGGCTCTGAATTCAATTGCACAGTTTTGACAAACAAATGTAAATGATGATGGTGATTCAATAGCTTTTAGATGAAAAATATTTTAAAACAAACTACCCAGTATATACTTACACCAAAAATAGCGTGGTCCGAAGGATTAAAAGAGGATCTAGGAAGAAACAAATATTTGCTCAATTTACACTGCAGCATGGAATAGATGACTGAATGCCCTAACCAGAGGTGGTATTCAGCAGATTCTGACCAGTTCTGGAGAACCTGTAGTGGAAATTTTGAGTAGTTTGGAATACCACCTCTGACTGGCCCCGCCCCCATCTATTCTCTGGCTCTGAGTCCCAGCTGATTGGCTGGGTCTTCTTTTGGTGCCCTGCACAGGAGAACAGAGCAGGAAAGCAGGTTAGTGAGGTGGGGAGAGAATGGGGATTTTACAGTATCCTTCCCCTGCAGTGGGGTGGGAACGGAGATTTTACAGTATCCTTCCCTTGCCACACTCACCAAGCCACGCCCACAGAACCAGTAGTAAAAACATTGAATCCCACCACTGACCCTAATACTAGTTGTTTTAAGATTCAAGTAAACACTTGTTATGCGTTAAAAGATCTTGGGCCCAAGACTTAGTAGTCATATAGAAGATGTAGAAGGATTACACTTTTTCATGAAGATTAAGTGTGCAAATGCAGCAAATGTTTGGCTTTATATAATGTATTACTGTTTCATACCAAAGAAGCACTGCAGAATTCCAGATTTTTCATGGTTGGCTTTAATGATATTATATTCTAAGTAGAAACCTGAAGTTGATTTTTTCCCTTTTATTAGCTTTATTCTCTCTATTTTAGAGACTGCAAAAAGTTTCAGAAATCTGACATGTTTGGAACAATAAAAGATTGTGTCCCTTCACCCTGTTCCACTTAGTCAGGTCAGCAAGAAATGACTCTGAATTGTATCCAAAATCCAGTTGGTAAGATCATAAGTTCACAAACTACTTTAAAGATTCATCTGCCACCTTGATTCTTAAAGTCATTTAGACAGTCCAAAGAAAAATTAGCTGTCCTACAAAAACTTTGGCCTGACATATGAATCGCTTTCTGTCCCCTAACTTTTGAAAAATTTGGGTAGTATTTATTTCTACACTGTCATAACATTGCTTGTTATGTTGATGAAAATTTTGAAACTTGAGATGGCAAGTCAAGTGAGAGATATTTAAAAATGCAAGTATATCACCACCCAAAGTTGCTCTATGAGGTAGATGGGGGAGGGGGTTTCCTACATATGATATATAAATAAATACAGGTAGTCCTCAACTTACAACAGTTCAAAGTTACAACATCATTGAAAAAAGTGACTTTGGACCAATTTTCACACTTATGACCGTTGCAGCACCCCCACAGCCATGTGATCAAAATTTGGATGCTTGGCATCTGACCCATATTTATGATGGTTGCAGTGTCCAGGGTCATGTGATCAGGTTTCGCGACCTTCCCACAAGCCAAGTCAATGGGGAAGCCAGACAACCATGTAGTCTTAACAACCATGTTACTAATTTAACAATTGCAGTGATTCACTCAACAAATGTTTCACTTAGCAACAGAAATTTTGGGCTCGATTGTAGTCGTAAGGTATGTACAGGTACATATACCTGTATATGTAGAGTGCCTGAACTGCTTGTTATCTTTTAACCTCTGCACTTGGAGGAAATTGGGTTTCCATGACCTTTCTTTTCTGTATTTTATATGATCCATTTAACATTATTGTGGTACCTCCTGGTTTTATGATTATTTTTGTCCACTAGACAGATAGTGATAAAGTGTTGGCAAGGTAAGAAGCTTATAATGTTACCTTTTCTCCTGAGTGCCATTTAAGCCTAACATTTGAAGCCAAATGATTTTATCTGTAAATGTCCAACTCCAACTCAAATTCCCTCTCCCTCCATCTCAGCAAGCAATAGATCCAAAGATAGCCATCCAATATGGAAGGGTTAAAAATAGCCAATGATCGCTAAAGTATAGAATGAAGTTGGAGTTGATGACAACAGTAAAGGAAATTCAAGCAAAAGAAAATGAGATTCTTACACCAGAATGAATTTAGCCTATGGAGATTCTCAGTCCTCCAGGTCACAGTTATCCCAAAGGTGCTTTTTCAAGAGGCAACTGGACTTTCTGGTTTTTCTTTGAAGACATTTTACTTCTCATCCAAGAAGCATCTTCAGTTCTGACTTCTATTCCCCGCCAACCAGATGAGAAGTAAAACATCTTCAAAGAAAAACCAGAAAATCCAGTTGTCCCTTGAAAAAGCACTGTTGGGAAAAGAATGAAGTTACTTCTACCGAAGAAGAGCAGATAACTCATTTCCCTAACTTTTTTTTGTCCAGCTTCCTGAAGACGAAATTGCTAACTTGCCTTCTATTTTAACTAAATATCATCCTGATTACCCCATTAAATTCAAAAACTGATGAGCTTATAAAAGGAATTCTCAGAAACTTCCCTGATTAAACAATCTCACTTCCTTTATTGTAACTTTAAGTTAAAATCCAAACCTTTTCAATGGGCTGACAAGAAATAACTCAGGTTGAACAGGTATGGCGTAATTTTCTGAATTGAATTAACTCTGAATTGCTAGTTTAACTCCTTCAAGAGGCAATTACCTGAGAAGATGTAGAAACAAATCAATAAAATTAGAGCTACCCAATCTGGCTGCAACCGTCCAGATGACAGGTGAATATCAACAAGGAGATATTTTTAAAAAACTCCTCTTTGCTTCCTTCCAGAAAGCATTCTGATTTGTGTAGCCCTGGAGGATCATCTCTGCATTAAGGGGCAAAATGAATACTATATTTTTGTCATTATCTCAGCAATAAATCTGCAAAGATAATAAGAGAAGAACTTGGAAGCTAGACTTCTCTCAGAGGGTTTAGGTGATTCAATTATTAGCTATATATAATGAAGTGATACTAAAGGGGCTTTTGCTGCTTTTCAGCTCCAGGGCAGCCTTTTATTGGTAAAGATGGATTGAATTATGATTAGTTACTCCCTTGATTTGTAATGAGATGAATTATTACTTCTGAGCAATATAATTGGATTGGCTACTGCATATAGCATCAGGAAGGCCCCTTTATCTAGAACAAATGTCTCCCTTTCTCTTTCTCCCTCTCTTTCTCACACATACACACACACACACATTCACAAACTACTTTTATTTATGTTGCAGCATTCTTTGTAATGGTGTTCCAATAGTACAGTAGTTATAAAATTTGTCAAATGTGCAGAGGGCCAGTGGGTAGAAACAAATTTACATACCCATAGACATCTTTTTTCTTTCTTTTCCTGATCTACTTATTGTATTTGTCCTGGGAATTTTTCTGAATAAGTCCATCACTGCATTATTGAATCACCAGAACTTTGTTCTCTCTTCTTCAACTCTGCATACAATTAACCAAAATCAGTACTACAAAGGACTATTTGGGGCCTAGGATGAAACAGTTCTACCTCAAGTGATCGGAGAATCACAAGAAGAGTTCTCCACTCTTCTACTCGTTGCAGAATACCTTATGCCACCAGACTTGAAATTCTAGAACTAGAAAACCTTGAATTACGCCGTCTTCGGTCTGACTTAAGCATGGTATATAAAATCATACATTGCAATGCCCTACCTGTCAATGAATACTTCAGCTTCAACCATAACAACACAAGAGCACACAATAGATACAAACTCAAAGTAAACCGCACCAAACTTGATTGCAGGAAATACGACTTCAGCAATAGAGTGGTCAATGTCTGGAATACTCTACCCGACTCTGTAGTCTCTTCCCCAAACCCCAAAAACTTTAACCTTAGACTGTCTACTATTGACCTCACCCCTTTGCTAAGAGGTCTGTAGGGGGCGTGCATAAGCGCACCAACGTGCCTACCGTCCCTGTCCTATTGTTTCTCTTATTCTTTTATTTTTTTCTTATATGTACCCATTTCATGTATTCACAACCATGTATACACTTATACTTATTATCTTGTAAACAATTGGCAAATCAAATAAATAAATAAATAAATAGAATGATGTATCAAAAAAGCATCAAGGTGCATAGGTGAGAGAACGAAAAATAATAATTGCAATTACTAGTTACAATAATTTGTTAAATTTCAAACTGTTGATGTTCTGCACGTCAAGCAATTGTTACAGATCTACATTACCAATAAAATAATCAGTAGCTCCAATTGACATTATTTAGCTAAACCTGGGAGAATTCTATCCCCATTGAAACCTGCCCATAGGAAGTGATTGGCCATAGCCTTCCTAGAATGGAAAGAAAGCAAAACAGCAGAGGAATTATCCAAAGTGAATATCTTACCACTGAAACATTCCAATCCAAACCACATTTTCTTAAATTGGCTTAGTGCAGCCAGCCTGTGGGGTGGGAACCATGTAAGAATACAGTGTAGATATGCTCCAAGCGATTATATCTAGAAAACATTTAATTTTCTACCTACATTTTTCTACTCCTACCTTGTTATTAGTAAGTCAGGAGGTACTGAAGAGTCAGTGAATTTGCACCTCCAGCATGATATTTTTCCCTCTAATATTTATCCTGCACAAACCCCATAGGGTCTCACAAATGGAGACAAAAGTGTACAGTAACAACTGTCCTAGGATGACTCTGTCTTTTCAGTGAATTCTATTTTGATGTACTCTCATTATTTTATTTTGTGGGAGATAGTTTTTATTGTTTTTTCAACACTTCTATGGGCTCCTTTTGGGGCAAAAGCAGCACAGAAATAAAAACTACAAAAATAATAAAGCAGGTTTTGCGACCAGACTTCTCAGTCAAATCCCTGTTCAGCCAGGATGTAAGTGGAAATTCATAAGAGATTGTAACCTTTGCTTTATTGGAACAAATGGGAACACAGGAAGGGCAAGTCTGGTCTCAGCTAAGACCCTGTATGCTTTTAGATACACAAACATGCACACAAGGACTGCCTGTAGTGCATTTATATTTTGGTAGCTCATACAAAGTCTTGGTACACACATATACTTTAAGGGAACAGGCTAAATCCTACACTGCTAGAGTGTCCAGGCTTTACAGCTAACATAGAAGTTTGTTTGTATTAGATAGATTTAGAGATCTCTATTATATAGAGAACAATTAATTAAAATTAATAACAGTTTCTCCTTGCTGGGGCTATGGGGTGGGAAATGGGGGAGAGACAGAGGGAGGGAAATGCTAGCTGAAGGTTTAACTACATGTACGGATTTTTCTTTAATAGGACTGAAAAGGATCTTAGCGGTCTTCTAGTTCAATCCTCAGACCATCCCAGACAAATGGCTATGCAACCTCTGCTTCAAAAACCACTAGGGGGCCAGGGCTCAGGACTCCAGGAGAAACACTGCTTAATAGCTCCCACATCCTCCTTATTTTGAGTGTGGACTTCTGTGAACTTCCACTTAGATGTTGAGTCCCTAGAAAGAATGCAGGGAACAACAACAAAGATAAGGGTCTTCAGGCTAAACCGTATGACTGAGGGAACTAGAGGGTGCTAGAGCCCACTGTAACTACATAGCCAAAAAGGCATTAAGAGTTGTTAATCTAATCCTACGTAGCTTCTTCTTTGGTAATATCACACTACTAACTAGAGCATAAAAAACATTTGTTAGACCTATACTTGAATACAGCTCATCAGTCTGGAACCCATATCATGTAGCTGATATTAACACAATTGAAAAAGTCCAGAAATATTTCACAAGAAGAGTTCTCTGCTCCTCTACTCATTGCAGAGTACCTTATGCCATCAGACTTGAAACTCTAGACCTAGAAAACCTAGAACTATGCCGCCTCCGGTCCGATCTAAATATAGTATATAAAATCATACATTGCAATGTCCTACCTGCAAATGAATACTTCAGCTTCAATCATAACAATACAAGAGCACACAATAGATACAAACCCAAGGTTAACCGCACCAAACTTGATTGCAGGAAATGCGACTTCAGCAACAGAGTGTTCAATGTTTGGAATACTCTACCTGACTCTGTGGTTTCTTCCCCAAACTCCAAAAACTTTAACTTTAGACTGTCTACTATTGACCTCACCCCCTTCCTAAGAGTCCTTTAGGGGGCGTGCATAAGTGCACCGATCATGCCTACCGTCCCTGTCCTATTGTTTCTTTTTATTTTTCTTATAAGTATCTATCTCATGTATTCAAAACTATATTTATTCTTATACCTGTATCTTGTAAGCGATTGGCAAATCAAATCAAATGTAAAAAATGTAGGTATGCCTAGTCTAACAAAGAGAAGGACTAGATGTAACTTGATAGCAGTCTTCCAGTACTTGAAGGCCTGTCACAGAGAAAAGGGGATCAACCTATTCTTCAAAGTACACAGGGGCAAGACAAGAAATAACAGGTGGATGATCATTACCGAAAGTAATCTAGAACCAAGAAGAAATTTCCTGGCAGCGAGAATAATTAATCAGTGGAACAGCTTACTTCCAGAAGTTGTGGATGCTCCATCACTAGAGGTTTTCAAGAAGAGTCTGGGCAACTATTTATCTGGGATTATATAGGGTCTCTTGCTTGGGCAGGGGGTTGGACTAGAAGTCTTCCAAGTCCCCTTCCAATCCTATTATTTTTTGCTCTATGTTTAGTGGTTCTTTAAAATTCAAGTGCACTGGAGAATAAATCCACCCCTTCTTCCTTGTGACAACCCTTCAGGTATGGAAGACTGCTGTCATGTCTCCAGAAGTGGTATTCAGCAGGTTCTGACTAGTTCTGGAGAACTGGTAGCAGAAATTTTGAGTAGTTTGGAGAACCGGAAAATACCACCTCTGACTGGCCCCGCCCGCATCTATTCTCTGCCTACTGAGTCCCAGCTGATTGGCTGGGTCTTCTTTTGGTGCCCTGCACAGGAGAAGGGAGCTGGAAAGCAGGTTAGTGGGGTGGGGAGGGAATGGGGGTTTTGCAGTAACCTTCCCCCTGGAGTGGGGTGGGAATAGATATTTTACAGTATCTTTCCCCTGCCATGCCCACCAAGCCATGCCCACAGAACCGCTAGTAAAAAAAAATTGAATCCCACCACTGCATGTTGTTAGGAATATGAGTCACCTAACAGCTATTTGGGTTAGAAATATATAAACCAGGATAAACATTTTAAAACTGTAACTTTAAGAAAATGCAAAACTGTAATTACGTGTGGTTTCTCGAACGGCCATAAGATGGAGCCAGAAACCTGGTTTGTTTGGTCTTAGTCTCAGAAGAAAGTGTGTCTGAGTGAGTATCTCTGTTTCCTTCTGTTGGAAAGTATTGCCATTCCTCCATTTTTCCTAATTGACTGATATTTCTGGATTTAATGTAAGTCTGATACTGAACTATTTTTTGACACTGGAATTTGATGTTTGGATTATCCCTGGATTGAAAAACTGACTGATTTACCTGTGAATGACTTTTGGACTGTTTATTTTGGACTTTGCTTAAACTTTTCTGGAGGTAAAAACCTACATTTACTGTACAGTGTATCTGTGTGCTTTGTGTGTATTATTCCAACACTACTCTCTATACGTCTCCCTGTATGCGCTCATTCTCCTAACAGGGAATTACCTCAACACATGTCTCCCATTAGCTTTATTGTCTTTATTGTCTTTGTCAGTTCTTTTAATATAAGTTCATAAGATTTCACTTCCAAGTCTCCACCCCATTTTTATCAGTCTTCACTCTATTCTTCCCAGTTCTAGCATCCTTTTTACAGCATAGCAACCAGAACTAGACACAATATTGCAGGTGCAACAAAGATCACTCCCCACTATATTGTATAGATCTCAACACAATATTCTGCTGATGTGTCCCAAGATTGCATTAACACATTGTTTATGCATGCATGATCTGTGGTCCACAAGGACACCTAATCCTTCTCACAAGTAGTATCTCAAAACCTGGGTGCCTTTGGATCAGTTGGTGAAGAACCGGTAAATAACAGAGCAGGGGAAACATGGAATAGATATTGAACCATTTTCTTTTCTAAGAAAATAAAAGAAAATCCCTCTTTTGGAGCTGGGGTTTATTTTGACAGAACTGGGAAGGAAATCCCACACTGGCACCAGTTGGTTAAAAAAAATCCTGACTGCAGTCCAAATCATTATCAGTCCTGCCCAAGTGAATGCAATTTGTACTTTAGCCTTCAGTGAACAAATACTAAAGTCAGCACGTGAAAACAAATGCTGTTGACAAAGCACACTAAGCTGTCATTTGATACAATGGCTTATTTAATAAACCATGAGTTCTACTGAGTGCACACAACATACAAGGCCAAAAACTGAACCTATTATGGCTTAGTGTGTTATGTAAATCCAGCTATTGTGGTAATTGGTAACAGGTAGTCCCCAAATTCAGTGTGTCCAGATGGGACTGATAAAGTATGCCCATTATTATCAAAGCATAAATGAAATTTCCTCATGCATGGAATTACAAATTAGTTTTGAAATAAAGGATGTTTGAATGCAGCTGGTTCTCATGCATTTCCATTGACCTCAAACCATACTCGGCCGTTCTGAATACAGATTAGTAATACCACTAAAAATGTAACACCATGGACCCAATTCAGTCAGCTCATGTATCACTCCAACAGTCACCAACTCTATAGTAAAATACTAAGCATGGGTACTTACATATGTGTATAACAGAAGCCTAACATTTATCACAAAGTATCTTTTTTGCACTGTTGGAAGAATTATCCATCTGGGTTCAGTTTCAAGTGTGGAAAAAGAGACTGGAAACATGGAGGCTGTTTGGAAAGATGGTTTAATGGTGGATAGGACCACATGGCTTGGAGCTCCAAATTGAAAAGGACGATCACATGCTTCAAGATGTTGGGTGAAGGAAAAGAAGAAGCAAGATGCTGAGAGACCCTTAGTTTTATACCCTCTGTTGGGCCCCACCTTAATGTTTCCTGTTCCTGTGTAAGAAATGTATCCCATTGACTATCAGACTCCCAGGGGCAGGGGTCTTAGCTAACTTTGTAGGCTTTGTTTGGACCGCATGGTTTCACCTGAGTGCTGGCTGATGCAATCTTTCCAGGTCAGATGGTGAGATAGGTAGAGGCCCTTGTTATGTAGAATACTCTGGCCCAGGCCTTAATGACCTGTCCATTAACAAAGGTAGGGGTGAGCTTCTGCCTCTCTGAGTTTCTACTTCCCTTTTAGGGGAAATATTCTGCATTTTTAATATTTCCTAGCATATTTCATTTTTCTAGGAGAGGGGTGGATGCTAACTTCCTACAGCACAAAGTACATTTTTCTGCTGTGGACACAGAAGGGATGAATCAGGGTGCTTCCTTATACGACCTGCAGAAGTTTGAAATATAATTGTTTTGTCATACTGCTTTTCATCTTATTACAAACCAACCGTTTTAAAAGAATACTATTTTTATGTACACTATTTTACTCATACAGGAAGTTAAAGGATTTATGGCACATAAACCAGGGATTTTTTTCCAGGTCCAGTTTTGCTGCAGGACCAGATTTCCATAACATCTGCCTTAATCTGAAAAGGTCTTTTTATTCATTATAAAATAAATGAACCAGCTGAAGGGAAAGTCCTTTGTTCTCTTTTTCTAAGGAATCTAAATGCAACACACAGCAATGCCTTCCAACAAGTTTATTGTATATTAAACAAGATGTAGGCTCAAACCTATCCTGTCACTTGTATTTAACTGCTAGTTAAGATTTCATTAACAGGTTAGCCTTCATCACATTTCAGTTCTTCAAGTAACTTAATAAACCAGTTGGATTATAATAGTTGTCTGTAATAGGATTTCAAAGCTTATCAGTTGAGGCTGGATGTCAGTGAAAATTAAGCTGTGTTGGTGCAGTTCCAATGGGGAAATGGGATCCTAGAAGAAAGAATGAGGCAACCCAGAGGTTGAGAGGGAAATGATGGGAAATGGGAACCCTTTGTGCTAAGCCCCAACCACTGTTTGTTATAAACTTCATTCAAAAACAAAAGTCTCAAAAATCAGTCTAGATTGATCATGGAAAGGACTTTGCAATCATTTTAGCAAGGACAGGCACAAATGACCCCTGATTCTGACATGGAGGCTGAAAATCTCAGAATACAAATGTGTGAAGGAGCAAGGCCAGGGGATTGGCATTTAAACAAATGCTAAACTTCAAATAAGAACTACTTATTGGACAGGGACTAGAACTGAATCTGGATGAGCAAACATCATGAAAATTGTAACAGAACTGCATTGGAGTTAAATGGGAGACCTGGCCCTTTTCTTTCACATTCTAGTTTGACATCCAAAACTATCTTTGGACTTCAGCCCTGAATCTGATCCAGTTTGTTTATTTTTATCCTACTTCTACTTCTACTTCTACTTCTACTTCTACTTCTACTTCTACTTATTATTATTATTATTATTATTATTATTATTATTATTATTATTATTATTATTAAATAACAAAGCAACAAACAAGACAATACTCCTTCCTCCTTCTCTTTTTCCCTACAACAACAACCCCATGAGGGCTGAGAGTAACTGGCTCAAAGTCATCCAGCCAGTTTTCATGCCTAAGGTGGGACTAGAACTCAGTCTCCATGTTTCCAGCTAGCACCTTAACCACTACAGCAAACTGGCTCTCTACTTTGCCTCAGTCTATTGCTTAGAATCAGATCAGTGTTTTTCAATTTTAGTAACTTTAAGAGGTTTGGACTTCAACTCTCAGAATTCCCCAACCACACCTGTTACTTTGGTACATTTCTGCAACTTATCTTGCTACTGCACAAGTAATATACTATAGGTACAGGATATAACAATACAATTGTCTACTCATTGGTATGTGCTTAGGCAGAGATCCCAGTTGCCTGCAAATTACATTTCCAATTCTACAACCAGGACATTTATATCTTAAATGTTTATCATGATATCCCTTTAGTTCAAAATTGTGCAATGCTGAAAATTCTTTTCAATAGAGATATTTCTGCATCAATGTTAATTAAAAGTGCTAAAATTCAAAGCATTTGCCAGAAATCTGCAGCATGTGGGTTTAACTCACTGGAATTCACTTTTATCAAATGGTAAACCTCACTTTATTTATTGAATTTAATTCAGTGTGCTCACATGTTATATTGTAGATATGAATGTAACAGAACATTGAATTTCAGCATCTCAGATCTAACTTCTACACAGTTTCAACTTTTAAAAAGTATTTGGTTTAAAGAATACAAAAAGTGCCAACTGCTATCAGTGGTAAATTATACCAGTAATAGGAGAATAGTGATGGGATTTACTAACTTTATATAAAATATTGCTAACCTTGAGTAACCCAGAAAATTAAAATTGAAATTATAATACATAACAAAATTGGTAGGAGTGGCACAATCTGAGAGCTAGTGTGGTGTAGTGATGAAATCACCACACTAGAGATTGGAAGACCATGAGTTCTAGCCCCACCAAAGGAAACTGAGTTGCTTTGAGGCAGTCACTCTCTCCTGGCCTAGGAAAGAGGCAAGAAACAACTACTTCTGAAATATTCCAAAAAACTGTAAGAATATATCCATCCAGTTACCAGGAGTGAACACTTACTCAAAAGAAAGGAAGAAAGAACAAGATACTGTATTCCATATTGCAAAACCAAGATGGCCCCATATGTATAAAGAACAGGATTTGTCATAAATCTTACAATAGCAGTAATTGAAAAATGCACTTAAGGGCAACAACCTTACTTGGAAGCTCTTTAAGGATTTTCTGTCTTTTAATTTCAGAGAAAACTTGGCTTGGCCAGTCTTGCCCCTCTCTGAATGTTCTGGTCTTGTTTGGGGTATTTAATGATACAATTAACTTCTTCTCTAATCCAGTTTTCAAGGCTTCATAAATGCTTTATGGGGTTTGGTAGATGTGAGGAGATCTGCAACTCCAATTCATGCTTATAAATTTGGAAATACCTGAGGTAAGATGTTATCGTTAATTGTAAAAGAGAAGCTTGTAATTATAATTTGAGATAATGTTACAGTTCATTCCCGTTGATTAGCCTCACTTACAGGTGAAACTCGAAAAATTAGAATATCGTGCAAAAGTTCATTTATTTCAATAATGCAACTTAAAAGGTGAAACTAATATGAGATAGACTCATTACATGAAAAGCAAGATAGTTCAAGCCATGATTTGTCATAATTGAGATGATTATGGCTTACAGCTCATGAAACCCCAAGTCCACAATCTCAGAAAATTAGAATATTGTGAAAAGGTTCAATATTCTAGGCTCGAAGCGTCCCACTCTAATCAGCTAATTAAACCATGACACCTGCAAAGGGTTCCTGAACCTTTAAATGGCCTCTCAGTCTGGTTCAGTAGGAATCACAATCATGGGAAAGACTGCTGACCTGACAGTTGTGCAGAAAACCATCATTGACACCTTCCATAATTGCAAACGAAGTTGGATGTTCCCAAAGTGCTGTATCAAAGCACATTAATGGAAAGTTATGTGGAAGGAAAAAGTGTGGAAGAAAAAGGTGCACAAGCAGCAGGGATGACCGAAGCCTGGAGAGGATTGTCAGGAAAAGGCCATTCAAAAGTGTTGGGGACTTTCACAAGGAGTGGACTGAGGCTGGAGTCAGTGCATCAAGAGCCACCACACACAGACGGATCCTGGACATGGGCTTCAAATGTCGTATTCCTCTTGTCAAGCCGCTCCTGAACAACAAACAACATCAGAAGCATCTTACCTGAGCTAAAGAAAACCAGACCTGGTCTGTTGCTCAGTGGTCCAAAGTCTTCTTTTCTGATGAGAGCAACTTTTGTATCTCATTTGGAAACCAAGGACCCAGAGTCTGGAGGAAGAATGGAGAGGCACACACTGCAAGATGCTTGAAATCCAGTGTGAAGTTTCCACAGTCTGTGTTGATTTGGGGAGCCATGTCATCTGCTGGTGTTGATCCACTGTGCTTCATTAAGTCCAGAGTCAACACAGCCGTCTACCAGGAAATTTTGGAGCACTTCATGCTTCCTTCCACAGATGAGCTTTATGGGGATGCTGACTCCATTTTCCAGCAGGACTTGGCACCTGTCCACACTGCCAAAAGCACCAAAACCTGGTTCAATGACCGTGGGATTACTGTGCTTGATTGGCCAGCAAACTCGCCTGACCTGAACCCCATCGAGAATCTATGGGGCATTGCCAAGAGAAAGATGAGAGACATGAGACCACACAATGCAGAAGAGCTGAAGGCCACTATTGAAGCATACTGGTCTTCCGTAGCACCTCAACAGTGCCACAGGCTGATAGCTTCCATGCCACACCGCAGTAATTGCTGCAAAAGGAGCCCAAACCAAGTACTGAGTACAAACGCATGCTTATACTTTTCAGAGGTCCGATATTGTTCTATGTACAATGCTTGTTTTATTGATTGCATATAATATTCTAATTTTCTGAGATTGTGGGTTTGGGGTTTTCATGAGTTGTAAGCCATAATCATCACAATTATGCCAAATCATGGCTTGAACTATCTTGCTTTGCATGTAATGAGTCGAAAAATTAGAATATCGTGCAAAAGTTCATTTATTTCAGTAATGTAACTTAAAAGGTGAAACTAATATATGAATATTAGTTTCACCTTTTAAGTTACATTACTGAAATAAATGAACTTTTGCACGATATTCTAATTTTTTGAGTTTCACCTGTATTTTGAGAAGAAAGGCATTGTTTCTGAGAAGCTATCACAAAATGCTTTTCCTTCTAGTTCCTGGGTAAGACAGTTCTGTTTATTTCTAAATCGGCTTCTCTAAGATTGAGTTTTGAAATGTGTTATTCCCATTTCTGATCTCCTCGCTTCAGCTGAAAACACACTGAGAGCAGGAATGTTGGGAACGAAAGTGGAAACCATATGCCACAATTATAGATGGGAAGAACTCTTTGACCCTGATTATGTTGGCTTTATATTCTCTGTCCTCTTGCTAATATGTAACTCTGGAGATGAATTCAATTCTACTGAATTCCTACTGAAAAATCCCCATGGTCAATGGGGATTCACACATCCTTAACTTGGGCTTGGAGCTTTGCCCATGATATTATGTTTGGGCTGATATTGATGCAAGATGAACAACTGAATAGGTCGCAGAATAAGTCCCCTTAAATCACTAAATGCTGACCTTTAGTTCCACTTCACAATATGCCCTACACATCAGTATTTGGTTTCATTTGTGTCTGGTCTGGGCAGGGTGTCTGCAGGGAGGGAACCAAAGTCAAGATGGCAACCAAAATCATATGTGTTTATATATCTGTCTATATATGTATGTGTAGGTGTATGTATGTATATGTACTGTACAAACACACGCACACACACACAAGCCATATCATATATGTGTTCCAGGTGAAAGGGAAATGCTCATTTCCTGTTCTCAGTTTATATCTATATTTTGGAGCTCTTCCATGAAGCAGAGGGAATTTGCTCCTTCTCTTTCCCTCTCAAGCTGCCCAAAGTGAGTTATGATGTGGCCCCATAACGATGGACTGGGATGTGAGTTCAACACAAATTCTTATGCTTGTTGAATTTGAATAGATCCATTCAAGATGGAATATATGCCTAGAATTTTGAGTATTTTTTTTTCTTTTGTAAGAACTATGTTGATGGGCAGACATTTATAGGAAATAAGTTTTAGCTTAAGTCTGTAAGAGTAGTAAATCTAATCTTACGAAGCTTCTCCTCCAGAAATATCGAATTGCTAACTAGAGCATACAAAACTTTTGCCAGGAATCCGCACTGCATATCAGACATTAATACAATCAAGCAAATCCAGAAGTATTTCACAAGAAGAGTGAAATACACTCCTCTGCTCGCAACAGAATACCCTATACCACCAGGCTTGACATTTTGGGCTTGGACAACCATGAACTACGCCGCCTACGGTTAGACTTAAGCATAGCACACAAAATTATCTGCTACAATATCCTACCAGTCAATGACTACTTCAGCTTCAACCACAACAATACAGGAGCACACAACAGATACAAACTCAATGTAAACTGCTTCAAACTCGATTGCAGAAAGTACAACTTCAGCAACAGAGTGGTCAATGCCTGGAATGCACTACCTGACTCTGTTGTTACATCCTCTAACCCCCACTCCTTTAACCTCAAACTAAACACTATTGACCTTACCCCATTCCTAAGAGGTCTGTAAGGCATAAGTGCACCATCGTGCCTACTGTCCCTGTCCTATTGTCTCCATTTAATCATACCTATTTTCTATATTCTTACTCATGTTTATACTTATACCTATTATCTTGTAAGCGATTGACAAATCAAATAAATAAAAATAAAATAAAATGAACTGCAGTGGAGGGCATTAGAGGTTATATACTGACAATGAGATGAACTTAGCAAAAGAAGCCAAAGATGTGCTACAATAAAAGATAGGGCTGGCTAGAGAGACTCTGAATACAGAAGTGCATTTGCTTTTCATACATAACAGAAGTTTCATGTTTATGTTCCTTGTGATTATTTTAGCAAAATGCTGGAATTATTATCCATGCATACAGAGCCAGAACCCTATAAGGGGCCCTTCATTGGTTAAGCTTAAATGACAATTTTCATGGAAAAATTATATTTATGGGGTTAATTTGGAAGTGCTAAACCTGTGTGGTGAATCAAAAGGGAACTTGTTTCCACCATTGTCCATTTTGGCATGGCTCATCACCACTTTAAAAAAATAAGTAATTTTCATTGCTAAATTGGCCATTAATCCTATGCCACTAGCATAGTTCTAAGAATGCCAAGATTAACACCACTATTAGAAAATGGCATTTAGCTTTAAAGTATGCTGGCATCTGCTTGGGCACATAACAGAGATTTATTCTGGCCTGCCTTTCCCATAAAAGGACAAGGTGTTTAAGAAAGCTGCGTATAAGAACGAAATGTGGAAGTGTGAGACTAAACATCTCAATTATGTCTGTGGCATGGGCAACAATACTGAATGCCAGTTTGCATCAGTTGGTGTAAGACTTTGAACAGGTTTTGTAAAACTCCTGTATAAACTGAATAATGGCTTTCTGGGCCTGTTTGCTTTCATGATTGAGGGCCACAGGAAGATCTAACATGGAAACTCTGAACACCAGCTAACCAAAGAAATGGTGTAGAAAAATCTAACTGCTTAGCTACAATATCATTAAAGGTGTATTTTTGGAAATGTACACAGAACCAACTTTGCTGGAGCTCCTCTTGAAATCATAAATTAGGAGATGTGTAGCAACAACATGCAATACAAAGCCTGGATACTTCCTTCCAGTCACTTGTCACCCATGTTTTTGGAAGTTAGAAATGAAATATTCAAATTGAGAGACAATATTTGTGAAAAGTAAGCAATAGTCACCACTACCGTTTTTCCTCATGTGCAAAACCATGAATGATGATTTCACAGGTTCATCTCTGCCAAATAACTTTCTCATCTGCAAACTAAGGATACTTTTCTCTGCTTTATAAACTGTTGCCATAAAGATAAAGGCAAACTCATCTAAATCACCAGATAAAGGTTGAAGCTCCAAGACCTCTTCATTTCATCCATTTTTCTTTTCTTGGTTTCTGACTTCAAGTTCAGCTAAAGTCATTGAGAGCTTTCTCATCCTGGACTCATTCTAAGGCTTGAGTTTTAAGAAACTTATACATACATACATACATACATACATACATACATACATACATACATACATCAATTAACAGACACGATCCCAAAGGCAGTATTTTAAATGAACAAACAGGCACCCTTCTACACAACAACAAAATTATAACCCACCAGCTCACAAGAAATTGTACCACGGCTCAGTTACCACAGCCAGCCAACTCAAACTATCAAACAAGCTGAAACCAGACCATGACTCAAAAACACCCAGATAACAACTCTAATCCTAATCTGCACCACACAGATATTAACTACAGCCCAGCAACAACAGGCAGCCAAGCAAACAGTGCGAAATCAGACCATGACTCAGAAATATCCAAACAAACAATATTCAGACTAATTTGCATCTCATAAAAAGGTATTTAAAGACCTGTGTTCTGACAGACGAGCACAATTCAAAACTCATGGATGATGACTTCTCGAATGGTGATGAAATGTTTGCAACCAAATTGCTAAGCTCAGAGATTTTATATATATATATAAGTGTGTGTGTGTGTGTGTGTGTATCACAGTTTTAAATTTCAAGATTCCAGACTGTCTGAAATGATTTTCCAGTTCTGAATTAGAATTTCCCAAAAGCTAAATGTGCTTAGAGTGCCTAAATTTTATTTTTATCTTTATTGTCCTAAAACAAGGATAGAGATATGAGGTCTTCCAGATGTTGTTATTCTGCAATTTCTGTTCTCTGTCTTTGGTCTTCTTAGTTAAGAGTGGTGAAAAATGTAGTTCAGCAACCTTTGAGAGGCATGCAGAGTTTCCATCCTGTCACAGGTGATGTTAGAACAAACTCCTAACTAACAATTCAGCTGCTCTGATGTTTTTTCTGTACTGCACTATTTCTCAGGCACCACAATAGTGTGACAAAGCTTTTCCCAGTGAAAGTTCAGCATTATGCTCTAGGCACATTTCTTTCTTCTGTAGACTATATAAAATGGAGGGGGGAGATTGGGATACTCTCAACTTTAATGAAAACATCATGAAGGCTGAATGCTTAATCCTAAAAAAGTCTGGCTCACCTCCCAACCCCAAATCCTCTGTTGTTTTTTGGATGCTTCTTAATGACTTGACAGGAGTCCAAGGAGTCAGAAGTATAGCAGATGTTTGGTACTTCCTTTTCTTGGTTGCTAATGCATCCCCATTATTTCCCAATCCCGAGGAGCCTCGCCTTTTTCTGGGAAAGGAACACTTTGCTTTTGCTGTCTAGCAAGCTTTGTTTATCACGGACATATTTGGGCTTTGGCAACCAGCAGCCATCATGGAGACACGTCAATGGAAATGGAACAGCACAATGGGAATTCCAAGCCGAGCTCTGGCTCCGTTGCCTTGTCTGTAATTTAGGTGATTTACAGATTGACTGGAAACAGTAGACATCTGGGATTATCACATTACATTCCATGGAATACACAGAAGGCTGATAATGCATTGAATAAATAATCCAGAGAAACTTGAAATTGACCATAGCAATAGCAATGGCACTTAGACTTATATACTGCTTCACGGTGCTTTACAGCCCTTTCTAGGTGGTTTACAGAGTCAGCATATTGCCCCCAACAATCTGGGTCCTCATTTTACCAACCTTGGAAGGATGGAAGGCTGATCCATCCAACCTTGAACAGATCAGGATTGAACTCCTGGCAGTGAGCAGAGTTTGCCTGCAATACTGTGTTCTAACCACTGCACCACCAGGGCTTTTGTTGGTCTTTAGCAAATTCTGCACTAGTGGGATAAGATGGCTTAATCTTACAGTGGTATAGTAAGCAAAGATGGGTCAATTTTTGGTGAGAGTAACCCTGGAGAATAGGATTACATGAAGTAAATGAGACAAGTCTTGTGATTACTTTGCTCAGTTTGAGGAGAGGGTTTGGGTTTCTTTTCTTAGTTTTTAAAGAGTTTTAGGTCTCCCGTTTTAAAAGATTTGCTATTGAGATTTCTCCCTCACCATGGAAAAAAACTGTACTGCTAATTTTCAACCGTTTGCACTAGAGAGCTCTGTAATAAAGGAAGCTGTGTTGGCATGCAGCCCAAAGGCAATATTTTCCCACCCCTGAAATAAACTGTGCTACTTTTGGGCTGTAAGTAATGTTGCTATTTTTGAATGCACTTATACATATATATGGAGGCACTAGGGTGAATACATGCCCATCATCTGACAAAAATTAAAAATTAAAAAAACCCTCAAAAAGCAGCCTCAATGGACCGTTAGGTCTTTTTCTGCAGTCACTTTCCTATGTTTCCTATGTTTTCTAAGTATTGTTTGAAGGAATAACCACCAGGAAGAGATTAACATAGTGGTAAAAAGAGCTGAAGGGCATGCTCAGTGAAGTGAGATAAGAAACTTATGTTTTATAGCCCCCTGCTTGATCTTGAATGGTTGCAAGCCCTATGTCTTGCTATACCTGAAAAACCAGCATATTTGAAAGAAAGGTCCTGTCTCAGAGACTTGTTTATATTCAGGAACACTTATAAATGTGGTTTTCCTCCTATAATATGATTCTGCCTGTTGCAACAGAATCCTTCTATTATATACGTAGACTGGGGCTTGGTTTTTATTAACTGCATGCAGTTTTCCATTAAACGCCAAACCACAGTTTAGAATGACATGGACATATGGTAGAGGGTTTTGGGGTTCACTTTCTCTGCAGTTGCAGAAAGCATTTGGAAGTATCTACTCCCATTTTCACTTAACTTAATTCCTCACTAAATTAAAACTACGGTATCTATAAACCACAATCATGGCCATATCTACAGGAGAACTTGTGGCTTTGATCTGGATTGGTAATGAAACTTCCATTCATATAGCAAAGCTCTGAAATTGCAACAGGAAACACAAGAAGACAACAAAAAGGCAAACTTAAATCCCAAATCATTATTCTTATTCTTATTTATTTAGGAATATTTATGTGTAACCAAAACATGTGTCAGGAATAAAGTATTGTAACCAACATAATTATAGTAGAAGATTGATTTTTGTGAATCAACTAAGGAAAATTGCCTCTGTTAAATCATAATGTCTGTTAAATTACAGTAAACTAATTGATGGTATTAGCATACTTACGTAGTTTTGTCTTTGTGAAATAGGTCAGTTATCCAGCTTGTTTGGAAAGAACAGATTTTGGAAAGAAGAAAGAAAGGAAGGAAGGAAGGAAGGAAGGAAGGAAGGAAGGAAGAAAGAAAGAAAGAAAGAAAGAAAGAAAGAAAGAAAGAAAGAAAGAAAGAAAGAAAGAAAGAAAGAAAGAAAGAAAGAAAGAAAGAAAGAAAGAAAGAAAGAAAGAAAGAAAGAAAGAAAGAAACTAATTTTTTATATAATATCTAAAATCTGGTGGATGGGGGTCCATACAATCAAAATTGTACTAAGCTTTTTTTAAGAATAAACATAAATTCAGCATTCATCAAATGTACAGAGCTACAAATGAAAAAAAAAAACTTTAATAAATATACAGTGCTATACCTGAAATAGCTCCCGGTCCTTTGGACCAGGAAAGAGTCTTTCTTTTAATGCTTTGAGTTCTGCAAATGAGTAAAAGCAAAGCAGTATACAAACTGACAACTTCTGCAGGTAATTATTAGAGGCGTGGTGAACATGTAACACTGGTACCAACATTATGGCATTATGGCTCCATTTGGGCTAAAAGGTACTTTGACCGTCATTTGGTTTTGGAAGACTCATTGTCAATTCCTTTGAACCAGTGGTGGTATTCAGTGGGTTCGCACCGGTTTTGGGAATCCGGTAGCAAGGATTTGGCATGGGTCACCGAACTGGTAGTAAGTTCTGGCTGGCTATGCCCCCAACCCAGTCGCCCGGTCGCTGCTGGATCACTTGCTCCACCCACCCGATGTGTGCTCACCCCGTCCACCTGACGCTCACCCCTTAAGGTATTTCTTTTTTTCCCCTCTCCTGACAATGACCTGTTCATATGATCAACTGTGCCAGGATTATCCTTGCTGAGGCCCAGGAAGGCAAAAAATGGAGGGAGGAGTGCAACCCCCTCCTCTATTTTTTTTTCTTCCTGAGCCCCAGGGAAGCCTTCTGGGAGCAAAAACGCCCCCCAGGAGGCTTGCCTGAGGCCCAGAAGGCCCCAAAACTGGGTGGGAAGTGGCTGCAAAAAAGAAAAAAATGCCCACCCAGTCACATGGCCACACCCACCTAACCACGCCGACCAAGCCACACCCACAGAACCGGTAGTAAAAAATTTTGAATCCCACCACTGCTTTGAACTATATATTAGTGGTAGGGAAACCTAGAAGAGGGTAAAGGAAATAGGTAATGTATATTCTTAGAATTGCTGAAAGAATGAAAGGATGGAAGGATACTATTTTCCATCACTTATACAATGAACTGAATAACTTACTAATTTTTCCATAGCTGAACAACATGCTATTTTCAGCAAAACTGACTGGGAGACTAATTGGAAGTTTGCTTTATTTTATGCTACTGGGTATATATTTAATCATCCATTTGTTTCCTCTTTTAAGTTAAGTAATGTAAATGAATTAGTTGCACAATATGATATGAACATGTAACATACTGTATGTAGGAGTAACCAGTCTAAGAAATTAATATTTATATACGTTCTTTTCCTTTGTTTATTTTTTTCTTGGTTGTTTGCAAACAATTAAAAATTACTCTCTTCAGATTGTAGACATCTGGTCTTATCAGCTCTTCTCTTCTCTTGAGCTTCTAATGCAGGGGTGTCAAACTTGATTTCATTGAGGGCCACATCAGGGTTGTGTTTAACCTTGGGGAGGGCAAGGGGGCATGGCCAGGGGGGCGTGGCAAGTATGACATCACTCATGTCAGAGGCTCTTGTGGTGGCCCAAGCGCTCTGCCAAGCTCCATTTTTGGCTGCCACAGCCTCCTGCAACCCTCTGCCAGTGAAAATGGAGCTTGGGGGTGCTGTGTGCGACCCTCGTGAGCTCCATTTTTGCTGGCAGAGCCACCGCAGGCCAGTCCTTCACTGTTTCCAGGGCAGTCCCACAGGCCAGATCTAAGCACCCTATGGGCTGGATCTGGCCCCCCAAGCCTTCAGTTTGACAGCCCTGCTCTAATGTGTAGTATACACAAATGTGTACATACACATGCACATATACACATACACCATAATTAGTAATACCTTTAAAATATCCTTACAGTAATACATCTTCTTTATTAAGATGCTGTCCGGTCCACTATTGTGTCCTTAGCTGTCAGTATAAGAAAAAGCATTGCCAGGGTCATCTTGAATCAGATTTATTGAATGACAAATGGGGACTAGCATACAACTAGCAGATGAATATGTTTATTTAGCATCCAATTTATCTGTCAGTTTCTTGAGATGGAATTTCTTTGCTCTTCTGGCTATCTACATAACAATACTCCAGGAAGATACTTATCTTTTTTTTTTGTAAATTTTACTTGAGTTTTCACAAAGAGAAAAAAATACAAATAAAACATCTTTTTGAAAGTAGCGTAATCCCAGGTTACATTTCTTTGTACAGACACAAATTCAGGTTCATGCTCATTTTTATATTCTATTCCATATCTTATTACTATTTTACATTTTCTGCATAGCTTCTCCCCTCTTTTAATTTTCTCAATTTTATTTTATTTATCTCATCTCAATTCAAATCATTGTATTTATATTTTTGTCTGTCCTGTTTCAACTATCTATTATCTTTTCTCATTAAACAAAATTTCTCCTGTAGTTACTGATTAGAGTATGACGCCTTTATATCTTTTCCCTAAAGTTGTAACATTCAATATAATACATAACTTCCATTCGGATTCTGCTTGGTACATTCTTAAAATACACACTGTATTCTTAAAAAAAAAAAATTATAAATGTATATAATTAAAACAACATTCCATTCCAATTCAATTCTATCATTAATATTAATATTCAAAAGTCTTAACATTACTTTTCAGTTAAATATCATACTTCTATGGGAACAATTATAAGCTTTCCATAGTTAATTCCCCACCCCCTCTTCACTTATATTTTATAAAACATTAACTAATTAAAATGTTCCCGTTCCTTCCTAATTCAATTTTCTCATTTATTTTATTTCACTTATTTTATTCACAAACATTTCACTAAATTACACTAAATATTTTATCCCTCATTTTAATCATACGTTGTTTCCAATTTTCTAAAGTTATTTCTATTACTAATATAACAATACAATCTTATGTACCTTTACAGAATCCCTTTTTCAGTTAGATTTTCACCCATTATCTCTAAATAGGTCCTGTTTCTCTATATCTTGCTCCGGTCCTTTGTAACTTCTTTTCCTTTCCTTCTTCCCTCTCTTCTTCTCTCTCCCCTTTTACCCCCTTGTCTCTCTACCTCTATTTCTCTCTTCTGTATTCCCCTTTTCTGTTGTTTTCCAGTATTATACTTATTTTTCAAATTATTTTTCTTTTCTTTGGTTGTTTTTTAAGTCTTAAATTCTCCATTCTCTTTCCCCCTTTCCTTTTTCTTCCCCACATAAAATTGCTTGTTCATTAAAGATGGCTTCTTCTTTGTCCCAGTCTTCTTGTTTTGCAGTCTTTTCTTGTTGTTTCTCATAGTTCCAAATCTCCATTTCTAAGAATTGAAAAATGAAGCCAAAAGAACCCTTCCCTCCTTGTGCATCTTCTTTGTACTTTTTAAGTTCCATTTTCAATTCATCCAGAAGTGGTGCCATTGTATAAATTTTTAAACAACCACCCGATTGATTTTAGTCATTCAAATATAATAACCAAGAATCCAAAGATCACCAAATAATCCAAATACACGCAAGCTGTTTCTTGTTTGCTCTTTTTTTTCACTTTCTCTTCCTGGGGTTACTATTTAGTTGCAAAGTTTCAGTTAAAATGTATCTTTTAGAAGTCTTGTTGAAGTTTTACTGTAGACTCTTTTTAATTCCAGGCAATCTCCTCCCTCTTCCAGATCCTGCCCTTATTCTTTTTCTCTCCCTTCCTGCTTATGAAAAAGAAAATTTTTAATGTCCAGAAATCTTTATTATCTCTTTGGCATTTTGTTTTATTTTCAGCTTAATTGCCTATTGATGTCAAAGCGGATTTTTCTGATTTCCTATTTAAGTCTCTTAGTTGTCAGTATAGGGAAGGAGAGAGAAGGAAAAAAAGCCAAACCTTTCCCTTTTCACTTTCCTTCACAGCTTCCGACTCTTCTTTGGGAGCGATGTTATTTTTTGTAAGTTTAAATTCCAGGGTACCTTAGTTGTTGCTTTTACAATTTAACCCGGTCAGCCAAAACTTTCACTTCTTATCTTCCTCCTGCACATTCTTTTCCGATCAAGTTCTTCTATGTGGTGGCCATTTCTGACCACCGCTGCAACCGCCTTCGGGAAAGGGAGTAATGGCCAGCTGAGGAGGAGAGATGCGGCTCTCCTCAACCCTGCTGGTGGTCTCCCCTCTCTTCACCACCTCTACGGGGTGGCTTAGCCCCGAAACCAGCCAGCTCGGGGTTCTCCAGCAGCAAGCCCAGACAGAAACCACGCACGATCGAAGATTTCTGTCTGTCGCCGAAGCCCTTCAAACCAGAAGACAGGAAGATACTTATCTGTTTTCTTCATTAAGAATGTGCAGGTATTATGCATAACATTTTGAAAATCATCATCCTCTGTCCCAGGCTCTAAGAAGGACATTAGACTGAATGGGGATCAGATCACAAAACAAATAGATTTGCGAAGAATGAATGTATTATAAATAGGGTAATGCTAATAGGAGGAAAGCCTTAAAAATGAGGTGAGAAGTTTAAAAAGCAGAGGTAATATGTGAAGTCATATATGAATTTAGAAAAAGCAAAAATTTGGAAAGTTAGAAAGCAAAGTATAATGAAGATTGTGGATAATTATAAACCAAATTTAGATTTTGGATGCAGGTAAGTGCAGGGTGCCCACAGAGGCTTGGGGAGGGCAAAAACAGGCCTCCTGGAAGTTCGGGAAGGCTGGAAATGGGCCCATTTCTGGCTTCCAAAGAGCGCCCAGAGCCTGGGAGGCCTTTGTCGCCCTCCCAGAGGGTCAAGGAAAGCCTCCAGAGCCTGGGAAAGGCAAAAACGCCCCCCACACCATGGTGCAGGAGGCTGACTAGACCACCATGGCCACGCCCACCCAGTAACTGGGCAGAGAACCCTTTGCCAATTTTTTTGAAGCCCACCCCTGTATTGGGATGAAAATCCCCTTACTGTTAGGGTTAAATTCTCATGAATTCAAAGTGGAAAACTAATATCATTGAAAGATTTGGAGGGGCTCATTATGCTCAGAAGACCTCTTATTTTCCCAGTCTGTTTGCCAAGAGAAATAGATCTTTCAGCTTACTCAAGAGAAAGCAGAAGAGAATTAGTGACTTCTTGATCCAGGACATTGAATCATTATTGATTGTCATCTGTCATTTAGAAAATGCAGGTTGCTGTTATGCGTTCAAGACATAATTGATCCCACTTATTTGAAAAAGAAAAGTGGATGAAATAGTAATTATATTTAACATTTTTTTCTGGTTTGATTGTATACCTTTTTTGAGAAATAATTCCCAAAGCTCCCTTCTTGTGAGGTATTTACAGTGGTGGTGGTATTTACAGTGGTGGTATTTACAGTGTTACAATGCTGCAATTGGCAAGACCTAAAGTCCCAACAAAATTGTCCATAACTATGTAGCAACATCAGTCTAAACTAGTCGTGTAATTCATCCATTATGTTCTTGGGTTTTCTTCCTCACCCTGTAGGACCACCTTCAATGCCACTGTTTTTCAGAACTCCAATCAATTTCATTTCATATTGTTTTATTAAATTTGCTTTCCTATTAATTTACGAGATAGGACCTGCCCCTTCAAGTGGTTTGTAATTTTTCCACAGTCCTATAGATTTACCAGCATGTACTAATGACATTTGTTGTGGAATTTCCAACAAGATTAATTATTTTGCAAAATCCTCAACTATTTATTCAAAATGGAGAACACACTGCCACTGTCATAGTGGTGTTCCAGACCAGGGGTGTCAAACTGGATTTCTTCGAGGACTGTATCAGCATTGTAGTTTTCCTCTGCGGCTGGCGAGGAGGAAGATGGGACCGACGCTTCCCGCAGCAACCTGCCGGCCAAAATGAAGTGCAGGGGGCATGTGAGGGCCCCCATTCCCCCTTTTTGACCTTGACAGCCTCCTGCAGTACCCTGCTGGCCAAAATGGGGTGAGGGAGGACTCGTGTGGCCCCCACATTTCATTTTGGCTGGCAGAGGCACCGTGGGCTGGTCCTTTGCTATTTCCAGGCTGGCCCCACTTCACCAACTGAGGGGGAGGAAATATCGAGGAAATTGACTTCGATATGACAGATAGCAGGCCAACAGAAACCCTACAGCCCAGCGAAGTACCGGGAATCAAGCAGGGAGGGAGTTGACTTTCCCATGGGACGTGAACACGGGGAAACCGAACTGCGAAACCCCAAGAAACACTGATTGGTGGGGACAACCACAACGAAAGCAGCACGGAATTTCCGTGCAGCGAAACGGAGCTTAACAGAGATCATCCAAACGCTCCACGGAACCGGACTTTAGGCCAAACCCGTGGAACCACGGAAATCATCCAGACAGACCAAACAGCCTGTCTATCTTGAGGATTTTGTTACAGCTCCTCAAACGGAGCCCAAGGGGAGGGGTGTTGTGAATCAATAAAAAGTAACTAAGCCCAAATGCAAAGCGGGTTTTGAAAGCCTGCACACCTGATTGGTCCTTAAACAACGAACAAGGATTGGTCCATAACAAGTCCCTGATTGGCCAATATTAGGACACTTCTTATTGGGTATTAGTTGAACTTGTTGCACATATTATTGGTTAATAGGGTAGCAGCCAACCCTATAAAAGGGTTACTGCTGCCCATAGCCTTGCTCTGTTCTGTTCTATCTACTGTTATTAAAGAGTTGAAGTCACTGGTCAGATGTCTGGTCTCCATTATTCTCCAAACTTAACAACATCACTCATGTCAGAGGCTCTTGTGGTGGCCCAAGCGCTCTGCCAAGCTCCATTTTTGGCTGCCACAGCCTCCTGCAACCCTCTGCCAGTGAAAATGGAGCTTGGGGGTGCTGTGTGCGACCCTCGTGAGCTCCATTTTTGCTGGCAGAGCCAGCGCAGGCCAGTCCTTCACTGTTTCCAGGGCAGCCCCACAGGCCAGATCTAAGCACCCTATGGGCTGGATCTGGCTCCCCAAGCCTTCAGTTTGACAGCCCTGCTCTAATGTGTAGTATACACAAATGTGTACATACACATGCACATATACACATACACCATAATTAGTAATACCTTTAAAATATCCTTACAGTAATACATCTTCTTTATTAAGATGCTGTCCGGTCCACTATTGTGTCCTTAGCTGTCAGTATAAGAAAAAGCATTGCCAGGGTCATCTTGAATCAGATTTATTGAATGACAAATGGGGACTAGCATACAACTAGCAGATGAATATGTTTATTTAGCATCCAATTTATCTGTCAGTTTCTTGAGATGGAATTTCTTTGCTCTTCTGGCTATCTACATAACAATACTCCAGGAAGATACTTATCTCTTTTTTTTTTGTAAATTTTACTTGAGTTTACACAAAGAGAAAAAAAATACAAATAAAACATCTTTTTTGAAAGTAGCGTAATCCCAGGTTACATTTCTTTGTACAGACACAAATTCAGGTTCATGCTCATTTTTATATTCTATTCCATATCTTATTACTATTTTACATTTTCTGCATAGCTTCTCCCCTCTTTTAATTTTCTCAATTTTATTTTATTTATCTCATCTCAATTCAAATCATTGTATTTATATTTTTTGTCTGTCCTGTTTCAACTATCTATTATCTTTTCTCATTAAACAAAATTTCTCCTGTAGTTACTGATTGGAGTATGACGCCTTTATATCTTTTCCCTAAAGTTGTAACATTCAATATAATACATAACTTCCATTCGGATTCTGCTTGGTACATTCTTAAAATACACACTGTATTCTTAAAAAAAGAAAAAAATATAAATGTATATAATTAAAACAACATTCCATTCCAATTCAATTCTATCATTAATATTAATATTCAAAAGTCTTAACATTACTTTTCAGTTAAATATCATACTTCTATGGGAACAATTATAAGCTTTCCATAGTTAATTCCCCACCCCCTCTTCACTTATATTTTATAAAACATTAACTAATTAAAATGTTCCCGTTCCTTCCTAATTCAATTTTCTCATTTATTTTATTTCACTTATTTTATTCACAAACATTTCACTAAATTACACTAAATATTTTATCCCTCATTTTAATCATACGTTGTTTCCAATTTTCTAAAGTTATTTCTATTACTAATATAACAATACAATCTTATGTACCTTTACAGAATCCCTTTTTCAGTTAGATTTTCATCCATTATCTCTAAATAGGTCCTGTTTCTCTATATCTTGCTCCGGTCCTTTGTAACTTCTTTTCCTTTCCTTCTTCCCTCTCTTCTTCTCTCTCCCCTTTTTACCCCCTTGTCTCTCTACCTCTATTTCTCTCTTCTGTATTCCCCTTTTCTGTTGTTTTCCAGTATTATACTTATTTTTCAAATTATTTTTCTTTTCTTTGGTTGTTTTTTTAAGTCTTAAATTCTCCATTCTCTTTCCCCCCTTTCCTTTTTCTTCCCCACATAAAATTGCTTGTTCATTAAAGATGGCTTCTTCTTTGTCCCAGTCTTCTTGTTTTGCAGTCTTTTCTTGTTGTTTCTCATAGTTCCAAATCTCCATTTCTAAGAATTGAAAAATGAAGCCAAAAGAACCCTTCCCTTCTTGTGCATCTTCTTTGTACTTTTTAAGTTCCATTTTCAATTCATCCAGAAGTGGTGCCATTGTATAAATTTTTAAACAACCACCCGATTGATTTTAGTCATTCAAATATAATAACCAAGAATCCAAAGATCACCAAATAATCCAAATACACGCAAGCTGTTTCTTGTTTGCTCTTTTTTTTCACTTTCTCTTCCTGGGGTTACTATTTAGTTGCAAAGTTTCAGTTAAAATGTATCTTTTAGAAGTCTTGTTGAAGTTTTACTGTAGACTCTTTTTAATTCCAGGCAATCTCCTCCCTCTTCCAGATCCTGCCCTTATTCTTTTTCTCTCCCTTCCTGCTTATGAAAAAGAAAAATTTTAATGTCCAGAAATCTTTATTATCTCTTTGGCATTTTGTTTTATTTTCAGCTTAATTGCCTATTGATGTCAAAGCGGATTTTTCTGATTTCTTATTTAAGTCTCTTAGTTGTCAGTATAGGGAAGGAGAGAGAAGGAAAAAAAGCCAAACCTTTCCCTTTTCACTTTCCTTCACTGCTTCTGACTCTTCTTTGGGAGCGATGTTATTTTTTGTAAGTTTAAATTCCAGGGTACCTTAGTTGTTGCTTTTACAATTTAACCCGGTCAGCCAAAACTTTCACTTCTTATCTTCCTCCTGCACATTCTTTTCCGGTCAAGTTCTTCTATGTGGTGGCCATTTCTGACCACCGCTGCAACCGCCTTCGGGAAAGGGAGTAATGGCCAGCTGAGGAGGAGAGATGCGGCTGTCCTCAACCCTGCTGGTGGTCTCCCCCCTCTTCACCACCTCTACAGGGTGGCTTAGCCCCGAAACCAGCCAGCTCGGGGTGCTCCAGCAGCAAGCCCAGACAGAAACCGCGCACGATCGAAGATTTCTGTTTGTCGCCGAAGCCCTTCAAACCAGAAGACAGGAAGATACTTATCTGTTTTCTTCATTAAGAATGTGCAGGTATTATGCATAACATTTTGAAAATCATCATCCTCTGTCCCAGGCTCTAAGAAGGACATTAGACTGAATGGGGATCAGATCACAAAACAAATAGATTTGCGAAGAATGAATGTATTATAAATAGGGTAATGCTAATAGGAGGAAAGCCTTAAAAATGAGGTGAGAAGTTTAAAAAGCAGAGGTAATATGTGAAGTCATATATGAATTTAGAAAAAGCAAAAATTTGGAAAGTTAGAAAGCAAAGTATAATGAAGATTGTGGATAATTATAAACCAAATTTAGATTTTGGATGCAGGTAAGTGCAGGGTGCCCACAGAGGCTTGGGGAGGGCAAAAAACAGGCCTCCTGGAAGTTCGGGAAGGCTGGAAATGGGCCCATTTCTGGCTTCCAAAGAGCGTCCAGAGCCTGGGGAGGCCTTTGTCGCCCTCCCAGAGGGTCAAGGAAAGCCTCCAGAGCCTGGGAAAGGCAAAAACGCCCCCCACACCATGGTGCAGGAGGCTGACTAGACCACCATGGCCACACCCACCCAGTAACTGGGCAGAGAACCCTTTGCCAAATTTTTTTGAAGCCCACCCCTGTATTGGGATGAAAATCCCCTTACTGTTAGGGTTAAATTCTCATGAATTCAAAGTGGAGAACTAATATCATTGAATGATTTGGAGGGGCTCATTATGCTCAGAAGACCTCTTATTTTCCCAGTCTGTTTGCCAAGAGAAATAGATCTTTCAGCTTACTCAAGAGAAAGCAGAAGAGAATTAGTGACTTCTTGATCCAGGACATTGAATCATTATTGATTGTCATCTGTCATTTAGAAAATGCAGGTTGCTGTTGCGTTCAAGACATAATTGATCCCACTTATTTGAAAAAGAAAAGTGGATGAAATAGTAATTATATTTAACATTTTTTTCTGGTTTGATTGTATACCTTTTTTGAGAAATAATTCCCAAAGCTCCCTTCTTGTGAGGGGAGGTGGTGGTGGTGGTATTTACAGTGTTACAATGCTGCAAGACCTAAAGTCCCAACAAAATTGTCCATAACTATGTAGCAACATCAGTCTAAACTAGTCGTGTAATCCATCCATTATGTTCTTGGGTTTTCTTCCTCACCCTGTAGGACCACCTTCAATGCCACTGTTTTTCAGAACTCCAATCAATTTCATTTCATATTGTTTTATTAAATTTGCTTTCCTATTAATTTACGAGATAGGACCTGCTCCTTCAAGTGGTTTGTAATTTTTCCACAGTCCTCTAGATTTACCAGCATGTACTAATGACATTTGTTGTGGAAGTTCCAACAAGATTAATTATTTTGCAAAATCCTCAACTATTTATTCAAAATGGAGAACACACTGCCACTGTCATAGTGGTGTTCCAGACCAGGGGTGTCAAACTGGATTTCTTCGAGGACTGTATCAGCATTGTAGTTTTCCTCTGCGGCTGGCGAGGGAGGAAGATGGGACCGACACTTCCCGCAGCAACCTGCCGGCCAAAATGAAGTGCAGGGGGGCATGTGAGGGCCCCCATTCCCCCCTTTTTGACCTTGACAGCCTCCTGCAGTACCCTGCTGGCCAAAATGGGGTGAGGGAGGACTCATGTGGCCCCCGCATTTCATTTTGGCTGGCAGAGGCACCGTGGGCTGGTCCTTTGCTATTTCCAGGCTGGCCCCACGAGCCAGATTTAAGCACCCCATGGGCTGGATCCAGCCTGCGGGCCTTGAGTTTGACCCCCTCCCCCCGTTCCAGACCATTCATGGTAGTCAAAGAGCTATATAGGATAGCAGAGCTTGAGCTGGTTTCTCCTCCTGTTCCTACAGCTGTTTTCAATATCCCTTGTCATTATTCTCCATGCTTGGCCTAGAGTTTGACTAATCTTTGAATCATCATGAAGAAATTTGGAAGAAGTGCATGAAACATTCTGAGTAGAGACATTTTTAATTTTAAACCAAAAATAAGTTTCAAAATAGGTTACATCATTTATAATTTCAGCTTCAGTCCGATGATGTCTTGGTGTTCTACTACATTTAGATCCCTTTCTTCTTGTCTTTAAAAAAATATGAAGCTTGGTGCACCAAATTCTCGTACCTTCTCCTTCTACTAGCCAATACAAATATAACATTACAAATGAACAATCAAATGGGGTGGGGGGAAGGCTTGTGTTTTTTGTCCCTTTGTTTTTAGCTGAAGAATTAACGGCTTCAGTCTCTTACATTGGAGGGTAGCAAGATTGAAAAGAACTCTAACATTCCATGGATATTTCTTTACATTACACTGATGAATTTATCTGTTGCTGTAATCCTTTCTTGTGGGATTATTTATATTTTTTTTGTTTATTTGTTATCTTGTATCATCGTCATCATCTCTTTTGTTCATTAAACATGAAACTCAGTCAACTGGACATTTAAAAATGTATCACAAGTATCATTGACTGGCGCTGATGGTTGATACAGGTTGTTGCCAGCATCCTAAGTATCAGTCAAGCATCTTCTTAAAATGTACGATGTTCCGAGTAGCACTGTTTTTTGCATTTCCGCTGGTGTTATTGCAGGAAGCTCCAATTTCTTGATGTATTTTGTAAAATTCTTGGACATGGTACCAAGTGCCCTGATGACAATGGATATCACTGTTACATGTTTCATCCATAATCGTGTAGTTTCAATGGCCAGGTCGCAATATTTCATTATTTTTTCCAGTTCTTTTTCTTCGACTCTGGCATTTCCTGGTACAGCGATATCAATAAATTGTACGCTTCAGTTTTCGACAACTGTGATATCTGGCGTGTTGTATTCCAAATGATGATCTGTCTGTATTCAAATGTTCCACAAGATCTTCACCTTCTCATTTTTGACAACCTTTTCCACTTTATGTTCCCATGACTTTTCAGATACAGGTAAGTCGTATTTTTTACATAATGACCAATGGATTAATTTAGCAACTGTGTCGTGTCTAGCTTTGTAATCTTTATTATCATTATCATCATCATCATCACCATCACCATCATTATTAATAATAATAATCGTATTAATGCCAGTATTATTATTATTAACTTTGCTTGCCACCACCACCCCCGTGTGTGTGTGTGTGTGTGTGTGTGTGTGTAGATAGGTAGGTAGCTATAACTGAAGGTTAAAGGGGACACCTCTCAATCAATCTTGACTTCTGGCAACTAACTTGAAAAGTTCCTGCATGGTTTTTTCCCCTTTTTTCTCCTGCGTTCTTTCAACAGCTGAGACAGGCTGACCAGTCCAAAGATAACCATCTGATTTCATGCCATAGATTTCTGGCCTGGACCCTTTGATCACAACACCAAACTAACTCTCATATGTATTGTATCAAACATTATTTATTCCTAGCTTTAAGAACTCACTTCTAAGGTGCGCTGACTACTTTCAGAAATGAAAGTAGACTACTTTCAGAAGTGTCAGAAGGTTTCTTAATTACAGGTTAATGACTTCAAGAAGCACCACTGAAAATAGCAATTCTTCATAATCCTGAAAAGAATTAGAAACAGAGATGGTATTCAGCAGGTTCTGACCCATTCTGGAGAACCGGTAGTGGAAATTTTGAGTAGTTCGGAGAACAGGCAAATACCACCTCTGACTGGAGATTTTACAGTATCCTTCCCCTGCCACACCCACCAAGCCATGCCCATGGAACCGATAGTAAAAAAAATTGAATCCCACCACTGATTAGAAAATGCCTCAACTCATTACAAAATATTGGGATGATGTGTATTTTATTAATGGTTTCTGGAATGAATAATACTCACTTTTTCCAATTTAGTCCTTGTGCTGTACTCTATTTTCATCCTAATTCTTGGTGCATTACAAGCCTAGATTATTATTATTATTTTACATCGTGCAGTAGGTGGCATAAAAGATGTAATTTTCCCCCCCACTGATCTTGCTTAGTGTGATGGAAAACCAGAAGTTCCATACTGCAACTGCAGGCAAGATTTCTATTCATTCATCTGGGTCTTTGTCATTCTTTGCTGCTTTAACTGTCTCACCAAATTATTCACCAGGGAGGAAATCTTGAAGTTCTGCAGTGATTTCCAGTTGATCCAGTGTTTTATGTCTAATTAACTGCTCATTCCTGTTGTTGAATTGTGTGCAATTGCAACATCACTATCATTCAAGTTTGCATTGCCTCATGCAGAAAGAATGGGGGAGAGTGGAAACTAAAAGGAGGAGGACTTTCATAGTCTTTTCAGATTTTCAGAATGAATCCATTTATGTCGTGATATAAAATTGCATCATTTCTAGGGCTGTTCTTCAATTCTACTTTTTCATGTTGATAGCTTTAATTATTCACTCTGTAAAATAATGATTTGTAATAAAGTAATGATGAAAGGAAATGAGCATTTAAGACGTTAAAATGAAAAATTTGTGGACACTTTTGGTAGTCCAATATTGGAACAATTTTAAGACATTGGCCTCTGATTGCATAACAAGTCTGTTTTAGAAAGACAGTCTGCTAGATCAAAGACATTAGTATCCCATCCTCCTCAAAAACAGCTTAGTGGTTGGCCTAAGAATGGCCCTATATTACACTTTTAATAACCCAGAAGAACTCAAGCCTTTAAGACAGCTGTTTTGACCTGCTTTCTCTGCTCGATTGTTACATGAACCCTTCTTCTTCCTGTGTTATTTTTCTTTGTTACATGAACGTTTCTTTTTCTTGTGTTGTTTTTCTTTGTAAATGTCCTAGATTTCTGTTTTGTTTAAGGATGAAATATCAGCATCTGCTGCAATCCATGATAATGTCAAAATACCATGTGTGTCATGATATTGACATGCAAATGATAGTTATTTAAGTTGTATCAGTCATGTCCTGACGTCAGATGCAAGAACATAAGTCATGTCCTCAATTGTGATGCACATGTCCTTGTACTCTCCTCCCCATAGATAGCCATGAATCTATAGGGGTCGGGTGCTGAGAAAATATCTCAAACATTGACACCCACTCCAGCTGACCCACTTCCTCATGGCCAGTTTCTTCTGCCTGCAATTCCTTGCCTCCCTTCATGAATACAAAGGTATTGCAAGGCCCCCATTATTTACACATTAACTTTTGATTGTGTTAAATGGCATTAAAGCAGCGTCTTCACTTGTAAGATTTAGGCAGTGTGCAGTTCTCTGTTGACAGCAAGCCAATCATCATCATAATTAAAAGCATCAGTAAAATCCTGTACAACCTAAAATCCAAATAGATCAACAACAGTTCAGCACAAAAAAAAAAATACAATAAGAGAAGCAAAGCTAAAAATGCATAAAGAAAAAATCTAAAAAGAAAGTCTTATTGCAACAAAAATAAATTAAATTTATATATACTTACCGTAAAAATAAGTACAATTAAATGAAATACCTTTAATATGTTTACTCCATATCTATTTGAAACTTGTCCCTTGTTTTGGAAGGACCTTTGGTGGTCTTCATACAAGGGTTGCATTGTGTCCCCCTGTGACTTCAGATTAATTGCTGATTTATTGTCTACTCTATGAGCTAAAATCAGCCTGTCCCTAAAGAGGCATGTTAGTAAATTCAGAAAACAATGTGCTGGATAATATACATGCATGCTCATGTACATAACATTTATTTGTGATAATAAGGCAATGCTATTATTTTCTACAAAAATCATGGTCCTTCTCACCAAACATTCTCCATTCTGGGGTAGAAGTATTTGTCTCTACCTCTCTTCAGACCTTTTTCTCCCTTTCACAATTGCCTACTACATTTTGCCAAATTGTTTTTTCTCCAAGCAGTCCACAACTCTGCTGAATATTTTGTACTTTCACCTGAGTTGTAGGTATTCATTCATCTCTTGGGTCAACATTTCAGAAATTCTCTCATTATATTTACCTGTAATAAAAGGTTTAGGATACTGGAAAAGTTGTGTCCCCTGTATGACCTTACCCACTTACTACCATCTGAGATACTGAATTATGTCTCTCCATGCACCAAAAGAGACCTAGATTAGCCTTATCCCTGGTGCTTGTTTCATAGGTACCAAAACTATAAAATATTTACTGGGACATGAGCTCAGTGCTTTTAATAATATATTGGAGAATATGCAAGCCACATCCTTTTGCCAGAAAGTAATTGCTTGATGTGGCAAGATCAATATGAATAATCTGAAATACAAAAAATAAACACATAAATAGCTCTTCCCTTGACTCTTCCATGAATTTATCTAGTCCCCTTAAATACCATTCTGGTTGATAGTCATATCTATGTCCCCAATATAAGTTTTTGCTTCTTTATTCAGATCCTAATAGCATTAGATCTCCAGATGGCATTTTCTCACAGATATAATTCAAAAACATGTTGAAAAGGTAATATTATGAAAATACTATGTATTCCATAATTTGTGTACACCTTCAATAATATTTGCTTTTTGATTGGAAGGGGATGGTCCTAAGGACAGGGAGGAAAAGAAAAATGAGAAATATTTACTTGCTCTTAACAATGAAAACATATCTCATCATCCTAAAGGTATATGCCGTGTTTTGTCTTTTTCATCATTGCCACTGGAGCAAATATAGCTGCTTTGGCATAAGTGGGTTTTATAATGCTGAGTGGTGCTGTAACATTGCAATAACAATTTATTGGATTCAGTTTGCATTGTTCATTGTAACACAGTGCCTTGTGAGCCTTCAGCAAAGTGGTCAATTTGTACAGGAGCTATTACTATAATATCCCGATAGAGTTGTCCTAATAATTCCACCTAACCATTCCACAAACTGTTTGCACTCAGAGAAGGATTGAAGACAACTGCAGTCTGTCTTTTTTCTTATTATGAAATTCAAGGCAGTGAAGAGTAGTGCACACATTTAAAAGTTTGGCATTTTGCAAAATGCCTGCAGTAAGATTCACACACACATTTATTTATTTATTTATTTATTTGTTTGTTTGCTTGTCAAACATGTACAAGACAACAAGTATAAGTATGAACATAAACAAAAATGAAGGAAGTGGATTTCCGGTTTGAGCTTCTTCGGTGACAGACCAAAACCTCGTCTCTGCGAGGCTCCGATCCGTGCTCACTGCTGGAGCACTCCAAGCCGGCTGGTTTTATTTATTTATTTATTTATTTATTTATTTATTTGATTTGCCAATTGTTTACAAGATAATAAGTATAAATGTATACATAGTTGTGAATACATGAAATGGTTACATATAAGAAAAATAAAAGAATAGGAGAAACAATAGGACAGGGACGGTAGGCACGTTGGTGCGCTTATGCACGCCCCCTACAGACCTCTTAGGAAAGGGGTGAGGTCAATAGTAGACAGTCTAAGGTTAAAGTTTTTGGGGTTTGGGGAGGAAACTACAGAGTCGGGTAGAGTATTCCAGACATTGACCACTCTATTGCTGAAGTCGTATTTCCTGCAATCAAGTTTGGTGCGGTTTACTTTGAGTTTGTATCTATTGTGTGCTCTTGTGTTGTTATGGTTGAAGCTGAAGTATTCATTGACAGGTAGGACATTGCAATGTATGATTTTGTATACCATGCTTAAGTCAGACCGAAGACGGCGTAATTCAAGGTTTTCTAGTTCTAGAATTTCAAGTCTGGTGGCATAAGGTATTCTACAGCGAGTAGAGGAGTGGAGAACTCTTCTTGTTTTGGGGTTAAGCCACCCCGTAGAGGTGGTGAGGGGGGGGAGACTGCCTGCAGGGTTGAGGAGAGCCGCATCTCTCCTCCTCAGCTGGTCATTACTCCCTTTCCCGAAGGCGGTTGTTGCGGTGGTCAGAAATGGCCACCACAAAGAAGAACTCGACTGGAAAAGAACGTGCAGGAGGAAGATAAGAAGAGAAAGTTGTGGTTGACCGGGTCAAACAGCAAAAGCAACAAATAAGGTACCCTGGAATTGAAACTAAAAAAAAAACACAATAACATTGTTCCCAAAGAAGATTTTTAAGCTGCGAAGGAGAGAGAAAAGGGAAAATATTTGTTTTTTTTCCCTCCTTTTCCTATGCTGACAGCTAAGAGACTTAAGCAAGAAATTGGAAAAAAATCCACTTTGACATTAATAGGCATTTAACGCTGAAAACAAAAAGTCAAAGGGATAATAAAGATTTCTGGATAATCAAAAGCTTTTGAAAACAGGAAAGGAGAGAAAAAGAATAAAAGAACAGGATCTGGAAGTGAAATTTTTTTCTATCACTTTAATTATCTAACATATTTTCTAACCCTTTTCTATTTCTAATATAACAATGCTATCCCATGAACCCTTGCAGAATCCTCTCCTTGCTAAATTTTAGCCATTGTCTCTGCCTTTTTAATATTTCCCAAAATGTTCCATTCTTCTATAGGTTTAAAGGTGGGCTATGGCTTCAGCCAGATTTTCACGGACCTTCCCTTTCCTCCTAGCTCATTGCATTGTAGACTGAGATATTTTTTAAATGCCATTTTAACTCGGAAGGAGATTTTTGAGATGATTGCTATGAAAAATGTCAGCTTTAACCAGTCCTTGTATAACAGTTTTACCCCTCCATTTAGATCAGACTGAGATTAGATGAGATTAGACTTATCCTGGTGAATTTCATAACTCACTATAATAAAGCTGTAAAACCTATGTATACCTGCCCTTGTCTAATAACAAGTTTCTTCTTTTCTTTGCATTCTTTCATTATCATTCTCCCTGACCATTTTTTGTGCCGTATATTTTTCCTCCATTTCTTCTAGCAAAAAGTACCAGAACTCAGTTCTGAAGGAAAGATGCTCATTTTATTCTGAAAAACATTTTTACAATCCACATTATCATGCATTTGAGCCCTGCCTTTGGTGATCCCAGAATACCATTTAAAAATGTTTTTCTTGATTTATCTCCCACCTTCCCTCTAGGAGCTCAAGGCAGCAAAAATAGAAGTGTGTCTTCTCTTTTTTTTTTCACAACAACTTTGTGGGGTAATTTGGTCTGAGAGATCAAGGCTGCCCCAAACATATCCACTGAACTAGCAATAACAATAGCACTTAGACTTATATACTGCTTCACAGTTCTTTACAGTGCTCCTTAAGTGGTTTACAAAGTCAGCATATTGCCCCAACAATCTGGGTTTTACACACCTCTGAAGAATGGAAGAATGGAACAATTTTACACACCTCTGAAGAATGGAAGGCTGAGTCAACCTTGAGCCTGGTGGGATTCAATGTGACAAATTTCAGGCAGCCAGACAGCCAGCAGTCAGAAGAAGTAGCTGTAGTACTGCATTCTAACCACTGCTCCACTCAGCAACTAGGTCTCCCTACTGCTGTTCAGCACCCTAACATTATTTTATATAGTTTTAACCTCAGAGCTTTGAAAACTGGAAGTCATAAGCTTGGCACATCAGTTGCAGTCACTTTGCAATTCCAGTGGACAATTTGTTTCATTCATTAGCCAGAGAAATCATACAGTAAGTTCTCTTGCCCCATGTAAGGTGTTATATTAGGATTCCACTGCCTTCAATTTGTTTCATTCATTAGCCAGAGAAATCATACAGTAAGTTCTCTTGCCCCATGTAAGGTGTTATATTAGGATTCCACTGCCTTCAAATGTTTGATCTAAGATGTGCTCTGTCCATGAACTAACAAGGATGTGGCACCATCACTGAGGTGGGAACAAAGGGATTAGATATAGAATTTCTCACAAGCTCAGCTTCTCTTTTGTCCCATTTATAATTTTTGAGTCTTGTGTTTCACTGGCAGTAGTGCTAACAAGATGGATGGCAATTTATGCCCCAGTTCCTCACCTATGACTTTCCCTATCATATTTCCACCCACCTTGATATTTTCTCTTCTTTCCATTCTTTCCCTCTGTGTACTTCAATGCAATGGCATTCAGAGCTCTACTTCTTTTGCTTTGATTTTTGAAGACAATTTGATTGTGTTGCAAAGCTGCAGTTGACTATGGCATCTTGATGTCTCTGGAGAATTTTTAAGAGAGTGAGGGGTTAAGGTAAGGTCTTTTATTTTTTTCTTTGTATACATGTCTTTTTCTCTGTGTGTACATTTTAGGATGCATGGTCCGCTGAAGTAGAGTACCTAATCTGCTCCCAGTAGTTTGAATGTAGCACCACAAGGATCCCCTAATGACAATACTGATTCAGACAATACTTGAGCAATTCAAGAGCTCAAGGTTGACTCAGCCTTCCATCCTTCCAAGATTGATAAAATGAGGGCCCAGATTGTTGGAGACCATATGCTGATTCTGTAAAACCACTTAGAGAGGGCTGTAAAGTAGTGTGAAGCAATATATAAGTCTAAGTGCTATTGATATTGTAATCCACCCATGCCGGATATCTATTTTTTACTCGGTGACGCTGACTATTTATTTGTTTGTTTGTTTGTTTGTTTGTTTAGTCAAGCGATTATAAGATAACAGGTATAAGTATAAACATAGTTATGAATACATGAAATGGATACATATAAGAAAAATAAAAAAAGAAACAATAGGACAGGGACAGTAGGTACGTTGGTGCACTTATGCACGCCCCCTACAGACCTCTTAGGAAAGGGGTGAGGTCAATAGTAGACAGTCTAAGGTTAAATTTTTTGGGGTTTGAGGAAGAAACCAGAGTCAGGTAGAGTATTCCAGATATTTACCACTCTGTTGCTGAAGTCGTATTTCCTGGAATCAAGTTTGGTGCGGTTTACCTTGAGTTTGTATCTATTGTGTGCTCTTGTATTGTTATGGTTGAAGCTGAAGTATTCATTGACAGGTAGGACATTACAATGTATGATTTTATATACTATACTTAGATCGGACCAAAGGCGGCGTAGTTCTAGGTTGTCTAGGTCTAGAATTTTGAGTCTGGTGGCATAAAGTATTCTGCAATGAGTAGAGAAGTGGAGAACTCTTCTTGTGAAATATTTCTGGACTTTCTCAACTGTGTTAATATCGGATACGTAATGCGGGTTCCAGACTGATGAGCTATATATTCAAGTATTGGTCTAGCAAACGTTTTGTATGCTCTAGTTAGTAGTTGTGATATTACCAGAGAAAAAGCTACGTAGGATTAGGTTAACAACTCTTAATTCCTTTTTGGCTATGTAGTTACAGTGGGCTCTTGCACTTAGATCATTAGAGATGAGTACTCCAAGAGTACTTGACAGAGTTTGGATCATCAACAAGGTCTTGGCTATTCAGCTTGTATTTAATTTTCTGATTTTTTTTGCCAATATGTAAGACAGAGCATTTATTTGTTGAGATTTGAAGTTGCCATTTGATTGACCATTCTGATACATAGTCAAGGTCTTTTTGAAGGGTAGCAGTATTGTCTGTGGTGTTGAATAGCTTTACATCATCAGCGAAGAGAATGCAGTTGTTCTTAATATGATTGATACAGAGAATACCAGATCAATACTTGTCAGGCACAACTTATTTTGCTCATGCGGTGGAATGTGTCACCTGCTGATTTCTGTGCTTTTACAAAAAAAAAAAACCCTACTTTTAGTGTGGGAATTCCTCATTTATACCAACATGTCTTTTTCAGACATGATCAGCCATTAGAAACAGGCTTCACCATTTTGTTCTGTTCCACTAGCAATTCCAAGCCCCAAACTGACACACTAGACTGAATAGCTGACTTGTACAAAATAAGATCAGGTATGAAAAGAGTAGTTGCTTTCGTATATAACACTGGCTGAGCGTTGTATCTGTTCTTCTCGCCCTAACAGCTCTTGGTCTATTAATATGCCACTTTGCACAAAACATATAGTCTAGCACTAGAAAGTGGGAAAAGATGGTGATGAAGAACCTCTCAAAACCCCAATTTCTTCCTTTCTTCCTTTTTTCTTTTTCCTTAAGGAACTGAACTAACTCTGAATAATCTCAAATGCTGTCAGAATTATAGATTCTTAGGAAACTTCAGCAACAGTATTAAAATATGTATGTTTTGAACATACACATGCTACTTCTGAACTCATATTTTAGGTCATTTACAAGGAAGGAATATACAGGGGATGGTTTATGCCTGGGTCTCGTGTTATTTAATTGCTATCAGCTATCATCAGTGACTGAAGCAGAAGAAATATAGAGGTGTTTATCTAGCTATGTAAATAATTTTCTGAGAAAACGTAACTATTTTAGCAAATAGCTCAATCCGTAGTCCCGAAAGAATGTTGCTTTGAATATATGAAGAGGCCAATTCTTTCTTAAAATAGGAATCACATCCTGTTCTTTCTTAAAGTTGTTTAAAATGCAGGCTCTTAAGAAAATCTCAATACTGTAACCAATAAACTGACAAAAGGATTACTAAGTTTTCATTTTAACACTTCTCTATTTAATACATCAGTGTAAAAGCAGAGACACGGCTGCTCTCGAAGAGCATCTGGAAGTTTCAACTGGTACAAAATGAAGTTGCACAGACTTATATGGTCCTAGGAGAGCACACATCCCCTCCCCCCAATTTGCGAGCTGCATGGTTGCCAATTTGTTTCCGGGTGACATTCAAGATGCTGTTTTTTGACTTTTGAAGCCCTATATGGCTACATTATTTGAGGGATGGCCTCTCCCTGATTATATCCACCTGTTCCACCAGTTCAAGCAGGATTGTATGCTGCAGGTTGCATCTCCAAAGGAACTCCATTTGACAGGACCCAGCTGGCTTGCTTTTTCTGCTATGGTCCTGCCCTCTGGAACATCATTCCCCCAAGCTGAGGTTAGTCCCTTTTCTGTTAGCATTTTGGAAGGTTCTTCAGATCAGAGTTCCCCAACCTTTCTGGATTAGTGGGCCGGAGCAGGGGGAGTGGGGATGATTTCGTGGGAAGGGCAGATGCACATGTACATGCGCGTGAGTGAGCGCCCACAATTGAAGGATCAGATGATGGAATGTATGTACAGATGAGGCCCCGGGGATCAGAGGAAGGGTCATATGTGGAGATAAGACCCAAGTGTGGATGTAATGGACATGAGAGTGAGGAATATGAATTCTGATAAAAACATATTTTTGCCTTAAAACAGACAATTAAGCAGCTTTGCTCCTCTCTCTCTCTCTCTCTCTCTCTCTCTCTCTCTCTCTCTTTCTAGAAGAAGAAGGAAGAAGGAGAAGGAGAAGGAGGAGGAGGAGGAGGAGGAGGAGGAGGAGAAGAAGAAGAAGAAGAAGAAGAAGAAGAAGAAGAAGAAGAAGAAGAAGAAGAAGAAGAAGAAGAAGAAGAAGAAGAAGAAGAAGAAGAAGAAGAAGAAGAAGAAGAAGAAGAAGAAGAAGAAGAAGAAGAAGAAGAAGAAGAAGAAGAGGGGGGGTTGAGGGGAGGCTGCCTTCCGAGAAAACTGCTTTTATTCTTCTCTCAAAAGTACAAAGGGGGCACGGCTGCACAGTCATAGCTAGCACCTTACCTGTTAGAAAACCACTAGCCAGGATATTAGGAACAAGAATAGCTTATAAGAAAAAAAACCCAAAACCACATAGCTGGAATATGAAACTAGGACACTTTGCAAGATACCCGTGACCTGGGGTGAAAGGCAGGTGACATGACATTTAGCTATTTAGCATAGCAAGCATAAAGGTTTAGGGGGCTGTCATCCAAATAACCAATCAATATTATTGGTTATGCATGCATTATTAGGGGAAGGGCAAAGGGTTGAATGGGACCACCCTCTGACTGTAAGAATTGCTGAAAGATTGTAATCAGCGCCTTGGTTCTTTTCAAGTCCAAGGTCCTTATATCTTGGTACCAAAATAAAAGTATAATTTTGTATCACACCTTGTGTTTGGTAACTATTCGGCTTCGACACCAAGCAAAAGACCAGTTTTGGGGACAACACAATGTTCACAGTGATGCTGTGCAAGTTGGGGCTGTGAGTCCCCTCAATGAGGCTCACACGAGTGGGGCCATGTGCACATGCACAAGCACCCACTAGTTGACCACTTAAGTGGCCCAGTGGAAATTAGGCTACAGCCTAGTAGTGGGCCATGGCCCACAAGTTGGGGACCCCTGTTTTAGATAGATAGATGATAGGTAGACAGACAGACAGACAGACAGACAGAGATGAAGATGAAGATATAGAGATAGAGAGATGATAGAGAGAGAAAGAGAGAGAGAGAGATAAATAGAGACAGATAGATAGAGACAGACAGAATGGCAGACAAGCAGACAGAGAGAGAGAGATTCAGACTGGTAACATTGCTTAATTTGGTGATGAAACATCTTCAAGAAGTTCAGAGAACACCAAGGACCCCACAATATACATTCCTACATAAAAGGAAGGAAGGAAGGAAGGAAGGAAGGAAGGAAGGAAGGAAGGAAGGAAGGAAGGAAGGAAGGAAGGAAGGAAGGAAGGAAATCTGATTGGATATGACTTCAGCCAATATACTGTATATAAAGTACCACTATGGAGGGTCAGTATCTTTATACACAATATATTCTAAATTATTTCAACTAAAACAACCTTAATTAAAATAATGATTATATTACACATTTTCACTAAGATTTAGCTAGCAAGATGGGTGGCATACAAAATAAATAAGTTTTCATTATTTCTGACCAAACATATTGATTCCATCACATCCAAACTATTATACTTCAATGTTACACGAGACTCGCTTTCCCCATGAGGTATCTGGGCAATCAAAAACAGAGGCCTAGTTTTATCTTCTTTTCTTTCTCTATCTCTGAGAGGATTCATATTAGTTTAATGTTCTTGAGGGGCAACTGAGCCTCTAGTGAGGTGCGCTTCTCTGTAGTTTTCACATCCCAGAAATAAATCTGGCAATATTCAGAAAGCAGAGACCTTTTCTGGCTGTTCTTTTCACTAAAACCCATCATTTCCAGCAGCTTTAAGGCTGATGTTTCTCCAGACAGCTCTTTGATCTGTCTTTGATCTGACTACACAGGGGTTCAACATGCTTCAGTGCAAGCCTTTCCCAGATGCAAAAAAAAAAAAAACGGGGGGAGGCCCGAGTGGTTTGCATATCAGCCAAAGAGCTTTTATTCTAATAAGACTGAGGCCAGACCAGATGATAACACAGGAGATTAGGATGGGTTCTTTTCTTCCTTAGTATGTGTTTCTTTGTAAGATATTTTTGTTATCCTTTGCTAAGCATAGGTGGAAATGTTACATGCATCCTGCTGACAGCACCAACAGTGCTGCTGCAAGTCAGAAATAGTTCATAATCTGCAAAATAATTCAGAAACTTTCATTGGCTCCCACTCAGTCACTGTTATTTTCACTTGCTGCCTATTTGTTTTTAGCTCAGCGAAAAATGCTGTTCTTTGTCTATATAATAAATGAATAATATTCTGTACTATATCGACCTCAGCATTCCATCAGCCTATCATGTCCCTGTTAATGAGACCTAAATGTTCCAGTCTAGATCCAGGATCTAGATAGTTTAAGGGCCATCTTTGTTGATAAATCACTCTTGGAGACCCAAATCTTTCAGCTTAGTAAACGTTTTATTATATGATGGTGAAAAGTATGTTGTCTAACTTGCTCTTGGAATGCTTGTTCAGTTTCAGTTTCCATCCATTATTCCTTGCCTGGCCTACAGGCGCTTTAGAAAATAGCTTGACCCCTTCTTCTCTGTGACAGCCCCTCAAATATTGGAAGACTGCTCTCATGTCTCCCCTGGTCCTTCTCTTCACTAGACTAGCCATACCCAGTTCCTTTAACCATTCTTCATATGTTTTAGTCTCCAGTCCCCTAATCATCCTGGTTGCTCTTCTCTGTACTTTTTCTAGAGTCTCAACATCTTTTTATAATGTGGTGAACAAACTGGATGCAGTACTCTAGGTGTGATCTGACTAAGGCTTTATAGCCTGGTATTAGTACCTCACTTGATCTTGATTGTATCCCTCTGTTAATGCAACTTAGAATTGCATTAGCTTTTTTGGCAGTTGCTGCACACTGCTGGCTCATATTTAGCTGGTTGTCCAAGATCCCTCTCACAGTTACTGCTATTGAGCCTGCTTTTACCCAGTCTGTGTGTGTACTTTTGGTTTTTCTTGCCTAAGTGTAAGACTTTACTTTCTCTACATTGAATTTCATTTTGCTAGATACGGCCCAGTGTTCTAGTCTGCCAAGATCCATTTGGATCTTGAGCCTATCTTCTTGGGTGTTATCTATTCAAAGCTTTGAATGCTTCAAAGCATTCCATGTAAATTCCTATACGAGTAATAAATTAGATAATAAGCAACTAGCAAGAAAAATTTGTGACAGAAGAAATGTTAGAATCCTGCCAGGCTTGTACTGGTTGGGACAGAAAGTGCATTTGTATGTGTTGTCAGAGAGCGAGGTGGTGGTGGTTCCTTGTTCTCCCCCACCCCTATTTTTCGGCAATAGCTGACCTTTTTATTTCTCCTCCTCCATCTTCCAATGAGAGGACAGATAACAGCTCCAGCTCAGGAGATAGCAGTTTCCTCTTAGTAACAGTGATTTTAAAAAGCATGGAGAGTTTTGGATCCAGAAGTTCAAAAGCTTCCCTTTAACTAGTGTTTCTCAACCGTGGCAACTTAAAGATGTTTGTCAGCTATGCTGACTAAGGAATTCTGGGAGTGGAAGTCCAGACATCTTGAAGTTGCCAAATTTGAGAAACACTGCTTTATGTCCTTATTTAGCTCCTGCTGCTACAGAGCCTCAATGGCAATGAAGCAAGAATGGTGGAATTTTCTTCTAATCAAACAGGATTACTACAGCAGCAATCCGCCACCTCTGGAGAAAAGATCTGCAATATAATCTTTGGTTGGTCTCCAAGGACCTATAGGGTTGTGCCCTAACTTGTACTACAACTCTGTCATCATAATTTGTGTGTCAGATAGTGGGGATGGGAAATTGTGGATTGACAGTTGTGAAAACTACCAGCACAGACATTAGCAAATAGAATTGCCTATCAAGAAGCTATTTATATTCAGATTTTCTAGAATAGTGTTCTGTAAATTTGTAATCACCTACTCAGTTTTCCTTTTATAACAGAACTATGATTTTGCTTATTGGATTTGTTGCATGCATTCTTAGAATGCAGCATTCTAAACCATACTTCGAATACTGCATCCAACTATAAAAAAGTTGTAGAGACTCTGGAAATAGTGCAGAAAAAAGCAACTAAGATGATTAAGGGACTGAGGACTAAAACATATGAAAAAAGTGTGCAGGAATTAGATTTGTCTAGTGAAAAGAAGGACTGAAGTGAATGATAGCAGTGTTCCAATATTTGAGGGGCTGCCAGAAAGAAGAGGAGGTCAACATATTCTCCAAAGCATCAGAAGCAAGATAAGAAACAATGGATGGAAACTAATCAAAGAGAGAAGCAACCTAGAACTAAGGAAAAATTTCCTGAGAGTGAGAACAATTAATCAGTGGAACAGCTTGCCTTCAGAAGATGTGGGTTCTCCATCACTGGAAGCTTTTAAGAAGAGACTGGATAGCCTCTTGTCTGGAATGTATAGGGTCTACTGCTTGAGCAGGGGTTAGATTAGAAGAATTCAAAGATCCCTTCCAATATGTTATTCTGTTATTCTGAATGCTTAAACCTGTTTTGTAGTGCTGTACACTCCAATTTAAAATATAATACAATTATAATGTAATTCAGCAATTAGTGTACTCAAGTGCTGTAACAATAAAATGTAGCACAATGTAGCATTAAGCAAACGTGAACTGACTTAGTATGTTAAAATATATTATGGACATAGAATAAAAGTTAAAACATGTTGGATATGAACAATTAGCTTAGCAGAGAAGTTGAAGAATAACAGTACATAAGAAGTAAGTAAAATATAACCAGTTGGGTATAGTAGTTAAAGGCACCAGGATAGAAATCAGAAAACTATGAGGTAGGACCTGTTTCTCTGTGTTTCAGCTCTAGGAAGCATGCAATGGAAAGCCACTTCTGCAAATGTTGGGGAGGGAGGGAGGGAGGGACGCAGAGAGAGAGAGAGAGAGAGAGAGAGAGAGAGAGAGAGAGAGAGAGAGAGAGAGAGAGAGATCTTTTATTGCCATCTGCTGAACCTCAACACCGTGCGACTCTCTGCGGCTATGGTCCGTGCTCTTTCATTGGAAAGCCCCAATTATTATGATTAGGGGCTGAAGCTGCCTTGGAGGGGTGGCAGAGTAAGGGGAAGCTGCAAGCCAGGTTGAGGGGAGCCGCATTTCCCCCCCCCCCTGGGGTTTGGTCTTTTTCCCCCCGAAGACGACTGCAGCGATGGTTTATAATGGCCACCCCAAAGAGGAGGACTCAGCTGGATTAAGATTTGTGCAGGAGGGAAGAAAGAGGTGGATAACATCTGAACCAGGACAACTGGGCAATACAACTAAACAAAAGTACCCCAGGATTAAGGTAACATGGAATTTTTAAGAAAAGAAAAGTGAGCGGCAAAATTACAAAGGGACAGGGGGGAAAAAAAGAAAATATTTTTGACAGCTAAGCAGGCCTTCGAACCAGGAAAGGAAGAAGCTAGAACTAAAGATTTAACTAAATTGGACAAAAATATTTTGGGAATAAACAGGCATAAAATAAAGCTGGACTTAAGATTGTCAAAAAATAATAATAATAAAGTTTACAAATTGGAGACTGGACTGTGCTGGAATATTGAGGTTCGAAAAACCCTAAATAAAAAAATAGGGGGAAAAGGTGAAGACTTTGTATAATGGAGAGTGCCACCTTTTGACAAAAACTTGAGCTCAAACAAAAGGGAAAGCATCCTGTTTCTGAATGAACTTGTGTGGATATAACATTAAAGAAATATTGAAACAAAGTAAGAATCTTAGAAAGTGAAAGCAGAACCAGAATAAAGAAAAAAGCAAGGAAAGACTGACTGTGGGATTGATTGATGTTTTTGGTATAGACCCTCGGCTGGAATAACTGAGAAAAATTGAAAGAAGAAAGAAGGAAAGTAAAAGTGTTTTTTTGTGTGTGTGGACTTTAACGATCATAAAATATAAGAGTGTGTAATGATGATATCTCTTCGGGAATTAAAAATGGAACTTAAAAATATGAGAGAATTACTACAGGAAAGAGGCAAATCACTTTGCTCTGTGCTAGAAAAAATGGAAATGGCGATTGAAGAACAAGAAGAAAGAGCTTCAGAGGAGGAGGAGTCGATTCAAGGAGAAGACATTTTAAATAGACAATGAACACAAAGAACACTACAAACAAGTGGGGAAAGAAGGAAGGTTAAAAAGTTGAAATTTAAGAAGGCAATCAAAAGGGGGAATACCTGTGAAGTCGGGAAAGGCAGAAAGACCCAGCAGAAAAGGGGAAAGGAAGATATTAAGAAAGAGAGGGATATAAACTGGAATGAGAAAAGATATGGGGAAAAGAGGGGGAGGAGAAGCAGTAAGAAACAGGTGCATGAAATAAAGAAATACAGAAATAGTAAAATGTTGAAAAGAAATTGTTTTTTCAGAGATAATGGTTGATGAATTAAAAAAGGGATTCTGCAGGGTGACAAGGGGTAGTAAGAATATTTCTGCAATGAAAAATATTTAGAAAATAGGGTAATATAGATACTGATAACTCTTATTAAAAATCAAGGGAGGAAAATATGCTGCGGAATCCAAATGAAAAGATGTAATGATTATTATTGTAACTTCTTAAAAATAATGGTTTATTGGGAATCAAGATGAGGGAATAAAGGTATATTTTAATCATTGAGGTGTCACACTCAAGACAGTAAAAGGGGGGAACCTATGCTTGGTTTTTTTTTGTGTGTGTGTTAAAATTTGTATTAATCTAGAATTTATAAAAAGAATGTGTAATGGAAAGGGAATATGACAGACTAAAGAACCAACTAAATTAATAAGTTAATATAGACTATTAAAAGCAAGGAGAGACATTGGTAACTTTTATTATTATTATTATTATTATTACTATTATTATTATTAGGCAAACACATATTGTTTATCTTTATTTTTAAAATAAATATTAAAGGATTATATTTGAAATAATTGAAATGAAACAAAAAGATGTTTCAATTGAGATTAATGAAAGAGGCTAGAATTAATGTGTTTGTTTCTCTCCTCACTGAAAATTTGGAATGGAAAAGGTAATAATAGAATTAAGTATGCATATATGAATGTATAATTGCTGTCATATTTGTATGTAAAGGTGATGGCCCAGAAATATGTTGTCCACTAAAAAGAGATTTTTGTTTTTAATGTGAAAAATTGAATAAAATTTGTTAAAAAAAAAAAAAGAAAGAAAGGAGAGGTTTAATATGATTGCAATATCTAGTCTCAACTGGAACTTTTCCAAACAATTTTGTATTACCGGGAATAGATGGGTCTCCTTTAAAGGCAGAATCTAGTTTAAGGATAGGATAAATACTTTCAGACTTGCAAGATTGATAGCTCTTTGAGGTATTATTACAGACAAGAAACACAAGTGTAAGGTTACATTAACAGCATCATGCAAGACCCAAGGTATTTCTCCACTCCTTTCCTTTTATTCTCTGGAAAACCAGGCAGGGTCCATTCTGAAACACTGCCTTTTCCTTCTGGGAATGAGATACCTTCTGCATGATGGTTGTCTAGTCTGCAGCTCTTCCTCCTGTCTCCAAAGGCCATTCCCAAATACCTTTGTAATAACCAAATTGTGCAACATCCTATCCATACATCATGTTTGATATGCTAGCTGATAATATTGTATGAAGTAAATAATAGATGATTATAGAATTGTTTACAAAGTGGGAGGGGGCTATATAAATGTTTTAAATAAATAAATGAAATAAGGCACTTCATTTAATTACTTGCAATTATCATCTATCTACTTGTCAGTACTAAAATTCAGAATAGCTAAATATTTACCCAGCAATGATTGAACTGACAAATAGATGAAAAGTGCATATGTGAAATTCTAAATCTAGGTCAACTGTGTCCATTGTATGGTTTGCACCCTTATACTGCATATTTTAATTTTTTATTTATTTGTTTGAAAATTTTGTATGGCTGGACCTCTAGAAACACAACTCTGGATGGCTCACAACAATATTAAAACTCAGGACTATAAAGTTAAATAAAAGAATAAAACCAAAACAAAACCCAGTGCCTCAAATATCCCCCTGTGTTATTCCAGAAGAACCATAACTCCAAACATCCTTATTCTACCATAGTATCTAGGTAAGAAATCAAGTCCTGATGATGTTCCAAAAGGCTGAAAGGGTAGGGCCCTACCAAATCATTGGGAAGGAGGGTATTCCATAAGTTAGGGAAAGTAGTGTCATAGAAAAGGCACACTTCTGAGTCCACTAGAAGATAAAATTTCAGGAAAGGGACTAGGAGCATGTCTACCTTCTCTGATCTGAGAAGACAGGAAGATAGTGTCAAGGAGAGGCAGTTTCACAAATAAACTTATGAGTTAATAAGTTCTGAAAGACATAACTTATGGAAATCAAGGATAGATTACACATGGAAACATCAGAACAAATCATCATTCTGTCTGCCATTTGGTGTTAGTCCAAGCTTGTAGAAATTAGAACATCTGTGAATAATTTAAAGATTCTAAGAACTACCTTTGGCATGATACAAGGTATTTCATGATGGCTGAACATGCATGCTGTCAGGGTTAGGTTGAGTCATGGCCCAAACAAATGAAATTATTTCAAGCAACCTTTAGTTGGTTAAAAGATATATATGCAGATTATCGTGCCAGAATGTGTATTGCCAGTCATGACATTTTGCCAAGCATCTGCTACCCACCTGAGACTTCACAAGGAAATTTGTCATACCTAGATATCAAAGCTGTAACAATGAATTCATTGACCACCTCTGAGAATTCTTGAAACAAGTAAAAATTAATAAAACATTTTGAAAATTTGAAGCACATTGCACTTACAAAATTGGCAAACTAACTTTATGTCTCTTTTTAACATGTCTTATTTTATAAACCTAGTGGTAAGTTTGTCTGTAGATGTGCGTAATGTAGGTGCCCAGACCAATCCATTAAAATGCATCAGCAAATCCCAATTTAGAGCAGGAGATATTTAGAACCTTGATGGGTGTGAAACACATAATATAAACTAATGAATAAAATTTATCATGTAACAAGCAGATGTGAAGGACAGAGGAATGAAAAATAAGGAGTACTCGGTTCAAAAGAGGTGACTGTACAAGCTGTATTTGTCCCTTGCAATATTGCAAAACATTGTAAGTAGCCCATGTACATCTTAAATGGCATTTTTAAAGGACCTGCAATGGATATTGAAAAAAAAGACACAACGCAAAAACCTGAACATCCAATAGCTACAAACCACATCTCTACCCAACAACCACAACCCAATCCAAAACCCAATCCACAAATAAACACAACCCAGACAAATATTGATATCCCAATCCTCATCAGAGAAGCCGTTGAGCGTGAACGGAAACGTCCAAACGCCATCTTATTTGGTCTAGAGGACATCAATGACAATGATGACATCACAACTGTCCGAAACATCATCAGTGATTATCAAGCATCAACCATCTCCGCTGATGAAATACGTGACATTTCCCGCATTGACCGAGAGCTCAAAAACAGAGACGGCTCTGTGGCCCCACGCTTGTGCAGGGTCATCTGCAAAAATGAATCAAGCAAACGTAAATTCATTTACACTATAAACTCACTCGCCAAAACCAACACCAACCATAAGAACCTCCGTTGTCGCCCTGACCTAACCATACAGCAACGTGCCCGCTCCCGTGTACTCCGCACTGAACTCAAAAAACGTCTAGACAATGGAGAGAAGGACCTGTACATTGACTACCACACAACCCGCAACTCAGCTTTAACCCTCAACCACAACCCTACCTCAACCGATCCACCATCACCCAAGACTAGGCATGCACGCCCCTAACTACCTCAATTCCAACTACTACTGGCCTTAAATGCAAACTACTCAATGCAAGAAGCCTCGTGAATAAAATACCTGAATTTTTCCTCCTACTAAATATGGCTAAATTCGACATTATATTTGTCTGTGAAACATGGCTCAATGCATCTCTCCCTGACTCCATTACCACAGTAAGGGACTATCATGTTTACCGATCAGATCATGAAATTCGTAGAGTAAAGAACCCTTTTCCAGCAGTGACCACAATATGATTGACTTTTGTCTCAACATACGCCCACACAAAAATCACCACAATGATGTAATCCCCAATTGTAACTTCAAAAAAGGCAACTATGATCTTATAGACAACGATCTCTCATCCCTCGATTGGCAATCTCTATTCACTGGATGCAATACTGTTGAAGATCATTACAACATATTTTTACTTGAAGTCAAAAGAGTCATCAAACTATATGTTCCAACAACAACTCCAAAAACAAAACAAAAAAGCAGATTACCCATATCAATAAGGAAACTTCAATCCAAAAAGAGATCACTCTGGCGGAAAAACAAATCTGGTCACGTTGCCAATTTCAAAAGCCGATACAAAAATTTATGCCACCAGATAAAGACCGAATGCACCAATTATCACATTAAACAAGAGGAAAACCTTCTAAGCACCAATTCCACCCGTGCTTTTTACAATTTTGTAAACAACAAACTAAAAGACTCAAGGTCCATCCCACCCTTGATAGGACCTGATGGTAAAGACTGCAACGACGACACCATTAAAGCCAACCTCTTTAACACATTCTTCGGCTCAGTATTTGTAAACAGCAACGGATCATGCCCAGTATTTCCTAGCCGTACCACAGATAACAACAATGATCTAATACATATCGATTTTACAGAAGACAATGTTGAAAAAGCACTACGCAATCTAAAACCATCTCTATCTATTGGACCGGATGGAATATGTGCCTACTTCTTAAAAAAGCTATCCACTGCCATAGCCAAACCTCTAAGCATAATCTTTGAAAAATCTTTCAGGACCAGCTCCTTGCCTAACCTATGGTCACAAGCCACAGTCATCCCCATCTTCAAAAAGGGAGACCCAAGCCTAGTTGAAAATTACAGACCAATCTCCTTATGCTGCGTCACCTGTAAAGTCATGGAATCAATTATTAACCAATCCATCATCCTCCACTTAGAGACAAACAACCTACTCTCCAATAAACAATTTGGTTTCAGAAAAAAACTATCCTGTAATCTGCAACTCTTACACTGCAAAAACATATGGACGACACAACTCGACCAGGGCAAAGCAATAGACGCAATCTACATAGACTTCTGTAAAGCCTTTGATTCAGTGGTACACGACAAACTACTCCTAAAAATAAAATCCTATGGTATCTCTGGACAACTGAATAACTGGATAGAAGCATTCCTGGCAAACAGACAACAAATGGTCAAAATTGGGAGCGTCCTATCAAATTCTGTACCTGTCAATAGTGGTGTCCCCCAAGGCAGTGTTCTAGGACCAACTCTCTTCATACTCTACATAAATGACCTCTGTGATCATATTAAGAGCAATTGCGTTCTTTTGCTGATGATGTAAAGCTGTTCAATACCACAGACAATACTGCTACCCTACAAAAAGATCTTGACTATGTATCAGAATGGTCAAACAAATGGCAACTTCAAATCTCAACAAATAAATGCTCTGTCTTACATATTGGCAAAAAAATCAGAAAATAAAATACAAGCTGAATAGTCAAGATCTTGTTGATGACCCAAGCTCTGTAAAGGACCTTGGAATACTCACCTCTAATGATCTAAGTGCTAGAGCCCACTGCAACTACATAGCCAAAAGGCATTAAGAGTTGTTAACCTAATCCTACGTAGCTTTTTCTCTGGTAATATCTCACTACTAACCAGAGCATACAAAACATTTGCTAGACCAATACTCGAATACAGTTCATCAGTCTGGAACCCACATTACATATCTGATATTAGCACAATTGAGAAAGTCCAGAAATATTTCACAAGAAGAGTTCTCCACTCCTCTACTCGTTGTAGAATACCTTATGCCACCAGACTTGAAATTCTAGAACTAGAAAACCTTGAATTACGCCTGTCTTCGGTCTGATTTAAGCATGGTATATAAAATCATACATTGCAATGTCCTACCTGTCAATGAATACTTCAGCTTCAACCATAACAACACAAGAGCACACAATAGATACAAACTCAAAGTTAACCGCACCAAACTTGATTGCAGGAAATACGACATCAGCAATAGAGTGGTCAATGTCTGGAATACTCTACCCGACTCTGTAGTTTCTTCCCCAAACCCCAAAAACTTTAACCTTAGACTGTCTACTATTGACCTCACCCCTTTCCTAAGAGGTCTGTAAGGGGCGTGCATAAGCGCACCAACATGCCTACCGTCCCTGTCCTATTGTTTCTTATTCTTCTTTTATTTTTCTTATATGTACCCATTTCATGTATTCACAACTATGTATACACTTATACTTATTATCTTGTAAACAATTGGCAAATCAAATAAATAAATAAATAAATAAGCTAAAATGTCTCCTTAAAAATATTACTTTCAACATTTATTTGGTCCTGATTTTTTGGTGTGCATAAGATGAAATGGCAACCAGTGAGAAAATGTCTGCTTTTATTTTTGCCTCGTTTCCCCCAATATTTCAACATCTGTGGAAGTAAATCTCACCTCTGTAAAACTGGATGACCTAAAAAAAATAGATAGAAAGAAAGAAAGATAAGGAATCATAATGGTGTCTTCTTTTTTTTCTTTGATTTCTCATTTTCTATTTTCCTTACTAAATTAGATCAGGAAATTTAAGAACATAAGAGTTTGTGGACTAAGTCAGGCCATAGGCTCACCTAATCCAGCCATGTAGTGGTTAAATAAATGAATCAGAACTCACAGAACTGGGCTGTCAGATTATAGTATCCTTCCTTCGTCACTTCTGTTTGGCCGTATTTAAGGTGTACTTAGAGTTAATAACTACTGATAGCCCAATCCATGCTCCAAATTGGCCATCACATTGTTTTTGAATTGGGAGAAGATAAAAAGACAATATTATTTAAAAATTCCATTATGGATATCTACATTGAAGCTTTTTCTTATCCAATAATATATAAAAAGGAACAAACAGTTAGATATGGTGAGATATTGAATGAAAAGGGTGAACGTAAATCTATGCAAGCATTGGAAGAACAAGGTGTAAAAATGAACTGGTTTTCATATTTGCAAATACAATCTAGATTTGATAATGATGTTAAAACAGAAGGTATTTATGATAAGTTGTCTGATTTAGATAAAATGTTGATGGGTACTGATGAAAAGATAATTAAAAAACTTTATGGACATTTATTAGAATTTAAATTGGAGGAGGAGCAAGTTAAAGAAACGATGATTGCTTGGGGGGGGGGGAATTTTGGATATGGGATTGATTCAGAGAAATGGCAAAAATTGTGGTTTCAAAGTTATAAAATGACAATGTCAACTGCATATAAAGAAAATTTGTATAAGATGTTTTACAGGTGGCATCTACCCCTGATGAGACTTGCGAGAATGTTTAAGAATAAATCAGATAAATGTTGGAAATGTCATCAGATACCTGGTTCATATTACCATATGTGGTGGACATGCTCGGATGCAAAGAAATATTGGACTAAAATCCACACATGGTTGGAAAAAATGATAAAACAACATATAGACTTTAAACCAGAGATCTTTTTATTGGGAATTATACTGGAAATATACAACAAAGAGTTGAAATATTTTATTGTAAATGTATTAACAGCGGCTAGGATTGTATTTGCTAAGAATTGGAAAAACGATAAAATACCTATGCAGGAGGAAGTTATTAAGAAAATTATGGATTGTGCTGAAATGAGTAAATTGACATTTGAAATTAGAGAACAAAAAGATAAACAATTTTATATGATATGGGATTTGTTTTATCAATGGTTGGATAAAAAGACATGGTAATGTAATAGACTAGATAATTCTGTGATAGAAATTTAATAGATTGATATAAAACATAATATAGACATATATAACCATTGGTTGAAAATATAACATAAATTTTAAGATAAAATTTTGAATATCTCATATAAAATGATGGAATAAATAGTTTAGTCATGGATGATTAATAACTGATAAATATATAAGTATATGTTAGTTTGACAATGTGAAAATTGATATAAACTGTAAGTAAATGACTATAAAAGGATAGCACAAAAGATTTGTAACCAACTGACACACTGTATGTATATAAAATGGAAGATGGTTTTATGTTTTGTTTGTGTATGTTTGTTTTTTAAAAAAATAAAAACTTTTTATTTAAAAAAACAAAACAAATTGGCCATCACAACCATTTTTGCTGGTAGCAATTTTTGCATTTTATATGTTGTGCAGGGGGAATCTCCTTCTGATATTCCCGAATGTACCTCCATATAATTTCACTTAGATTGCCTGTTTTGCACCTTTTCTGGGTCTGTAATATCTTCCATAATGTCCTGTATGCTATATTGCTACTGGAGGTTACTGAAAAGAAAGAAGCCATGAAGCAGCAAGCATTAGATCAAACCAATACAACAGATGCTAGACTAGGGTTTAATGCTTTACCACCTGGTAGAAAAGCACTTTATCCTGTTTTGTGGGTTTTAGGCAGCTTTTGAGCCATTATCTAGAAAGCCATTATCCATTGAGGGATATGTTTAAGGGAGTTAAACATAGATATATCCTTGCCACAGTATTGTTCCATATTTTTTTCTTCAACTCCATGATGAAGTGTTTTATCTAAGAAAAACATATTCTAAAGGTCACCAGTAAGCCTGTAGGTATATAGATATGATGCAATGGTTTTATAACAGATTCCAGAAGATATGAGGCAAGGATCTTCAAACTTGGCAAGTTTAAGACTTGTGGACTTCAATTCCCAGAATTCCTGAGCTAACATGACTGGAGGAGGAATTTTGGGAGTTGAAGTTTGCAAGTCTTAAAGCTGTCAAGTTTGAAGACCCCTGATCTAAGGAGAGTACTGCATGTGTTTCTGTAGGAAACAATCACTAAAATCAAATTTAATTAGGTAATATGTGGACATCCATCCATCCAAATCAGCTTACATCTATGAAGGACCTGGTATAAAAGTTCTGAGTTCTGGTCTACAAGGAAGCTAAAATATTCATACTACACATGCTTTACAAAAGCCTGAAGCAACTTATCAGTTAGCACTGCTTTAATCTACCTCAGAAGTGCAGAATATCTTTCAGTGATAATGTGAGATTTTACACAGAAAATGTGACAGAATAAAGAGGAGACCACAATATGGGTAAGAACCTTTCAGTTACGGGATGAAGCTAAATGTTCTACCATAAAAGTCCTCTTATGCTTTATGGTAGCTATTGTTCTTCTTGAAAATAGGCCACGATTGACAAACTGCAATACTATGGATTTTCTATTAAAGCACTTGAAAATATCTTTATTTCTACTAGAAAATGTAGCACAAATTAAACTGTGGCACAATCGCTCAAAGCTGTTCTCCAGCCCTATTTATACTTAGAATTATTAAGGCATAGTTACTCTGAATCTCTTTCCCATGTTACCTCCTTCCTCCCTTTGCATTCAGGAATCTTTTCTGAAAGAAGCCTGCTTCCTCTGATAATGATCTTTCTTCATCCTCCACTTTCTCAGGGTCTATTAGAGAAGTTGTCACAATAATTAATGCAAGGCTCATGGCTTTTCTTGATCCAAGATAAATAAGCACACCAATTTTTAGTAGCTAAAATTTCTCCATCATACCTCCTTTGATCATTGTGGTAGGCATATTTCATCTCATCAGGTGATGTTATTTATTTATTTCTTTTAAAAAAAAACACAGCTAAAGATGTTTTTAAAATAATAAGTAATGCAATCTCAAGTTGACCTTTCAGGTCTATCAATTGTCAATCAATCGCAAACAATCTATCAAAATATAGTTCCGAGACTCTATAATGAGAATGTTAAGTCTCAGTCTTCCCCAGCTTGATGTATGATAGAAATTAGGACTGCTTGAGAATTTTCAGCCAATATGGCTGATGGATTCAATACATCTCGAGTGCCAGTTGTGGAATAACCCAGAGGTACTTTAGCTGTGGAACATTTTTGTAGAATCCACGCTATTTTCAGTGAACACATCTTTGGAATCAGCCTATTTTACAACAAAAACCATCCAGTTCCTTTGCTTGTGCAGATCAGACCAGCTCTGCTTTGAGTTAGCGTTTGATTTGAAGTGGGGATTAAATCTGAGAGAGCTTGATTCCATTCAGCTTAGCAGCCTGAGATTCAAAGACAAAATGATTTAATTCTAGCTGCTTAGGAAAAAAATATCCGTAGACCATAATGGAAAAACATTAAAACATCTGCAGCTTCCTTATTTGTGGCAGAATGCAATGAAAATAACAGACCTATAAAAACCATTAATCTTATAAAGTTTCAGTTTAGCAAAATTTCAGATGATTTCCCTACAATATATTTTTGAAATATTTACCTTGCTCCTCTTTTAAGGGAGATCAAGAAGGAATAAGGAAAGGGCCATAGAGGCACACCCAAACTAGCCAACGAATAACTTTACAGAGATTTATTTATTTTATTTATTTGATTTGTCAATTGTTTACAAGATAATAAGTACAAGTGTATACATAGTTGTGAATATATGAAATGGGTACATATAAGAAAAATAAAAGAATAAGAGAAACAATAGGACAGGGACGGTAGGCACGTTGGTGCGCTTATGCACGCCCCCTACAGACCTCTTAGGAAAGGGGTGAGGTCAATAGTAGACAGTCTAAGGTTAAAGTTTTTGGGGTTTGGGGAAGAGACTACAGAGTCGGGTAGAGTATTCCAGACATTGACCACTCTATTGCTGAAGTCGTATTTCCTGCAATCAAGTTTGGTGCGGTTTACTTTGAGTTTGTATCTGTTGTGTGCTCTTGTGTTGTTATGGTTAAAGCTGAAGTATTCATTGACAGGTAGGACATTGCAATGTATGATTTTATATACCATGCTTAAGTCGGACCGAAGACGGAGTAATTCGAGGTTTTCTAGTTTTAGAATTTCGAGTCTGGTGGCGTAAGGTATTCTATAACAGGTAGAAGAGTGGAGAACTCTTCTTGTGAAATACTTCTGGACTTTCTCAATTGTGTTAATATCACATACGTGATAAGGATTCCAGACTGATGAACTGTATTCGAGTATTGGTCTAGCAAATGTTTTGTATGCTCTGGTTAGTAGTGAGATATTACCAGAGAAAAAGCAACGTAGGATTAGGTTAACAACTCTTAATGCCTTTTTGGCTATGTAGTTGCAGTGAGCTCTAGCACTTAGATCATTAGAGGTGAGTATTCCCAGGTCCTTTACAGAGCTTGGGTCATCAACAAGATCTTGACTATTCAGCTTGTATTTTATTTTCTGATTTTTTTTACCAATATGTAAGACAGAGCATTTATTTGTTGAGATTTGGAGTTGCCATATGTTAGACCATTCAGATACATAGTCTAGATCTTTTTGAAGGGTAGTAGTATTGTCTGTGGTATTGAACAGCTTTACATCATCAGCGAAGAGAACGCAATTGCTCTTGATATGATCACAAAGGTCGTTTATGTAGATTATGAAGAGAGTTGGTCCTAGAACACTGCCTTGGGGAACACCACTATTGACAGGTACTGGATTTGATAGGGCGTTCCCAATTTTGACCATTTGTTGTCTGTTTGACAGGAATGCTTCTATCCAGTTATTCAGTTGTCCAGAGATACCATAAGATTTTATTTTTAGGAGTAGTTTGTCGTGTACCACTGAATCAAAGGCTTTGCAGAAGTCTATGTAGATTGCGTCTATTGCTTTGCCCTGGTCGAGTTGAGTAGTCCATATGTTTTTGCAGTGTAAGAGTTGCAGATTACAGGATAGTTTTTTTCTGAAACCAAATTGTTTATTGGAGAGTAGGTTGTTTGTCTCTAAATGGAGGATGATGGATTGGTTAATAATTGATTCCATGACTTTACAGGTGACGCAGCATAAGGAGATTGGTCTGTAATTTTCAACTAGGCTTGGGTCTCCCTTTTTGAAGATGGGAATGACTGTGGCTTGTAACCATAGGTTGGGCAAGGAGCTGGTTCTGAAAGATCTTTCAAAGATTATGCTTAGAGGTTTGGCTATGGCAGCGGATAGTTTTCTTAAGAAGTAGGCACATATTCCATCCGGTCCAATAGATAGAGATGGTTTTAGGTTGCGTAGTGCTTTTTCAACGTTGTCTACTGTAAAATCGATATGTATTAGATCATTATTGTTGTCTGTGGTACGGCTAGGAAACATTGGGCATGATCCATTACTGTTTACAAACACTGAGCCGAAGAATGTGTTAAAGATGTTGGCTTTAATGGTGTCGTCGTTGCAGTCTTTACCATCAGGTCCTATCAAGGGAGGGATGGACCTTGAGTCTTTTAGTTTGTTGTTTACAAAATTGTAAAAAGCACGGGTGGAATTGGTGCTTAGAAGGTTTTCCTCTTGTTTAATGTGATAATTGGTGCATTCGGTCTTTATCTGGTGGCATAAATTTTTATATCGGTTTTTGAAATTAGCAACGTGACCAGATTTGTTTTTCCGCCAGAGTGATCTCTTTTTGGATTGAAGTTTCCTTATTGATATGGGTAATCTGCTTTTTTGTTTTGTTTTTGGAGTTGTTGTTGGAACATATAGTTTGATGACTCTTTTGACTTCAAGTAAAAATATGTTGTAATGATCTTCAACAGTATTGCATCCAGTGAATAGAGATTGCCAATCGAGGGATGAGAGATCGTTATCTATAAGATCATAATTGCCTTTTTTGAAGTTACAACTAGGGATGACATCGTTGTGGTGATTTTTGCGTGGACGTATGTTGAGACAAAAGTCAATCATATTGTGATCACTACTGGAAAAGGGTTCTTTGGTTTGTATTCGGTAAATTAAATTCAAACTATTGCAGAAGATGAGATCGAGGCAGTTGTTCAGTCTAGTGTTGTTGGTTACTAGTTGTTCAAGACCTAGATTTGTAATAGCATTGAAGAAGGTTGTGTGTATGATTTCAGTTGTACAATTATTTAGGGTCCAGTCAATATGAGGTAGATTGAAATCTCCAAGGAAGATAAAAGGGTATGGGCAGGATGTAGCCCATGTTAGTAGTGTATTTAGCTTGTTTATATGTTCGATGTCATAATCAGGTGCTCTGTAACATAGTAAGAATCGAATTGTGATATTTAAGGATAGTTCACAGATGATGGTTTCAGGAAGGGCAAGCTCCTGGGTAACTTGGATATTTTTTAGATGTAAGGATTTTTTGTAGAATATAGCAACACCACCTCCTCGACGATTTTCACGATCTGATCGGTAAACATGATAGTCTCTTACTGTGGTAATGGAGTCGGGGAGAGATGCATTGAGCCATGTTTCACAGACAAATATAATGTCGAAGTTAGCCATATTTAAGAGGATGAGAAATTCAGGTATTTTATTCACGAGGCTTCTTGCATTGAGTAGTTTGCATTTAAGTCCGGCAGCAGTTGGGATTGAGGTAGTTGGGGGCGTGCGTGCCTAGTCTTGGGTGGTGGTGGGTGGTGGGTAGTTTTGGGTGATGGTGGGTGGTGGTAGGTGGTTGAGGTAGGGTAGTGATTGAGGGTAAAAGTTGGGTATTGGGTTGCGTGTCTTACTTTTGATGCAGTCAGCATGGTAGTCAATGTACAGGTCCTTCTCTCCATTGTCTAGACGGGTTTTGAGTTCGATGCGGAGTGCACGGGAGCGGGCACGTTGCTGTATGGTTAAGTCAGGGCGGCAACGGAGGTTTTTGTGGTTGGTGTTGGTTTTGGCGAGTGAGTTTATAGTGTAAATGAGTTTACGTTTGCTTGATTCATTTTTGCAGATGATCCTGCACAAGCGTGGGGCCACAGAGCCGTCTCTATTTTTAAGCTCTCGGTCAATGCGGGAAATGTCAAGTATTTCATCGCCGGAGATGGTTGATGCTTGGTAATCTCTGATGATGTTTCGGACAGTTGTGATGTCATCATTGACAATGCTGTCTTCTAGTCCAAATAAGATGGCGTTTGGACGTTTCCGTTCACGCTCAACAGCTTCTCTGATGAGGATTGGGATATCAATATTTGTCTGGGTTGCGTTTATTTGTGGATTGGGTTTTGGATTGGATTGTGGTTGTTGGGTGGAGATGTGGTTTGTGGCTATTTGATGTTCAGGTTTTTGTGTTGTGTCTTTTTTTCAAGGTTGGTTATTCTTTCTTTTACGGCGTCCAGGGATGCTAATATGGTGTTGAGGGATGTTTTAATGGTTTCGATGGTTGAGGATGTTTCAATGGTTTCAATGTTTGGGGATGTTTTGATGGTTTCGGCGGTATCATCTCTTTTAGACAGATCTAGTTTGGATATGCATAATTTGCAGAAATATGGAAACTCATTGGATGATTCTAGGTATCGAATCATTTGCTCAGGTAATCCCAAGCAGTCATGGTGGGTGTATTTTTTACACAGAGAACATTTGATGGAGTATTTATTATCTATTAGATTTTTGCAGCATTTAAGGCATGTGCAGGAGTCTTGAGGTTCATTGGTGCAGGAGTCTTGTAGTTCATTGGTGGGGATTGTCTTCTCATTGAGTTGCGGTTTGAGGTAGGATTTTCTTTTTGGCATGGTAATATTGGTAGAATAGTACGTTGATTGAATTAATTAAATGAACAATTTAGGGTAATCTATATAGTCAATATTACATCAAACAATATCAAACAATCTATTGTAGTAATCTCTCAAATCAGATAGTATTTCTAAGCAACAATCAGCCTGGTCAATTAATTACTCTAATCACTAGTCAATTATTTACATTAATCATTACTCACACTGTTCATTTAAATCCACTAAATCAAAGATTTTGCTATTCAATTAAATTGCATGGATTTTGGTCTTTTAAACTAGTCTGTAATCATACTATTTGTACTAAACACTCTAATCACACTAATCAGTTAAAAAACAATAAATCAATTAAACCATTAATAAAATATTTTATAGAAATTGATAATCTAATCGTTGGTATATGTGATGAGGTAGAAAAGTTGTAAGTTTTGAGGTGATGAGGTAGTATTAGGAGTCTTCTTTGTCTGAGGGGCTCGTCCTAGTTAAAATGGCGTACCCCCTCCACTCTTATTTAAGGGCTTTTAGATCGTGAGGAAGGGATTACTGTCCTCGGAGCTCTTCAATTTCTTCAAGGGATGGAGAACGTGGCTACCGAATCGCCCTTTCTCTAGATTCACACGGGGACTTAGAACCAGAAGGAAACCTCTCCGGAGCGACCCACAACAGGAGACCGAATTGGGAGAGAAAGTTGGAGCGCTCTCACCCAGCGATCTTCCCGGCCGGCGCTTCTTGGGTTTTCTTCCTTCTCTCACCAGTCCCCGGGAGCTCACGGCGAGTTGCAGCGGCGGACACAAGAGTCGGAGACGGCAGCTTTAGTGAGGACCGGAGCGAAGCGGCAGCAGCGGCAGCGGCGTCAGCGGCAGCAGCGGCAGCGGCGTCTCCTCCGTCTTTTTCCTTCCCTCGCTGCCCGTCGTCTCCCTCAAGTTTTTCAGCAGATCGCTCGATCTCCTTACCCGACAAAGGAAAGCGGCGGTCACAAGAGTCGAAGACGGCAGCTTAAGCGGGGACCGGAGCGAAGCGGCGGCGGCGGCAGCGGTATCGGGGTCTCCTCCGTCTTTTTCCTTCTCTCGCTGCCCGTCGTTTTCCAGCAGATCTCTCGATCTCCTTACCCGACAAAGGAAGGTTGCTCAGAACAGGATTCCTGGACCCTGGCAGGATCTTCTTATTCCAGATCGGCTGGCTGCCTTTGTCCGAGTCCTTACGCTGCTACTTGTGGATCTCGAGGACCTAATCTGTGAATTTTGTTACTTTGTTACTTCTATTCCTGTATCTATGTATTTTGTTACTTTTGTAACTTATATTCCTGTTGATACTGGTGCTTTTCTCTCCTACGGGCTCACAGCGGCGTGACTATGCAGCTGCCTTGGTCGCCATCTATGTTTCTCTTATTCTTTTATTTTTCTTATATGTACCCATTTCATGTATTCACAACTATGTATACATTTATACTTATTATCTTGTAAACAATTGGCAAATCAAATAAATAAATAAATAAATAAATAAATGTTGTGCTGAAATGTTTCAGAATATATCTTCGCTGATGATGTAAAGCTGTTCAATACCACAGACAATACTACTACCCTACAAAAAGATCTAGACTATGTATCTGAATGGTCTAACATATGGCAACTCCAAATCTCAACAAATAAATGCTCTGTCTTACATATTGGTAAAAAAAATCAGAAAATAAAATACAAGCTGAATAGTCAAGATCTTGTTGATGACCCAAGCTCTGTAAAGGACCTGGGAATACTCACCTCTAATGATCTAAGTGCTAGAGCTCACTGCAACTACATAGCCAAAAAGGCATTAAGAGTTGTTAACCTAATCCTACGTTGCTTTTTCTCTGGTAATATCTCACTACTAACCAGAGCATACAAAACATTTGCTAGACCAATACTCGAATACAGTTCATCAGTCTGGAATCCTTATCACGTATGTGATATTAACACAATTGAGAAAGTCCAGAAGTATTTCACAAGAAGAGTTCTCCACTCTTCTACCCGTTGTAGAATACCTTATGCCACCAGACTCGAAATTCTAAAACTAGAAAACCTCGAATTACGCCGTCTTCGGTCCGACTTAAGCATGGTATATAAAATCATACATTGCAATGTCCTACCTGTCAATGAATACTTCAGCTTTAACCATAACAACACAAGAGCACACAACAGATACAAACTCAAAGTAAACCGCACCAAACTTGATTGCAGGAAATACGACTTCAGCAATAGAGTGGTCAATGTCTGGAATACTCTACCCGACTCTGTAGTCTCTTCCCCAAACCCCAAAAACTTTAATCTTAGACTGTCTACTATTGACCTCACCCCTTTCCTAAGAGGTCTGTAGGGGGCGTGCATAAGCGCACCAACGTGCCTACCGTCCCTGTCCTATTGTTTCTCTTATTCTTTTATTTTTCTTATATGTACCCATTTCATATATTCACAACTATGTATACACTTGTACTTATTATCTTGTAAACAATTGACAAATCAAATAAATAAATAAATAAAATAAATAAATATCCTAAAAATACCCTTGAGTTGATGGAACCTTTGGTGGACTACAGGCATACCTCCTATCCATGTCATTGCCCTAATTGAGAGGTGGGTGGGTGTCTGTGTGTTTTACTTTCCAGTTCACTATATAGCTTTGGAATTCCCTGGTATTTTCCCATTCAAATATGAACCAGGCCTGATTTGCTTAGTTTTCAAGCCCAGACAATGTTGGGTGGAAGCTGGCACCTGGAATTTGTGGAAAGTCCTATCCAACTCAAACATAAAAATAAATCTGTTATGACAAAATTTGAGTTTGTGTGAACATCATTGCCTTAACTGCCCCCCCTCTTCCTAGAACCCAAACTAAATTCTAAGCTATTCTTAGCAAAAAGTATGTTGAAATGTACTTGGAGTCATCTTTATCAGAGCAACCGTCTTTGCATGAGGATTTTAAATATTTTAAAGAAAAGAACAGCAAGGCAGAACCCATGTACTCAACAAAACTTCTCACGTGTGATGCAGGAATGTAATTTTGCCCTGTCCCCCACCTCCAGAAGAACATGAGGATAGCAACAGAAATATAGAGATCAACCAAAGGATAGTTGCAACTCTCTGCCTGTATATTTTATCTTTTGACCATTGTTTTAATCTGCTTCCATTTATGACTCGATTATTCCCATCATCCATATGTTGTGGCAGAAAGTCATTAGCTTTCATAGTGAGTTGTATTCTTGGCAATCAGCCATATAAATATACTAAAACCATTTTCTCCCATCAAAAACAAAAATGAAATCCTATTTGCAATGGGTTTAATTAGCAATCTGCAAATGATTTAAAAAGAAAGTAGCACACTTGTCTCCAGCTGTAGCTTGATTTTGACTTTCAGATGCCATTGTTGGGTTTTAGTTGTGATAATAGTTGGGATAATGGAACGATTTCATGTGCCTTGGCTAAAAATGCAGCAGCGTACAGGTGCTGAATATAAGACAGTTCTGTCCTGGACTCTGAACATCATTTTGAGGGTTTTGTCTTCTTTGCATCACCTGTCTAGAATATAATAATGATGAGGAAGCTGGCAATAATAATGCTTCTAGAACAGGCCTGTTAAGAAAATTATGTGTAAAGGATTTGATGTGAAAATAAATGCGTTAGATATAGGTGGCAAAAACAGACTCATGAATCTAAAGGAAAATGTGTGGAAGCATAGACACGGGAGGTGGGGAGCACGCTATTTTCTGAATATACTATACTAGCTCGATACTTTGCTATGAAACTATGTGGTCGGGCTTAGTTTTTGGGGAGGAAATTAAGGTGGGGGGGATTCTACCTCTGCCTATCAGCATCCATCGGTATTCATCTGGCTCAGTGATCCCCAACCTTTCTTATGCCGCGGCCCGGTATCCCCAACCTTTTTTATGGCGCGGCCCGGTACCGGCATTAGCTGGTGCGCCGCCATCTTTTTGATGAAAAGTGCTTCCAGTGACCTCACCGGAAGCACTTTTTCATCAAAAAGATGGCGCATCTTGCGATGAGCTTTTCCGGTAGAAATGGCTTTCTACCGGAAAAGCTCACGAAAATGCTAGCGCCGCCATCTTTTTGATGAAAAAGTGCTTCCGGTGAGCTTTCTACCCGGAAAAGCTCACCGGAAGCACTTTTTCATCAAAAAAAGATGGCGGCGCCCAGCAAACCAGCGGCCCGGTAGGACTTGTTTCACGGACCAGTACCGGTCCACAAACCGGTGGTTGGGGACCCCTGATCTGGCTAGCATCCTGTTTGGAAACTGAAACAGTATTTGCTGTGTGAGCAAGAAGGAGACAGCAAGGAGCTTAGGTATGGCTTAGCTCAACTGTTCTGTACTAAAGCTGCTTGGTGCTGTGAAACTAAAACTGAAACGCCTCTCCTTGTTTGTGTTTTGCATTTGGAACAGATTTTTTTTCAGGTGGGGAGGGGGAGTAGAACTCCTTAGTATCAGAGCATGTTAATAATAATATACGAAATACTAATGCTCTGATGGTCATTCCATAAAATCCTTTCTTAGTGAGCACCTAGAAGCCAAGAGGAACATATGTGCCAAATTTCAAGTTTGTAGGCTTTACCGTTCTGGAGATTTTGTGATGATGCATGAGTGATGTTTCGCTTTTATATATATATATATAGAAGATACATAATTCTGTATTTCAGCAATAGCTGATTGGATATGGCTTCATATGAAAACATTTCACTGGATGTTTGGAAAGAAAGAATGAGGGAGAAGATGCAAGCATTAATACATAAAGTATATCATAACTAATACTTAAAGCACCCCCAAAACACCTGCCTCATCCCAATGGGTTTCCCCACGCACACACTAGGCGTGGCACCCCACTATCAGCAGAAAGAGCTGATAGAGTGGGGTGCAAGGAATTTTGGCTGATGGGGTCCAAGATGTGGCCTTTTCTGCCACAGAGTTTGCCCTCTGGAACATCATACAATACAAAATGAAATCAGCCCCCCCCACACACACACCCTTGGCCTTCCATAAAGGCCTTAAAATCTGACTCTGCTAAGGCCTAGGGCACAGATATGCCAAACAAACAAACAAAAAAATATACAAGCACAAGAGACAGTTTTTTTCTGAGGAGACCACCTGACCATGATTACTTTTATATGGGCCCTGAAACCATTTTACCTAAATATTAATGCAGACACAGCTCTGTAAACATAGCTGCTCTTGCTGATTGGTTGGTAGCTAGGTTAAAACTGTGCTGAAAATGTTTAGGTTCTGTATTTTGTAACTGCATTTTATAAATATAATTGCACGTTAGGAAAGTGATAAATGGATATTTTAAATAACATACCATAATAAATGTGTTATTGTAGTTTCTCATAAATAGGGGTGGCACCTAGTGACCTTGGCTGATCTTAGAAAAAGCTATGATAAGTTAGACTTGCTTAGTTCTTTGGGAAGGAGACCAGCACCATAGGTCAGACTGAGATGTAGAAAAGACAAATCCCAAGGGATGACAAGTACAAACAACTTTAATGCAAAACCTATCGGGAGTGTCTATAAAGCCTTTTTAAAGGCAGCCCTGACAGGTGATTTGGGGAGACAGTTGAAACGATAAATGTCTTGAGTCAAACACTCATCATTCTTTCTTTCCCTTTAATATGCAACAAAACTTTGATTTTAATGCTACTTTCAGACATGGTTTGAATTTACCATACAAGTAGTCCTTGTTTAGTGATCACAGTTGGGATTGGTAAGCAAAGGGAAGTGAAACCACCATGCTTATGATCTTACTTCAGCTTTCCAGAACTGTAAATTTCACAGTGCAAGGATTGAATGGTTACTAAAAAAAAAAAAAAAAAGGCAATCACTAAACAAGTACCACCTACATTTTATCAAGAAATAAGATTTTATTCACTATAGACCTAACTGGAAATCTAGGTTATTTCCATCTCGCTAGAAAGAGAGTGGTGTCTAAAAGAATTGGCATTGATATACTATGAAAAGTGAACACTATTCTGTTCTCATTTTGCCTGGATTTGTCTTTTGGATAGTTATGCACCAGACCTACTATTCTTCCAGTAGCCTCACAGCCTTCTTATCCCCAAGGTCTCCATTTCTTTACTCTAATTTTTCTCTGGATGTCTGTGTTTTCATCTTCACTCTCAGCTAAGGAGAGAATCATGTATCGAGTAAGGCAGATTCTAGTCTTTCTCCCCTAAGCCTCTATATAATGTGCTGAAATTGCTGTAGTTTTTCTACACAGCCATTTGTTCTGTCCAAAATCAGACGCATCATTTATTTCATGAAAGAAAAGCTGCTAAAAGTGTTTTGCTTCTTTAGATTGCTGCTTGTTCTTCCAATAATTGTGTGCCTATTTCAGACTGGATTTCTACAGGATTAGCAAGAATCGAATAATTGAATATTATCAGAATTTATACAACCTACAGAGACCCAATGTAATCCTTTTGATTCAAATGAATCCAGCAGCAATTATTTTGCTGCTTTCAGTGTGATATCTTGGAAGCTTCTTAAAGCTTCCCTAAAAGTTTTAGGGAAAGATGGGGCAGGAGCACCAAACGGTGCAAGTTGCAATAGTCTGGCCAAGCATTTCATGGATAAAACTATTCATGCTTGCTCCAAAACCGGAAGCTGGACACATGGTACCTATTGAGGTGATATGGTGATATCTTATCGTGTTTGATAACATTTATATTTTACACTTTAACTTAAGTATTTTAAGTTGAACTATACAATGAGTTTTTTGTTTTTTTTGAGAATACAATGTTAGAATGTTGCATTTGAGAATGCAAACATTAGAAAAGATTGTAAGTCCATAGGCTTTCTCTTTTTCATGAGTTCTTTTTTTTAAATAAAGTTTTATTTGGGTTTTCACACACAAAATACAAGTAAAACATCTTTTTTGAAAATAGCATGGTCCCGGGTTGAACTTCTTTATACAGACACAAAACTCAATTTCATGCTCCTTTTTGTATTCTATTCCATATCTTATACTATTTTACATTTTCTATATAGTTTTTCCCCTCAATTTTATTTTGATTATCTCATCTCAATTCAAATCATTATATTTATACTTTTGTTTATTCTGTTTCAATTTCATATTATCTTTTCTCATTAAACAAATTTTCTCCTGTAGTTACTAATTGGAGTATGACACCTTTATATCTTTTAATTACATCCATTCAACTCTTCTTTAAACTTCAATATATACCTTAAATTTATGACCTTCAATATAATACATAATACATAACTTCCAATCGAATTCTTGGCACATTCTTATAATGCACACTATATTCTTTAAAAAAAAGAAAGAAAGATTGTAAATATATGTAATTATAAACCCTCATTCCATTCCAGTTCAGTTCTATCATTAATAATCATTAAAACCATAACATCTTTAACACTTCTTTTCAATTAAATATCATATTTCCTTAAAAACACATATAATCCCCATAATTAATTTTCCCCTTATTTCTCTTCACATGTTTTATAAATCATTAAATATACCTTTTGTTACATTTATTTATTGACAAGCATTCCGCTGAATCACGATAGCTATTTTATCAGACATTTTAATCATACATTGTTTCATATTTTCTAAAATTATTTCTGCTTCTAATATAACCATACTATCTTATGTACCTTTGCAGAATCCCTTTTTCCATTAAGTTTTCACCGATTATCTCTAAATAGGCCCTGTTTCTCTATATTTTGCTTCTGTCCTTTATAACTTCTTTTCCTTTCTTTCTTCCCTCCCCTCTCTTTTGACTTTCTCTTCCTGTGGTTTTTGTTGCAATATTTCAGTTAGAATGTATCTTTTGGAAGTCTTGTTGAGATTTTGCTGTAAGTTCTTTTTTAATTCCAGGCAGTCTCCTCCCTTCCAGATCCTACCCTTTTATTCTTTTTCTCTCCTTTCCTGTTTTCAAAAGCTTTTAATTATCCAGAAATCTTTATTATCCCTTTGACTTTTTATTTTCAGCATTAAATGCCTATTGATGTCAAAGTGGATTTTTTTCCAATTTCTTGCTTAAGTCTCTTAGCTGTCAGTATAGGAAAAGGAGAAAACCAAATCTTTTCCCTTTTATCTCTCCTTCGCAGCTTAAAAATCTTCTTAGGGAACAATGTTATTATTTTTTAACACTTTCAATTCCAGGGTACCTTATTTGTTGCTTTTGCTGTTTGACCCAGTCAACCAAAACTTTCTCTTCTTATCTTCCTCCTGCACATTCTTTTCTGGTTGAGTTCTTCTTTGTAGTGGCTATTTCTGACCACTGCTGCAACCACCTTCGGGAAAGGGAGTAATGGCCAGCTGGGGAGGAGAGATGCGGCTCTCCTCAACCTGCTGGCAGTCTCCCCCCTCTTCACCACCTCTACGGGGTGGCTTAGCCCCGAAACCAGCCGGCTTGGGGTGCTCCAGCGGCGAGCATGGATCGAAGCCTCGCAGAGACAAGGCTTCGGTCTGTCGCTGAAGAAGCTCAAACCGGAAGTCCCTTTTTCACGAGTTCTGAAGTCCTAGAAACAGTGGGATTTTTTAAAAAAATAATGAGCATATTTGAGAAAAGGCAAGAACAATGCCTCTAGATTGACTTATTGTCTCTGCACTGTATACTAAATGGAGTATAAGTGCCATGTGACCAGAAATCATCAACATTTGTTACATAGTTTAAAAGTTCAAAGAAATGATTTCTTTTTACAAAATTGAAGGCTTCTTGTTGGTTTTTCTTTGCAATTCAGGGATAATTTACTAGTATAAGCATAAACATACAAAAGAGAAGTTTGTATGTTTGTTTCTGGTCACTGGTTTGTATTTCAAAATCACTTAGAAATGGATAAAACCATACTAGTCTATGTAGAATAGACATATGAGTTCAATTCAACAATGCAAAGTACAACATTCAAATTACAATGCCAAGTGTTGTCAACTTAGAATGCTGCATATCCTACATCTGATTTGCAGTCCATCTAGAATTTACATAAAAAGTAGAGGCAAAAGCTGATCAAATGATGGCACAGGAACACAGCTCAAAGCAACTCAACTCCAATTTCTTCAGCTACCAAGTAAAGATGCTTGGTGGTTGAACCAGGCCAACATTTCTTCGCTACCTTGAGCTGATATCGGTATGTATGTTCCTTCTGCCCAAATACCTGAAAAGGGAGTAGGTTTAAATTCTTGCCTAAGAACTGAATACTTTCCAACTTGATCTGTAGCTTTGTTGGATCTTTCATTATAAAAGGAATAAACTGTGCTTTCTGTTGAATAACATTTTTAAAAAAACAAGTTATGACCATCCTCTTCTTTTGAGGAAAGTATAAAATGTATGTTGGTTAAAGAAAATTAATAAAAACTGATTTTTGCTAAACAGTAGGGATTGTATCAAGAAAAAATTGGAAATAACGTCATTTTAATTGCTGTTACACAATATGTCTAAAATAACAAATTCTTGTCCTTTGTTTTCATAATATTCCAGATCCCAAGATCGTAACTGTCAATAGTTATGAAAAGTTTATTTAAATTTATCAATATAATAATTCCCAGACATTTAAAGATGCTATGTTCAAGGGTAATTTCAGATAATATTGCAGATATAGATATACTGTATAAACAGAGTACGAATGCAATTATTGCAGATTTTTAAAAAGTGACTGTTAAGCCAGAAGTTGAATTTCTGAAGTAATTTTAATGAACTGTTGTTGCATTAGAAATGGTTATAATCATATCAGAAAATAAATTCCAGATCATTTTTGCCAGGAGGAAAAAATATATGTCTATTTTCCAGGTGTCACCTGCAATGGAATGGAATGGAAGGTAGTTTATTATTGGATTATGCTCATAGAATAATCTGTAGAAAAAGTCATGTGATAGCAGCTCTTTACCATGTATCAGTGATCCAAGGAATGTTTTCAAAGCAGCTTTGTACCACCCAAGAAAAGGTGAATGCTATATAGCAATCAGATTGAAGAGATTGCTGTTTAGGAAGCATATATGCTTTGAATGATTTTTCTGCAAATATATTTGACATTTTAGTGACATTTTGCCATCCTTTTAAAAATCTGAAGTCATCACTCATATGAGCAATCACCCCTGGTTAAGTGGACATTTCTTAAGTGAGGGTTATGTCATCTTTTCTATCCCAGAAATTAGTCTCTGCTTATTAGTCCTTCCATTCCCCACTATCCAGTCAGAGCTGAAGAAGTTTCTTGGATAAGAAGCGAAAGGTCTTCAAAAGAAAAACCAAGAAAGCCCAGTTGCCTCCTGAAAAAGCACCTTTGGGATAGTCTCCACTTACATACTTTGCTGGCCTAAATATGCTATAAAGAATCAAGTGTCTTGTTGGTTTAAATTCATGCTCAATTGTATACTGAAGTATGTACTGGAATTTCAAATGACTCTGAATTGCACATCTTAAATTTAGCTTGCTTTGGCCATATATGTGCTAAAACTGCAATGAACTAAAAGGACTTGCATTATTGACATCCAAATTTGTGTGAAGTTTTCCATATCTTTGAGTTATTTTTTCCACACAGAATTGTTCTTATTTTCTCTATAGATGATGTAACTATTGCTGAAATTCATTCTAATCATTCCTTAAATCGGCCCAATTTTATTGGGGATAGGAAAAGTTGTAATTCAGCAATATGGAGGCTAGAGCAATTGGTTCTATGACTCTTGTAAGGATTATTTACTACAACTATGTTGATTTGTTGGTTATTTCAGAGTTATCTCTTAGGAAGATCTTTCAGTCAAGTGGCATACATTCAGGTTTGGATGAGCTGAGGAAATGAATAGGGGTGATTTTTTTCTTTCTTTCAAAAAATGAAGTATTAAATATAGCTGCAATAATTTTGTAATAGCTTGAAAAATTGCAGAAAGCCAGTAGTTTGTTGCTATATGCAAATTAAATATATTACATATGCTTTTGTGCTCACAAAGTGTAACATCAGTTTACACACCTCTAGGCAACACGCTGCCCAGTTCCTTAGTTGGAGATAATTCTTCTGAGTTCCAGGATGTAGCCTTGCAAATAAAATGACAAATTCAGGATAGCAGGTCAGCGTTTCAGCTGATAACTTGGGGAGCAAATCAAAACACCACAGGAAAACTAGACACTAGATCTGTAATGTAACTGTATATTTATTTCTTTTTAAACAACACTCCTTAAATGTATTGCAATTCAATATACAAATGTGTTTTCACAGAATTATAATCCACTAAATAGCACAGAAAATAACCCAGCTCTGTTGTTGTTGTTGGTAGATGTGTGTATATCAGGGGGTATCCATCATACCTTTAAACATGTAAGGAATGGTTCCTCCCAAACTTCTCCCAAGACAACTGAATGCTATAAATGCCCTAAATCTTGATTTTTCCCACTGATTTTTCCTCTTAGATAGATCTGTCAATATGAAAGAGGTTTTTTTTCCAACAAGGAAGAATGTCTGTCCCCAAATAGTTGTGAACAACTATTTCTCTCCATTCCCTTTCTGTAACCCAAACTACCCCTCCGAAGTGAGATAACTTGGCCATATGATTCGGTTACTTGCTCTCAACCAGTATGGAACACCCCCCGCCCCCCCAGCTCTGTGGCTTTCATGGCTCTGTCTCCTGCATTCAGTGCCCAGCACTGACTAAAAAGCTGTCGGGCCAGCCGATTATTTAAGCTCTGTGCAGACCAACCTGTGCTTTCTCATCTGGAGTAGAAGTTTGATTCCTCTGTAATCAAGACTAAGGATGCCAGTTTTCCTTGCTCTTGTTTTAAAGACACTTCAATACTGATATGTGATGTTCTGTCACCCGATCTTGCTTCTCTTCTAGTCGAGATCCCATTGTTCACTGACCCTCACTAGAAATGGGAAGAACCCTTTTAAGCATTCACACAATAGATATGAAATTGCACCAGTTTTTGAAGTTGCATATATTTACACAGGGTGGAATGTTTTCCCATATTCTTTTTAAAGGAGCATATAGCAACATGTTCACATAAGACCAAATACTTTTAATATATTTATAACTGTTTTATAAAGCTTTGAAAAAACTCACAATAGCACATGGTTTTACTTTAATGCTTTACGGTACTATCTCTTTAAAATCACAATCAGCACTTTTAAGTTATAGTTGATCCAGCAAACAAGAGACAAAAAAAAATTACAAGAGTAAAGAATGGACTGATACATCCTTTTATCTTATTTTTTTTTAAACTAATGCATAAGTGCAGAATAAGATACTCTAGTTTAAATATCTTGTTTACAATATACATTTTTGTTCTAATAATGCAACAGTAAATCCCATGCTTCACATAGAAAAGCAACCCGCAACATTAAGAAAAAATGTACAATTTATGAAACAAAGTAAATAAATATTAGTATTACAGAATCAGAGCTGTACATAAAAGCTGTTCAGTTTTTAATCATATAAAAATATTTTAGTGCAACCTCACATATATATTGATGCTTTTTTTGTTTTTTGCTTTACATCATTTAGGTCAAAGTGTCCCAAAAAAGAAAGAAATTACATTTATTACAAAGCAGATACACAAATTCTAAAATATGTACAAATTACTGCTAAAAAATGCTTATAAGAATATAAGCAAAAGTAAAGAAAAGGCACAAACACCTGTACAGGTTAAAAGTACCAGACCCAATAAGAATTTTGAAATTTCATTTTGGTCAGGCTCATGATGACTTGTAGTTTTACTCAATTCTTTTGATACAACAAAAGTATATATATAATAGCAAACTACTGTAACTTAGAACTGGCATGCTATAAATTCAAATACTTCCTTCTATCACTGGGGAAGGGATGTGGGGAGTCAACAAGTTTCACACGTCGGAGATTACTGTGGTTTGCTTTTTTCAGAGGGTGACTCTCTCCTTTCCTGTGTGCTTGAATCTTTCCTACTTGGGTAGACTGACGACGGTCTAACCTCCACGCTGCTTTTGCTGTAAAAGGTGGAATGAGATACTACAGTCTGCTGTGATGTACCAAAAAGGTCCTTTTCACTGCTGTGCAAGTCAGGGTTGGTGGCTGAGGCACAGATCTGGCCTGGCTCAGAGCCACTAAAGTGTTCCATGCTAAAATGTGCACTTTCCAAGGGTTTCCGGAAGGGCTCGGAATCCCTTTCTGTTTGCTCCGTCCCACGGAGGATTTCCTCTGTGGCAATGCGGAGAGAGGCTATGGCTTTTGTACAAGTCTGTAGGTTTTCTTCCTGCTCCCTCTCCATGACCCCCCCTTCCTCCGAAGTGCTCTTTTTCATCAACAGCAACTCGGAAGTCGATGCGCTGCCTTGAGCCATCGTATGCAAAGAGGGAGGACAGGCACGCCTCTCCTGGTGCTTTGAAGGAGTGCAAGACTCCCACTGCTTCTCCTCAGAACTTTCTTTGGAGAGAGACCAGATGGACGGAGTGTGTAAACCAGACAGGGCTGCAGGTAGCGAATGGACGATTTGGATGCCCCCGATGGGCATCATAGGGATAGGCGCACGAAGTTGCTGCTGGGAGTGTAGTGGAAGATGACTGAAGACGTAGTCGGTAGGACCCTCAGGAAACAGGTTAGGGATGTGATGCTCCAGAATGCCTTTTTCTCCAGGCAAGTTGAAATACGGTGCCTCCAACAATCCTGCTCTTGAATTCTGCAAACAGACAAAAACAAAGATCAGCAACAGCTTCCAGGTTCGGAGAGGGGAAGTACACCATTCGTGTTCACAGCTTGGTGAAACACTCATTCCCTACAGCACTTTGACAACCCTAACCAAGTATACTTAGGATTAAAGATCACACTACATCCTAAGACAAAAATATCTGGACATAGTCTTGTCAATTTGCTGGCTGAAATGCTCGCAAAACAAAAACAAAAACCCAAAATCAATGAGGCAGGCTAGAGTTGAATGCTTCATTTTGGGGAAGTTTCCTAGGGACGTTTCTAAAGGAGCTACAAAAGTTACTTTAAGAAACTACTACACATGAAGTAGTTCATGAAATCTCAAAATTTAAACAAATCACTCCTTTAAATGCTCGGTAACACTGAGTGAGATAGGAGTTTATTTAGGTTGAACATATTCAACCATTACACAGTTTTAATCCCGGATATCTTCGCAAACTGTATGATTCAGAAAGAAGCTAGATGCACAATTCTTTCCCAAATAATTAATGAAGAATTTGAGGAGGGGATCACTTTACAATTCACTGAGAAACCTGCAGGCAAATGTTGATAACAAAAGTTATTTATTCATAGTTTTATATTTATTATTTATGTTGATCATGATTATTTGATAACTTGATAATTATCATGATATTCTGTACTGCACAAGTAGCCCTAGACTTAAAGATCACAATTGAGGCCAAAATTTCCACTGTTAAGCAAGACAGTTGTTAAGTGACACATGCCCCATTTTATGACCTTTTAGCCACAGTTGTTAAGTGAATCACTACAGTTGTTAAAGTGAATCATGTGGTCATTAAGAAAATCTGGCTTCCCCCATTAATTATGCTTCTGAGAAGCTTCCTAGGAATATTGCAAACGATAAGCCCAGGTTCCTGGAATGCTGCAACCATTGTAAATACATGCCAGTTGTCAAGCTCCCCAAGTTTGATCACGTGACTGAGGGGATGCTGCAATGGTCATGGGTCACTTTTTTCAGTGCCATTGAAACTTTGAATGGACATTAAATAAATGGTTGTAAGTCCAGGACTACCTGCATGCTGCTACTCTAAACCGCAGAGTCAAATGACTTAAGTGGCCTAAAAGACATTGTAAACAAATAAATAAATCATCCCTTTCCAAAGGAGAGCTTACAAAAGCAAGAAAAATACAAATAATCAGTGGCATACAAATCAAAACTATCTAATAAAGCTTGTACATAATAGCTTGTAATATTAAAGCTTGTACATAATAATAGCTTGTAATAAAGCTATTTAAGCTTGTACACCATTGAGCAATTGATGAAATCAGGTTTGGTGTTCCAGATGTTGGAAGGCAACAGGTTTACTCCTTCTACCTTAGATAGATTACAGACCCTGAGTAATCCCTCCCTGCAGTAAAACAGTGGGGCAGGTCTCGTAAATAAATATCTCAAATAAAAAAATATCTAGGCCTCAGTCAGTGGTGGGATTCAAACATTTTTACTACGGGTTGGTGAGCATGGCAAGGGAAGGATACTGTAAAATCTCCAGTCAGAGGTGGTATTTGCCGGTTCTCCAAACTACTCAAAATTTCCGCTACTGATTCTCTAGAACTGGTCAGAACCTGCTGAATACCACCTCTGGCCTCAGTGCTGCAAAGGTGATGTCACTGAAGTCTAGCCACTGCTTTGCCTGCTGAATTGTAACTCTTTTTCTTATGACTAATTAGTGTATCTCTCTCCTTTCTTTCTCATCTATTTACCTTGTCCGTTCATTAATCCCTCCCACTCTTTCCAATGTTACTCTACTTGATCTCTTACCCTATCCTACCGATAGTTATTTCGCCTTCTTTTTGGATGCTTCTGCGGGAAGAAGGGTTTGGGAAAATATCTTTGAACAAGGATATACACAAACTTTTGTTACGGGTGTCACAGCACACATTTTGGGGAGGTAGCAGAAATCTGCAGGATTGTTTGCAGCTAGAGTTGACAACCCAAGTATGACAAGCAGTGCACTCTCAGAATTTTTGTCTGTTTTAATTTATTTTCTGACTACTTTTGTGGGGGGAGGTACTTTTGAATTTAGGTTTAAGCATAAATAAATTAAAAAAAAATTAAGGATGCTTGTTCTAAAAATACACACTGACCAGCATGAAACCACACAGAGCAATTATTCATACATCTAATCATTTCTATCTAAAACACAGCTGATTTCACATGTTTTTTTAATGTAATACAATTATTCATGTTGGTATTTGAACTTACTGTTTCTCTCTAACACATCCTAATTTCTGGACAGTTAACCACTGCTGTTATAACATTTTGAGAATTGCCATAGAGAAGTCTTTAATGAAACGAAATATCTCTGATATATAGTAGGCTGCACCAAGTAAAAATGAAGACAGTGTGGATCAGAGACCACTAGATTTACCTCTGACACAATGTGAGAATTATCCTTAAGAAGCAAAGGACGTTCATATTTGAAAACCTACACACTGTTTTCTAAATCTTCAGCTGGCCAAATAAAGATATTATTTCCATATGTAATCCATCCATATGTAATAGATCCAAATCTCTTCTGACCCTTCAAGGCATCCTGGGAGACATATGGTTGGATCCAAGCAGCGGCAAATTCATCTTTCAGGAAATAAATGATCCTGCTCTTAAGGAAGGAATGGTCTATCGCCACTTCAAGAAACCATCACCAGATCTATGGGCTATACACATTTCTTCCTTTTTAGGGAAGCTTGTTGAAAAGGAGATTGGTTTGCACCTCCGAAGGGACCTGGAGGAAACATATTATCTAGGCCCTTTCTGGTTGGGTTTTAGGCCTGATTATTGAGACCGCATCTATATCACTTGCTGATTATTTTTGGTGGGATCAAAATAGAGTCGGTGCATCTATTCTGGCCCTCCTTAAACTCTCAGCATTATTTAATGCCATGTTTCTGGATTGGCTTAGGGGGTGGGAGAGATGAGCATGAAATTGAAATAGTTCTGTTCGCTCCTCTGTGGGCTGCTAAGAGTTGATATCGGAGGGCGGAATTCCAGCTTATTTCTCTTGCTTTAGAGTTCCTTGGGGCTCAATTCTCCCTCCAATGCCACTGACACTCACTAACTATCTGTGATTCTTGTCAGAGGTTTCCACAAGAAGATTAATTACAGGACACATTTGGGGTCCCAGGTTACTTCTGTTCTACAGTTTTCATCCATGTAAAGAAGACAATTTGTCAGGATTCCGGCAGTTGCCCTAATTAAATCATGAGCCTCGAGCCAAGCTTCAAAAACTTCAAAGGACTTATTAGGAGCTAACATGTCAGCACGACCTGTATAAAGCCGATTCTGAGACAAGTAATTTACTGTCACCCTTGACCCTGGTTTTCCCCCACCCCTCTGGGTGTATCATAATTCATAATCTCCAATGAAAGTTCATAGCCAAGAGTCATCAATCACGTTCTCCAATTAGAGATTTGCACGGCAGAAATTCCGGTAGCTTAGTTATAATCTTTGCAAGATAAGAATGGAATGCACTTTCGGTTCCAAACTGCTGCACTGCCCTTTCAAATTTCTCCCCCCTCCCCCTCTTCTGTTCATGGCAACTCTAAAACAGGCATAGAAATATTTTATGAGTTGACACAATTCTTCATTTAAATAAATAGAACAAAGATCCCACTATACATGAATGAAAAGACAGCAAATAAATTGCTTCTCCTTTCCATCAAAGCTTCCAAAAAGCCCTACGGGAACTAGTACGGTAGATAAGGAAGGATCTGGGACATGGGACAGGAAACTGCAATAACAGGGAAGAAGCAAATAAAAAACAAGCAACCTGGGCAAAAATGAGTGTTTATGGGCCTCATGTCTCTCTGATTAACATCAAGATACAAGGATTGTCTGTCGACCAAAACCAATATCCTAGCAATTAAGCCAATCCTAAGGGTCCGGTTTCCATTAACTCAGAATTCAATTGACATAATAAAAGAAAGAATGTTAAAATTGGTGTTTTTGTTTTTTTTTAATTTGGTAACAATCATTTTAGGTGGCCTGTTTCCACATTATTTTCAACTTACCAAATGTCCCAGGGGAAGCGATTCAGATTGCATATACTGGCCCAAGGGCAATGATGGGTTATGGTATAAGCCTCTTCGGGGTGATGCTGCTCTAATTGAGGCCATATATCGCCTTTCTCTTCGTGGGGACATTTCTCTTCGAGAAGATGCATCCTTTCCAGGAGAAACTGGCCTCCGCGGAGACAGATGCCGTCTTGGAGAAGCATCTCTGCGTGGTGATAACTCTCTTCTTAGGACAGCTTCCTTTCTTGGTGAAATATGTCTGATAGGTGAAATCTCTCTTCTTGGTGATAGATGCCTTCTAGGTGACAGATCTCCTTTGGGTATTAAATATCTCTTTGGTGAGTTATCTCTGTATGGTGAGGAATCATACCCAGGGGATGACTGTTGGCTGGATGATGAAAGATCTCTTGGAGATGAGTGGGACTCCAAGGAAATCATATAATCTTCATCCATGCAGCTAGGTATGTCAAGTCTGTCTTTGTCAGGTTCAGAATCTGTACTTTTATTATGGAAAAACCTTTGATATTCTGTCATTGGCGAATCATCACAAGAATCACTTGTTGATAAGAGGTGAGTAACCTGAATGCTAGGTAAAGTGACCAAATAACTTATCAAGGAGGAATGTCCTACAGCACTCTCAGGAGAGCCCCCATAAGGTGTGGTAGCAGTATTCACAGATAATGACGAAAATCGGGGCGGCTGGGGACTAGTGCTACGAGATCTCGTCTTGGGCGTGGAGTCTCCAAGAGTATCATCAAAATCATCATCGTCTTCATCATCCTCATCATTGTCTTCTCCATCTTCTCCATCAGACTCCTCAGCATCAGAGAACTGATGCTCAGTTGATGTGCCAGTCAGATTGTTCTTCTCAATTTCTTGGTGGTTATCTTCCATATTTTCTGAAAATAATGCAACAAATCAATAAGTCATATGCAGAAATAATGTAACAAATCAATAAGTCATATGAGATCTCATCTCATGTTCGTCAAAACTGAACTTGACCTGCAGATCTTTTTTACCTACAAAGTTATTGATTGTGCCTAAAGCTCCCACTGCAGTATGATACAGACAGATGCTTTTCAGTAATATATGGGTAAAAATTCTACTTTGGATGTTTCTCTGCGCCATCAAATGCATAAACCTTTTTAATTTCCATGCCTCTCTGAAACTATTTGCAAAATTGTATAAATTTGGAGTAGAACCAAATTTTCATGACGTTTGATCATTTATATGACTCTCAAATACTTGATTAATAACTATATACCCGCTTCAAGGGATTAAGTTGATTGGGGTTATATCTAAGCAGAGTTGTGCTAGCGTAGCTATCCAGTAATATGCCTTTAAAAGCATATTATACCGCTAAGTTATGCCTAAGCTAATATTTTTCTCCTGCTAAAGAAACCCAGAGCTGAGGTGCTCAGATACCTTATGTAAAGTGAGGCAAATTTTAATAGCAATGCGCGGTGCCAAAAAAATTCACACCATTTTGAAATATGTCAGCCTTTAAGAATATTGTGTGCTAGAACTACCCTGTTTCTCCAACAATACGGCCTCCCCCAATAGGAAGTCCCAGCATGTTTTATAGGCATGAAATGAAATTAAGCCCCTCCCCACAAATTAAGGCCTATATTAAAACATGCGAAATGGGGAATGGTGGGGGGCTTGCCGTTAGGAAGTACTTTTGTTGCACACCGGATATGGTGCTGCCTGCATTGACCCCGATACGAAGTGCCCCACCAACTCCGAGGTCAACATCCAAGCCGTTGCCGCCCGCCTGAAGATGCAAGGGGGGATTAAGTCACCCCCAAAAAGACAGCCTAGCCATTTTTTCGGGGCTCAAAAAAAAATAAGACCCGGCCTTATTATATGAGAAACACGGTAGTTGTAGACCTGAGTGGGTTGGGAGAGAATGAGATGAGAGAAGACAAAAAGATAACCTTTCAAGTTCTGTAAGCTCCAAACCAATAAGCCAACATTATTTTCAATGCTTTAATGCTGATAAGAAGAAAACATAAAATTCTTAACAATCACATACCTGCTTCTTCTGTTTCTGTATCATCCACTGATGTCATCGATACCCCCAGTTCCAGGCATTTTTTCATGTGCGCTTTTGACTTCATATGCTTTGTCAGATTCCCTGCAGAAAACACAAAGATAAACCAGACAAGTTGGCATCAGTTTAGAATTCATACTGACTCTCATGAAGAGAGGTTTCCCATCTTTTCCTAGAAATAGAACTAATGAACTGGACAGAGATAAAACATATTCAATTTATATAAATGTCATTTCAGCAAGAATGATTTCATAGAAGTGCAAGTGTTTCTTCATCTCTTCTCTCTTAACAGCCAAGCTGTAATACTCAGGACTACTGAATCTAAATTTTATTTTTATTCCCCTATTTTTATTGTTAATAATGCATCACCATGATTACCAGCACCAAATGCTGGAAACAGATAGGCATTTAAATTGTCTGAATGAGATGTGAAACTAAGGTTGACACTGAGAGCAAAAAATGGAAGACGTCAGGCCAATTCTACCATCTGACATAAATATTCTTCCTCCCACCCTGAAAAGAGGAGGAAACAAATGATTAATCTAGAACTGACCAGGTGTGCATACTTGGACTATCATATAATGTGGGCTCAGGTAGGATATTTTGGATCTCCCTTTTAATGGGTTAAAAAAAGGAATTCTACCACCATAGCTCCTCATCAAGGCAAGGAAAAAACCTCTTGCACTTTTGCTCCTCTACTCTATTTCAACAATGGTTAGGGGAGAAGAAGGGTAGTATTAAATGTGGCTTCAAAGGATCTAGCAAAATCGAAGTCCTTCCAGTTTCCTCCCTAAAATTGATCAGAATCTACAGCACTCCCGTATTAGTCCTGTATTGTAACTAATATGATACCTTGTAGAAGAGTCTTTTTAGAAAAAAATGACTGCACTATAAAAACATTAGTGAAAGGAGAAAAAAGAAAGAAAGCAGCTGCTGCTCTGACCTCTGACCCTGAATGCATTGAACAAGGAGGACATACATACTTGGCAGAAACTCCACAAGGTGTTTTCCCATTTGCAAGCCTCTGATATCTAAATTACTTAATTGTAAGCCACCCAGAGTCAAGAAAGTGAGACAGGCAGCTATATAAACTGAATAATAAATAAACAAATATATAGCCAACAAAAATTGCTTGGCATCTTTGAGACTAACACATGTATTATTGTCTAACCTTGTGGATTGCTTTATTTATTAATCTTATCAAAAGTCTGTCAGAGTTTATGGTTAGACATACTAAAACTAGATGTATTTATTTATTATTTATTTATTAAACATATATTACTTATTAGCCCAACTAATGACCCTGGGCAGCTTGCAACATTAAAAAATCCACCATGTAATAAAAACCCATAAGAAAATAAAATCACCCTTTATCCCCAGTAACAAAACGTCTTCATTCAGGTTTTTTAGGACCTTTTGGAAGAGCAGCAGTTGAGAGTCAACCTTACTTCAGGAAAATAATGTTCCATAAAGAAGGACTACCTACTGAGAAGGCCCTTTTTCATGATTCCACCAAATAGCCCTCCTTAATCTGGATAGATGTAATAGGGCAGAGGCGGTTCTTAAAATAGCCTGGCCCCAAGACGTATAGGGCTTTAAGGGTGATAACTACCAGTATATAGCTCAACCAAATCCAGCAGCCAAAAAGCCTATTTTAAAAAAGGCATTTGTAGGGCCTACCAAAGAAGTTATGTTCCTGAGAGCAGGGAATTAATTCCACAGAACTGGGATAATCAGAGAGGAGATCCAACAATATGGGACAAGCCAATGGGGATGTGGAAGAAGAGGATTTTATAGAAATTCAGTTCCACTTCCTTACACACAAGTACATGAAAACTTACTCCTGAATAAATTTGCAAGTCCTTGAGGTGCAACTAGACTAACTTTTACAACAGGCTGCAAATTCTTATTGAAATATAATTAACAATCAGATATATGTGAAAAAAATGAGTTCATAAACAGTTCTGTTAATTGTGTTATCCTCCCTGCAGATATTTGCTGATTCTTCACACTATTTAGTCTCAATGTAACACTTTAAGCATGTGAAAGTATCAACTTTTACAGAAGATTTTTGCAGTCTGATGACCTCCAGATGTGTTGGATTACAACTCCCCGGTATCTCAGCACATCTGAGATATACCAGATGTGTATACCAACCCTGGGAAGGTTGGCCTATAACAGGGGTGTCAAACTCACGTCATCACAGCATCGTCACGCGATGTATTGGGACTTTCCCCCCTTCACTAAACCGGGCATGGGCGTGGCCAGCACATGACGTATCCGGCCCATGGACCGGGAGTTTGACAGCCCTGGCCTATAATATCAAATGCTGCTGAGAGGTTGAACTCTCAGAGGTTGCAAAATTAAGCAGATTTCTCCTCCTCTGTACATATATAGAGAGTAGATATTTCCCCACTGCCATTAGCCACAGGAGTAAACCACCAATGGCTCTAGCATTATAAATTAGGCATTTGGCATTATTTTCTTTTAAAAGGGAGGAGGGATCGATTAAAGACACAGCTCTGGCATCGCTTTGTAGACTTTTGCAGACATGCTAAACGGAAGCTGCTTCTCCTCCCCTGTGGCAGTGAGTACCCATGTACATGTGCTAGTAGATCTCCATCCATAATTCATGCCAGCATGGAGAGAGGAGCCCACCCGGAGTCTGTGAAATGGTACATTATTAATAATTGTGAAACTGACCCATCATAAAGACAGCTTAGGAATTCTCCACTTGGCACAGCTAATGTTCCATTTCTGCAACGCGCTGCTGCAAATGTACAACCCTTAGATGCAATTGATATTTTCACCACAACAATTTCAGCAGAAATTGCCAAGGTAATTGTATGCCCACTAATAATTGTAATTGCCAAGGTAATTGTACGCCCACTATATTTCCTCTGCAGACAGATAGACTGGGTCGAACCCCATATTTCTGAACGTAGTTAGACAGAGTGGCTTGCTCCCTGGAAAACACATCAAACCTTGAATCTCTTATTCAAATAGGAGTGGTGCATTTCATGAAGGCCCGTTTTTAGAAATAAAAGGTGACAATTGTTGTGGGCTCCTGAGATCAGGCTGGCTGGCAAGGGGGAATCTGGAGGGCCCCTTGAGAGTAATAAAAGCTCCCTTGGTTTAAGAAAACTTTTCTTACACTTTGAAGGATGGAAGTCAGAGCAACAGGAAGACATTTTGTCACCGGCCCAGCAAATAAATAAATAAAATAAAATAAAATAAAACTGATCGGGTACCTTTTGTTTTGAAGGCAAAATTACACAGCTTGCATATATAAGGCCGTACATCAGTATGAGTCCGGATATGCTTTTTCAGCATGCTGGGTTTCTTGCAACGGATTCCGCATTCTTCACAAATATACTTTCCACGTCCACGTCCCCTGACATACACATAATCCTCATTTGATTTATATCTGTAAAAAGAAAGTCAGAATGAAATAGGAAACACCCACCTGGCCATTTTTATTCACAAAGATTGTATCTCGTTGAAGTATTACAAAAATGTTACTTTTCAAGGCAAAAACAACTTACTACAAAATTTAAGGCACTCCTTCAAATAAGAAAAAGAGTTGTCTCGTGTAATGGTTAAGGCACTAGGCTAGAAATGAGGAGATTATGAGATCTAGTTCTTCTTGAGGCTCACGTTCAGCTAGGTGATTTTGGGCCAGAGAATTTGTCTCAGCCCTAGAAAGAAGACAATGGCAAACCACTTCCATAAATAATATGAAGAAAACTGCAGGAACTAATCCAGGAAGTTGCCAGAAGTTAACAATGACTCAAAAGCACGCATGCACACAGAGAGAGTCATGTCTGAACAGGAACACCTATTTTGAGGAAGGTGGGCAATGAATTTTCTCCTTTCCCACTTTTTTTTTAAAGCCTTCTTAAAAGCTAGCAACCCTGTAAGTATTTTTAGGCTTAGGCCCTACTGAGGCATTATAAAAAAAAATTTCCATAGGAAATTCTAAATCAGAGGTGTCAAACTGGCGGCTCAAGGCCTGATACATCATGCACAAGCCACACCCATCCCAGCTCACCGAAGGGAAAAAACCATTGCAAAACACCAGATGACAGCAACATGACGTTGCAAGTTTGACCCCTGTGTTCTAGATAGTTTCCACACATTTGTGCATTTGCACAGCAGGACTATGAGCAAATCTGTGTTATGTTCATGGTTATTTTATTTATTTTTATTTAGTTTAGTTTGTCAAGCATGTATTGGAAAACAAGTATAAGTATGAACATAACATGTAAATATATAAGTATAAACAGATATAAATATATACATAAATGAGTACGAATAAATGGGAACAGTAGGACAGGCACGCTGGTGCACTTATGCACGCCCCCCCTTACAGACCTCTTAGGAATGGAGTGAGGTCCACGGTAGACAGTTTAAGGTTAAAGTTTTGGGGGTTTGAGGATCTAACAACAGATATTATTATTTATCTATTATCTATTATTTTATATTCAGTATAAGTATTTGATGTAACACACAGCACTGTTCCTTGCAAAAAAAAAGATCTTATGGTCCACTGAAGGCTATCTTCCCTCTCCCCCCATAAAACCAAAAAGAATTCTTTCATATGTCAGTATCATGTTGATTATGACCAGATATTTGATAAATGTTCACTGTATGCATCTTCTTACAGAGGTTAGACCTTTGCTCAGTGACCCTCTTTTCTTGCTGAGCCAGAACTGTTACACAGATACCAAATGTGCAGATGTGTGCAAATGTGAACTCCTAAATAAAATTGTTTTGCTTTTTTCAATGCATATTTAAAGACATGAAATTTAAACCTTCCAGTATTCCCAGATCAGAAAGTGAGCCATAGTTATTTTAACATACCCTCACACAGCACAAGATACCCCTCAATCACATATACCCTCCCTCTCAAAATTCCAAAGGGATCATTCTCCTACAGATCAGCAAAATAAGATATCCAAACAATGATTTCTTTATGTTTACTCCATATTTATGTCAGGGAAAGAGAACCTTTCATACCCAGTTCAGGGAAAGATTTTGAAGATCATAGGCTAACTCTGACTGGGCCAAAGGTAGGGTAAATAAAGAGATAGTAGATAAGAAAACATTTCCAAAATCAGGATGGACATCAATGGCATACATCACACCTCTATAAGCCAGCTCCAGATACCTTTCAGTCTTCTTAAAGAGAAGCAAAGAATAACTTTGCCATGAAAGAATTTATCCTTCCAGGCATTTCCTTTTCTGTCCAATATACTATAAAACCACAGCATACTTTTGCCTAAACGCGGCTTGCATAACTTGTTCCCAACTGCACAATGCAATCCTATACATTCTTCTGCAGAATGTGAGTTCAGATGATTTCAGTGAGACTTATTCCCATGTAAGAGAATAGTAAGCTTGCACCCTTTCAGGAACAGAACCAAACAAGAGAAAAGACAACCAGATAGCATTTTCTGCAGCAGCTTCTTGGGGGATGGGGGTGGGTGGGGGGTGGGGATGGGACCAGAATGTGTTTATTTCCTCAAAATAGTTAAGACTTGCCCACAAATCCCTCTGTTTTACTTCCAACCATCATTTAAGCAAAAGCCGGATCCTGGAGTCAAAATGAACTCTAGCCGTAAATGGCTGCTGGTAGTTATTTGTGCTACTATCAAGTTCCTTTGCTCTTAATCAACTGGAGTGGGGTGGTGGAAGGTAACCCTTTTATCAAGAGGATGCTAAATCACCCACTGATAAAGTTAGTGCCAAGAATCCCTAGGAGGAAAGAAAAACAAAACAGACTCTACAAGTAAATTTATTGCTGATGCTGTTTGGGATCTGTGGTGTTTCCAAGGCAAGACTTTGTAAAAGGACCACATTCTGAAAAGTTGAGAGATCTCAAGAAAATCATGATAGTTGGTAGGTAATAAAAGTACATGCATCCACTATTCCTGTCTAGAAAAACTGCACCAATCTGACCCCCTTTTTCCCCCCATTTCTGAAGGCAACCAACTTCTAAAAGGATGTCTACATTGCCAATAGTTATCTCATTATGGGAGACAATGTGAACAACTTTCACTACAATTTTGTACATCCCCATTTCCCTTAAAGCAGGATGATTTTCCTGACAATCTTTAACCAGAGAAAAAAGACTGTGCTGTTGAAAAAATTGTAGAATTTGCTAAATTTTAGAATGGACACATAATGAACAGGACTAGCAAAGCAGAGTATTTCTATTCTATTCTTCTACAAAGCTAATGTTTCTCATTAGCTTAAGACATTTTTATTTTACTAACAAAGAGTGATGAAAATGACATACAGGTCATGTCTGGCCATGATCCAAAAAGGCCTTTCAGCTAAGAGCTCTGTTGGCTCCATCTAGTCTAATTCATCATCCTCTTGAAAACATTGTCAAGTAGACAATTCCTCACAAGGCAAGATTTCCCCTATTATATGGGACATATGGTGGGGTATTACCTTTTTTAAAACTTTATCACTGCTAAAATGTGACCACACACACACACACACACACACACTATTGTATTGTATTGTATTGTATTGTATTGTATTGCATTGCATTGCATTGCATTGCATTGCATTCCATTGCATTGCATTGCATTCCATTGCATTGCATTGCATTGCATTATATTTCCTTTTGGAAGACCAATATCTAAATTAAATGAGAAATGAGAGAAATGAGAAATGAGAAACTGCTGGTGACCTTCTACCACTGCACCATAGAGAGCATTTTAACATACTGCACCTCTGTATGGTTTGCCAATTGCACAGTGGCAGATAGGAAAGCACTCCAGAGGGTTAATGTCATTGCCCAGAAGATCATTGGTTGCCCTCTCCCCTCTTTGGAAGAGCTTTATAGCTCCCACTGCCTTAAGAAAGCTCAAAACATTCTCAAGATACATCTCATCCTGGGAACCCTTTTTCTGAACTATTACCATCTGGCAGACCGTATAGAATAATAAAAACAAGGGCAAATAGGCTGAAAAACAGCTTCTATCCCAGGGCAGTAACTCTATTGAATTCTGCTGTATAGTGCAGTGTTGGAGTGGTGTCATACCTCCAGTTAAATATGTGAAGGATGTGTGCTTGTGTTTATTTTCATGGTCATGGTCATGGTCATGAAGATGATGTTTGATTTCATTGTACAAGCTGCAATGACAATAAAGTAAACTAAATACTAAATACTAAATGTTGCTGTCACACTGATGCTATATCGTTCTTTGAACAGACAGGTGTTTGCACCTTGTCTGTTTGTAATTTTTACATACATTAGTGATACATTATTGTCGATCTCTCTTACAGTTCTCCAGCCTCTGGTTTTACACATGCTATATTCTGTAATCTTATTCCATTTCTAGCACTGAGCTGCTCCTGATATACAGGATCCAGAAGATAATCTACTAAGCTTATTAAACTGATGAGTTTCCTAAATCTGCCTTGATTTCAACAGACCTGTTGCATGCAACTCATTTGATTAAAATATTGGCTTAAATTATTTCAAAAGTCCTCTGATCCCACGGATGACTGTAATAAATTCAGACTTTAAATCCTGTGGCTTAATCTATGCAATATCTGAACTCAATTGGCTTCCAAAGAATTCTGTGAGTTCTGAAGCACTGGTCATAAACTATAACCTATAAAAAAATCCATATTTCAGCCCAAATTATACAGCTCAAGATTATTTGGAAAAGCTTTCTCAACAGACTCTTTCTTTGCCAATATCTTTTCTCTAATGCAAAAGAGAACATTCACATTAGCTAATTCCGGTTTGTTCTCTTCTTTCTTAATATTTAAATTATTTAATATGGACCTTCAAATAAATTTTGAGCCCTGGTGATTGCATGGATAAATCCATTCAGTTTTTCTGGCCACATTTTTCAGAAGTTGTTTTTGCCACTGTCTTCTTTCTAAGTTGAAAGACAGCGAGCGGCCCAAAAGAAGAAAGATTTAATTGAAGTCTATCCCTTCCTCTGCCTGGGACTTCTTTGGACAAGCTCAGTCAGTTGTCCATGTCTACAATGTCCTTTCTAATCATCTGGCACAAGAAGTTAAATTATGACATTACTACCATCAGTAGACTTTATCCTTTCTTCAGTGATAAGTCAATGACCATCTTCAGAAGTTTGGGCAAATTCAGTTGAAATCACCACGGAATTAACAGTAAAATAGCCTTATAAAAACCCCTTATATTGCAAAGAGTTCCATCATTAGTTGCATGATCTCAAGGGGACTTTTGTGTCATTCTTTCAGAATACCCATCTTATAAGTACCAAAGACAAACCCTGAAGATATCTCAGAGGTTTCCAATGTAACATGAGGTTTTAATGAAGTGTGTAAGGTCATACAATATTACATAGATGTCAGATGTATATTTTTTTTCAAAAATGGGACATGGCAGAAGTTCCAGTGATTATTTATTCCTTGTTCTTTTTTTGTTCATGATTTCAAAATAGCCTGTACAGAGTTTTCATGAGGTTTAAATTGGGACCTTGTTTAACTTCTAATCAATTCAATTATCAAGTTGCATAATTGATTATACTCTGAGATTTCATTACAAAAGCATGAGCACCCAGAACAATACTTTAGCTCTTGTCTTTAAAAGTAACACAGAACAAACAACAATTCCATATTTCTTACCCGCCTTCAAAAATTTTAATTCTCATTGGCTCAGTTTGTTTGGCTACAATATCTTTATCACCATGGCTGTCTCCTTTAATTCGTTCTTTGACAACATTCCCCGCAACTTTCTTTTCAAACTTGCTGCCAAATACAAAAAATGGCTCCTGTTTCATCTGTAAAAAGAAAGATGGGAAAATGTCACTCATTGCTGAAAATGTTTGAAGCATAGAATAAACACAACATACATAAACAGAATAACTGCACTGGTGCCACATTAATGTAAATGCTTTAAGTCACAATTAGGTCTTACATCTAACTGAAAACTCGGGAAGCCAATTAACTAGATCTTTTGATTTTTCAAGGAATAAAAGGGGTAGGCAGAATTTTTTTAAAAAAATGCCTCAGCATATTGTAAACATAGTATATTATGTTGCCAGTTATACATAAAAAGTAAAGATAAACAAGACTTACTAGACGATCAAAATCAGTCAATTGATGACCACTGGCATTTCAAGTCATTATGGTCTCCTCAAAGCCATCCAGCCCATCAGGGGTGGTGTGGTTAAGACACACTAGTTTCTCTGCCTATAGTTCAAAAGGTAGTGATGTGGCAACAAACTATGACCAACTACCTTTGATCTCCCCAACCCAATATATTAGGAATTTATTAATTGCTAAATAAATAAATAAACCCACAATCTCCTGGGACAAAAACAAGTACTTCAATTACAATTAAAATAGACTTTATATGCGCTGGAAAATCCCAGGTGACGTTAGGGTCCACACACCTTGCTTTGTGAGGGCAGGGATGACGAGTATCCACATAGCACTGCCACTAGGTTTAAAACCAAAGACAAATAAAACTCGATGCCCTGCTTTTTTTATATCCCAGATCTTATCATCCTGTAAATTGTTAGATTGCCACACCATGGTTATGCAGATTCACCTTCCCATGTTAAGTTTGGAAAGAAACCTCTATATAATTTTATTTTAAGCTTGCTTTATTTATTCTTTAGCTACAGTATTGAATTTTTATCTCCCTTTCTTCCTGGTAGTTTATGTGGTGTTTTTTTTCTTATTTAAATTTCCCAATAATCTCATTAGATAGATTAGGCAGAGGTTGACTGATTGATCCAAAGTCACTCAATGAATTTTTTAATCCCTGAACCTGAATCTCCATGGTCCAAATCCAACATTAATTCCATTTTCTTTAGCCATTGGGCCCAATAAGAAAATGAAAGTGAAAGCACTGATATCCAATTGTATGACATGCATAATTCCAACAGTGTAAATTAATTATTGATGTTTTTCCTGAAGGTACTCGGGTGCAAAAAAACACCACTTAAAAATAAAGTAGTAAGGCCACCCTATTGTTCAAAATTTGTTACACTTATTAAAATTCAATGTATTTTGTGCTCTAAAAAACTATCAGTGTTCAATGATGCAGAAAATCAGTTAATGCAACAACTGACACATTATGAAACTCTTGAAATTAATGTTTTATGTTTTACAGCCAGTTAGTGATGATGCAATTTCTTCTTCTAAAATAGAACTTCTGGAATCATTTCCTTTGAAAAATATAATTGGAAAATGTTAAATCCCCACAAGGTTTTTCAGAAACAATCCATAATCATGATGCCACTTTCTTACTAACTCTTACTCATAGATTTGAAAAATTCTCTTAGAATGAAACAACAAGCTCATTAATATGTTGGAAAACCATTCTATAAACATTATGCTAAAATTTCTCTCATGCATTGCATTTTTCTATTGAATAGAAAATCTAACTAAAACCCATAGATCTTTAAGAATTTGCTGATTACCTGAGCAAACTCTTTCCATGTACTTGATGATGTCAGCTTTCCTATTCCAGGCCTATGCATTGGAGATAGTGTATAGATTTCTGTGCTGCTTTTCTGCTTGGAGCGTAGGAGTGCAAGGGTAATCTTTGTACTCAGTCCTGATGGGTTTGGGTTACAGGAACTAATGCACCATGAAGCATAAACAGATGATTTTAGGGTTGCTTGTTGAATAAAACTGGGTTTTGTGTAGTTTAAGAAACACCAGCTCACAGTTGTAGTAGTACGCAAACTAGGGAATTTCAAAATGTGCTGGATGTCAGCAAGATTTGTCAGCAGAATTGTTGAGGTCACTGCTTTCCCACTTGGTTGAGAAGCCATTTGTAGCAGCATACCAAATGGCAATTTTTGTGGTTTGGATTGGTCTTCCATCTGACTTTCTCCTGAAGATACCAAAGACCTCTGTGGGCTTAGGCACATATCTGAGGATGTTTCATCCACATCCAGTTCTTCTGGGGATTCCCTGCCTTCTGAGGTGCCACTAGACTTTTGCCCAGGTGAAGCAGAATCAAAACTGGGAAGCTTCTCCTTGTTTAATGGAGAAGACTCAGCGGGAGATGGTTTGGTAGCTGGCAAGTCTTGAGATGATGACGATAATGGGGAACAGAGCAAAGGAGACTGGCCCCTCTCTTTTGACTCAGTGGTACAACTCTGCCTAACCAGCTGGGGCTTTTGTGGTCTGGGAAAACTTTTCTTTATATCTGAACTAGTGAGTTCTACAGCACTTAGCTCCTCAACAATCTGTCCATACATTTTTTCATCTTTGACTCTCTTTTGTTGTTTGGTCTCCATAAAGAGCTCCAAGCTACTTGCTGGTGAAAGCATACGCTTGTTTCCACCTAGAGTAGAGGCAGTGTCTGAACTGGAGGTCAAACATAATGGGATAGAAGAGTCTAAGTTGAGTGAAAGAGTCTGTGGTACTTTCCACAAGGGGTATTTTTCCAGCCCTCCATGTTGGTTTAACATCTGTGCTAGGTTAAAGCCTATTCCGTGCATGGATGAACTTGTTGCTAATGTCCTTTGAGAAAGAGTCTCATCTACTTTGCAGATGACGATAGCAGAGCTACTGCTTTGAGCAAGAATCTGGGAAATGCTTGTGTACATAACACTACCATACGATGGCACATGGGTCTGGAGTCTAACAGGAACAACAGTGCCCGGTAATGACTGAACAGGTTCAATATTCTGGGTTTCAAAATTCACCTGTAGCTGCTGTTCAGAAGAGGTATCAGTTGATTTAATGCTACAATCTGGCTGGTAAGTTGCAAGTGCATTTTTAGAATACTGCCCAGATGTTCCTGAGTAACGCTGGTAAGGTTGCTCTTTAGTACATACATAATCAGGTTTCTTTCGAATATGCTCTTGAGCATATTCCAGGTGGCAGCCTGGGTGGCTTTCCATTGGGAAAGGTTGCTTAGAATAAGATTTTTGAAGCTGCTGTACAAAATGATGTGGAAAGGGGGTCTGTGACATTTCTGAAGGCCACAAGGGCTGAGATGGCAAGTGAACCATGCAGACAGATGGGTAGGGGAACTGCAATATAGTACTGTGGATAGGAAAAAAGGGAACTTTTTCTTGCAGTGCAAATAGATGCTGTTGTTCTGCTGGATATTTGCTTAGAATATAAGGTGCTTGGGGGACCGAGAGGTGGGAAAGTGGCGATAAACTAGTGCTTCGTGGAGGGCAGGAACCAGTAGCTTGCTTCCTGGAGTCATCTGAAGGAAGAGAAAAGGAGGAATAGGACCAAGGAGTTTGGGAAGACCGAAGACTAGTATGTCCATGTTCTGTTTGCTCTTGCTTTATATTTTGTTCCATGCTTGTATCAGCCTGGGAAATCTCTGGGGAGCCGCTGAAGGAAGCCTGGCGAACTAAAAAGCATTTCTTCCTTTCTCTCACTGGAGATAAAGCCACTGGAGGTGCTCCTGCTGCAGAAACATGAGACAGATTCCCATAATCAAATGATTTGCTTCTTATCTCAGGGATTTCAGCAGGATAAGGACAGGGCATCTGTTCTGATGAGCAGCGCCTCATTTCTTTCTGTTGGTGATGTCCAGGGACAGAAAGAGAGTAAGCACCAGCTGGGACAGTCAAAAATTCAGACTGTTTGACCAATTCGTCCTGCTTAGTTGAGGTTATGAACCTGATACTGTCCTCTCGTTCAAAAGACATTGAAAAACTAGAACTGTGAGACAGGTTACTCTCTTGGCTAGGGCTTCGAGAAAGGCTAGTTCCCGTGGATTCAAAGCTGGACTCTCCAGAGGAATGTTCCATGTCAGCAAGACGCAAGCGTTTCTTCTTCGGCGGTAGCTTTTCAGCTGGGAGCTGGGACAAGGTTTCACTTCTTTGCGGCCACTGGAATTCTTCTGCAGGCTTTTCTTGCTCTTTCACTGGGACCTCTCTCTCCTTTTCAGGTTTATCTGGCTCCTCGGTGACACGGATTTCAGGGACCTGTATATTATGTTGCCGAACCAGCCTCGGTTGCATGTAGGTTTGAAAAGGCTGCAGTGAGGAAGGCTGTTTGCTAGCAACATCGGCATTGTCTATCTGCTGGACTCTCTCTGGGCTCATTGGGAATTCCGCAACCTCACTTTCAAAACTTTCAGATGCCAAATAGCTTTTCTCTTGCTGGCAAGTAACAAGCTCTGTAGATTCCGATCTTTCAAATGAATTTGGCCGACTCAAGGAATTTGTATGCTGAATCACAGAAATTACATTTCCTTTTCTGCTCAGAGATTCTGCAGCTTTTTCTTGATCGGCAGCCGAAGAACATTCTTCTAAACTAGTGGTTGGACTGCATGATTGTAAATGGGGTCTACACATCTCAAACCGCTCTGAATGACAATAAGCAGCACTATCATGGCTTTGTATGGCATATCCACTCCTTGGTCCATCCTGGGTTTGCGATTTAGGGTCAAAGTCACCAGTCATGGCATTGCTACTAACCCCACTGCATAATGATGGTGTGTCTTCTTCATCCCCAACACTTTTTTGGATCCTACGCTTTCGATTTTCAAATACAATGCCATATGTGGAAGACATTGCCTGTAACTGTGTAGGCGCTTCAGTATAGAATTCTCCACTTTGTTTTGACCCACTGAAGCTTTGCTTCAGAATCCCATAGTCTTCCCACTTTCTATAGTGCTTTCCAGAAGAGTCACCCTCATAAATATGTCTCTCGCCTGCTGGCAATTTCTTTTCTCTCATGCCTGGCCCTTTTTCTCCAACGGGTGATCTTATGGAAGCAACCATAATGTTCTTCCCCATTCGTCCATGATACTCCGAATCTGAGTGTCCTTCCTGCAATGAAGGAAGTTCAAAGGCTGCTTGTCTTATTAACATTCGTTGATGTGGTATTCCTATAGTTTCAGGATAAAACACGTCATCTGAACCCGTCATTCTCTCATCAAATGAATGGCTTCCTCTTAAAGATGATGGGACATTCAAGTTAGTTGCAGATGATGTGGGCATGGAATTGCTTCTAATCAGTGGGTTTGTATCTGCTGAGGGTTCTCGGAGCAGAGATGCATCACTCAGATGACTTCCTGGATAAAGGCTTGATTCATTTTTGATGGATGATGTAACAATTTGCAACTGTTTGGATTCTGAACTGCAGTCATCAAAGACCTGGCTATTTTTCATAGTGCTCATGTTGCCAGAGTCCATTAGTGCTTCATTATTTGGAGACATTCGCTCTTCAGACAAGTTAATATCTAATCTAGGGTTTACAAAAGGTAGTGGCTCCATCTTGCCTTTTCTACCCATTGAATTACAATCTTGATTGGCTGTCGCTAATGGTTGTGCAGTCCTTTGATTAATCCTATAGAATTTTCCAAAGATGATTTCTTCGTAAGATTTCACATTGGTATTTGGTGGGCTTATCTGTTGTTCTGCACTTTCCGAGCGTGAAAAATAACCAGAGTCAGTGCTTCCTTTACTATGTGGGCTCAGTAGATTTAATGACTGGTCAGCATCTTGTCCTTTCTTCTCAGACAGTCTTAAGGCAAGGCGTTGCTTAACTGTGTGAGAGTCGTCAGACTTAGTATTCAATGGATTCTGCAGATTGTCAGTCCCAACATGCAGGGAGCTTTCACATGGCAAGGGTACCCCGCTTCTGGGAATAATTAAAATAGGGACTTTCATTGGGCCTCCCAAGGATTCTTCTAGGGAGGCATGAAAGGCGCTTCTGCTTGCAACGTCCAATGGAATCTGCGGAACTGGGCTCAGTTTGTCAGAACTTTCAATAAGTAACGTCTCTTCGTCTGTATCCGTACTCTGCTCCCCATCTGAATGTATCTCGGCTTCCACATCAATGAAACTGCTGTCTAGGTCCAACTTAGATACAGCAGATTCAGTGAAAGGGACTAGTCCTGCTTTAATTGCATGGGCATGGGATTTCCTGTGCTTGTATAAATTGCTTTTTGTCTTAAATGAAAAACCGCAAGGGACACAAGGGTAGGGTCGTTCCCCTGTATGGGACCTTATATGTTTTTTAAGTACACTAGGTTTGGCACAAGCCCTGCTACAGTAAGGGCAAATGTATTTGCCAGGCTTTTTGGGTTTATGTTCTTTCTTGTAACCATCTTCTGAGGATTGCTCTATACATTTTTGAGAGTACTGGCTATAAGCAGGGTTAAGATTGGACACTTTCTTTCTGGAGAAACTTCCACTATGGCCGTGCACATGAAAAGGAAACAAGTCCTCAGAGGCAACTGGCTGAAGAGGGCCAGAAAATTGCCATTTGTGGCCTTCCAGGCTCTGCCGCGGCTTCAGATTGTGCAAGAAACCTTGTGGCAATGATGGCTGTGGAAACGAAAGCGAGTGTGGACAGGAGTACGGACTTGGAAGCTGCTGAGGGTATTGCTTGTCTGTGATTTGTTGGGTTGCATTGCTTGGTGACACTCCTTTCCCAGAACTAAAGAGCTGAGACGACGCAGGGCTTCCCATGTGTTCTGGATCCATTTGGGCCTGACCTTCCAGGCTACCCATCTTCACATTAGCCAAATGCTCTTGCCTCCATCGGCTTGATACTTTTGCTGCTTCTCCAGTTCTTGAGGTAGCATTTTGCCCTACAGCTATATCTCCAGAGTCCATTTTGTCACCAAAGGTCTTAGGTACTAGTTCACTTGAAAGCTGTACAGGCACATGAAGTGTATCCAGTGCTGTGCTTTTTAAAGTTCAGGTGCTCCCATTTTTCCACAGCTGTTCTAACTTCACAGATGTCTCTTCCTCTGTGAAAACTTTCCACATAGTCGTGCTGCAGGCATCAGATCTCTTGTAGTTCTATGCTAAAAAGTAATTGTCAAGCAGTTCTGTTCATGGCAGGAAATGTCTCTGAACAGTTTAGTTTGCATCTGTCAAGACATGGTGGGACATCTGAAGGTTATTCATGGTTAACAAAGGTTCAGATGAAGAATGAACCAGAGATCTATTTGCTCATCTACTAAAGCAGAGTTCCACACAACCTCTTCCAGAAGACCCAGCTGCCTGCAAAAAATAAACATAAAAAAAAGAGTTCAAAAGACAAAGATGGATATCAGGGCATATGAAGACTTGTTTGAAAATTTGTATAATTCTGGAGACAGATGTTAAAGGAAACCCCCCAACTGTGTACTGTTAACAATAACAAAAGTGGGATCTGATATTATTACGCTATGACATTTTCTCAAGCTTGCTTCCTCTTCATAGCTGCAAGTGGCAAGACCTGAGAAAATGACAACATAATTATCTCTCACCATAACAGGGTTTGTTTCGCTAGGTGCTTTTATAGATCTTTTATATTTTTTGCTATTCATTGATTATTATTTTTAAGTTCTTGGGTAAAAGATAGGAAAGTAGTGTTGCAGGGTTTCTAATTTTAACTGCTTTATGGGTAACTTTAGTCTGAGAAGTCACTTTTGAAGTCCTTTCAGATTCGTTACTGAATAAAGGTTCATAAACAGGTTCCTTTGAAATAAAATTCAATGGTCCCCCTTCAGTTTCCTTATAAACAGCTTCCTAGAAAACACATGCAGGACCATTCACAGTCTCTATGGGTATGTTCCTGAACCCATAGTCAAATCTGAATTATACTTGATGCTCTTACGACTACAATTGATCCCCAAATTTCTGCTGCTAAGCAAGATAAGTGATTTTTGCCCCATTTTATGGTTTTGCTTTGTTTTTTGCAATTCATAAATGAATGACTGCAGTTGTTAAGTTACACTACAGCCATCATAAGTACATGCCAGTTGCCACGCGTCTGAATGATGATCATGTGACCATGAGGATATAACACAGTCATAAATCACTCTTTCCAATTCCGCTGTAACTTCGAACAGTCACTAAACAAATGGTTGCAAATTGAGGACTACCTGTGGATGGGATCTCTTGACATTTTAAGTGTTTTGTTGAAAAGCAGCAGCAGAGGGCGCCAAATTAGAAGCTTGACTGCATCATGTATCGGCGATAAATCTCTTAGAATTTAGAATCAGAATAGAGCTGGAAAGGATTTTGCAGGTCTTCTAGTCCAACTTGATATAAAAGTGTAAATATAAAATACTTTATATAAAAGTGTATAAAAGCTTTAGAAAGGTCTTTATAGCTTCTATGATTTTAAGTAAAAAGTAAATCTAGCAGAATCTGATCCTACATCATTAGTTCGCAAGTCAAAAATCCAAAGATCACAGGCACTATACTTATGTATTTAAGGTAGCTATGCTTTGGAAGCATACAGCATCCTGAATCAATTCATACATGAAAAATAAATTGTATTGATCTATGATTTTTTCTTCAGTTGATAAAGTCTATTTTCTGATTTTTGAGCAGAGAACAGCTACTCTTCAGAAGCGAAATCTTATCATATGTCTAAGGTAATGACTGAATATCAGCATTGGCACTAAATCAGAAAATAGTGCATGCAGTAAATGTATTTACGTGCTTGTTAGATGTTATTGTTTTAAGAAATAAAACATCATGCTATGGTATGAACTAGCAAGAAACAGTCCAGAGCAAAGGCTATGGGATTAAGGAGATACTATTTGTTATTTTTATTTTTCAAATACCTTCATCTTGTTGACATCTATTATACATGATAAATCTTGAAGATTCCTGGAGAGGAAGAGAGATAAAAAAATCAATTAGGGAAAAGTATGAAATCTACAGGGATTCCATAGAATAGGCATTTTGAAATGCTGTAATTATTATTCATGTACAAGAAATGATAAACTCTACTCCAAAGAATTCAGGGGAGTGGATAAAGTTAGTTTTCAAGAATAAGCTTCAAACCTTTGTAGAAGCCAATTCAACTTTCAAGTTAGCATTATTGACTGAAATGTAAGTTATTTCAGAGGCTGCCCTGACCAGCAATTTTAAATAAAATCTAATTTTGAATCTAATTTTGTCATTAAGTCCATCCTTCTGAACCAAAGCCTGGAGTGAGGAAGGGCAGCAAAATTAGTATGCTGAAGCCACTGTAATCTGCTCAAAGGTTTGGCAGAGCGTGATGAAGGCCCGAGCCTTGATTTCTGGCACCTAAAGACCATTCTGGGGATTAACAGGAAAGGATCCAACAGCATATCAAGGGTGGGGTGGATGAAGGCAATAAAGGGGTGCATTGTCTGAGGAGACTATCCGAAGGGGTCGGTGATGGCTATAGAGCTGGGTCAGTGCTCCTATGTGTCAATCAACAGTTTAGCAATTGACTGTAAGGCACTGCAACTGCAATACTACAGGGCAGGCTCATAGTGGTGGTGTTAGGCCTGCCTGGATCCTATGGCTGCTGCTCAGATCTCTGATCTACCTTGGATGTGAAAGATGCTAGCTATGCCACTGAAAGGATTGAAGGTTACACGGCTCCTTCCACAGTATTGCTACAATTCAATGATACAAATGACTATTTGGGTCAAACCGTCAGGTTTTAGTCTATCTACATACAGGAGTGGCTTTTGATTAAGCTACCAAAGCATAACCTCTCTTTCTTCATTATCAGCTACTTATGTCACAGCATTAATAACTATTTTTAGAAAAATGAGATTTCTAAACAATTTGCTTGTTTGATATAACTGCCAAGCATTAAGGTTTTTAAGACAGTGTAAGACACATGTATAAAAACAATTGTAAATACGTTGGTAAAGCAGAATACGTTGGTAAAGCAGAAAAGTATTCCAGCTCAATTTAATGATCTAAAATAGAAAGCCAAGACAAGTAAAGTTCTGAGCAGCAGGAATCCACATGTGCAGGGCCACCACTGATAAGGTTATCCTGAAAGCCACAATCAAATCAGATTTATATTGGGCCTAAAAACAGAACTTTTGAGATGAATCTTTAAGACTTGGACAGATCAGTGTCAGTGTACACAACAGTTCAGACAAATAAGTTTCAAAACTGTCCAGGATTCAAAATATTAATATCACATTTTAAAGTGACCTCAGCAACTGATGCAAAGCTGATATGATGTAAGTATATTTCTTTCAAATAAGCACAGTTTTTGTCATAAGATCAGCAGAGATAAGCCTCACGACATAATGGCTGCAGTGTCTTATTAAAGCAGGCCTACGCACACATGTGCATTTAGAAGGGCTTTCAACACCTATGAGCAAACAAATTGGCATCCATGGAAAACATCAACACCTCGTAAACTTGAACCTGCTCCCAATCAGGTATGAAAATCGGTACACGTGCAATGCCAAGTGTGAAGATGACCTCACTGCTAAGGTCCTTGTTGCATATGCTGAGGTTTGTTCTGAAGTAACAACACAGGTGCAAAATTAGAGGGCAAGACTGATCACATACTGAGCTCAATGTTATGTATGGCTATGATCAAATACCCAATGTCCACTCAGGATACACTACCTGAAATTCCTCAATTATGTTACAAAGCTTATCCTATATTTTTTAAAAATCATGTATCTAGGTATTTAAAAATTATTTGATATTATTGAGTTCTTTTTAATTTTGAAAGGAAGGAATGTACAATGTCTCTGAATACTACAACTGTTTATTAAAGCACAGATATAACCAAACAACGAATGCCAGTATATTATAATGGGATGAAGCACAATAACAGCACAACTGCTGGTGATGTCATGGACATATCTATGTCATTTCCTTTGTAATAATATGCAAATAGTTTGCCTGGGGTGTTTTTTCCACTTCCCAGTCTAGCCCACATCCCCAGTATTTCCTGATTATCTACTATGCTAATACCAACCTGTCCTAAACCTTTTTAACTTTTTCAGATTAGACCAGGTTGGCTAGGGGCTGCTAGTTAATTAATTAATGAGCTAATTAAATGATCAACTAAGCATCCATTTTAAAAAAATACAATTGCTTGTAAGCTAGAAAAACTGATTCAAAGGAAAGCCAGATGGTCAGAAGTAAAATAAGTATGCTATTACATAAATATTGAAAATAACATATTTCCCGTTCACCAAATGTCCATGTCAGCTACAATGGGGGAAAATACTCAAAAGCAGCAAGGGTCTACTAAATTCTATAACCATAGTTGCAGAGAGGCTACGATGATTCCAATAGGCGCAGGATTTTTCAAACTATATCCACAGGATTCCATGATAATTTGATGAAATTGTGTGAGAGGCTAAGGGGGGAAAAGTTGACTTGAATTTAGCCAATTCTCCATCATTAAAGTTTGATCTCTTCAACAGGGCCCAGCACGTTTTTTTAAAAAAACACCAAAATTTTACTCTGATGTCAAGAACTTTATGCAAGCAAAAGTCTGCTTTGATCAGGTGATTTTGACTCCGCTCAGGAAATCTTCAAATAAGGCAGGGGTGTCATATTTGCAGTTCACAGACCAGATGTGTCACGTGCTGGCCCCGCCCAGCCCAGTTTAGCGACGGGAGGGAAGTCCTGATATGTCATGTGATGACGCCGTGACAATGCGAGGTCACCCCTGACATAAGGCAGGAAGATCTGTTTCCACTGCTACATATCTCTCTTTCCCTGAGCAGCTATCTCCCCTTTCATATAGGTAAGCTGTTCAGGTTGACAGAACATTTTAGAATACAGTGGTACCTTGGTTTTCAACTACTTTGAAACTCGTCTAATGTGATACTCAATGCATTTTGAAACAAAAGTTTTGTACTGGTACTCAACACACAAGCTATAACTTCTTGATGTCGGTGTGATTCACTACATTATTCCTAATGGGAAAAAGTTGGTACACATCGTTTTTGGTACTCATCATTCCTCTTGAAACCAATTAACGATGAATACTGTGGTGCCACACTTCATACATGAACAAATATATTTTAGAAAGGAAAGCAATTCCATTTTTAACAGAAATATATAAAAGCTGTATAGAAGTAATCCTCAATTTATAATCATAATTGACCTCAAAATTACAGCTCTAAGTCACGCCAGTTGTTAAGGTGGTCAACATGTGACCAGTCTGATTTTACAACAATTTATGTAGCAGTTAAGCAAATCTGAGGTCATTAAGTGAACGCTATGATCATTAAGCAAACCCATAGCCTGCGATGGACAGGTTTTGCCAGAAACTGGAAGTGAACACAGTTTTGGGAGGGGGAGCGGGTAACCTAGTAAATTGCAGTCTTGTGACTGCAGGATGCTGTAATTTGCCGTAAATGCAGGCTGGTTTCCAAGCATCACAAATGTGATCACATCAAGTTGGGGGGTGGGAATCAAAATTTTGAATCTTGGGTCATAAGTGCCTTTTTTGGATCCATTATAATTCCGAACCAGTCATAAGTCAAGGATTTCCTGTATATTATTTACAGGTGCATGTCCAAATTTTATCACAATAGATTTTGTCCTATTGCTGTACTTTTGTGGTGGCCATATTTGCTAAGAAGCCGTTTCTATACAGGTGAAGACCAAACATGTAGGCATGCCAATGTATCGGAATTCTTGGACAGTACAGCCAAAAGAACAGAAGCACTCAATAGTCGACACTACTTATTCATAATAGCACCCTTCTTTTTTCATTAAGGAAATAATTATAATCAAAGGGGGCATGTTCTTTGACACACAGTTGTTTTATTGGATTTATTATAAATGACTTTGGGGGATTGCAACAAAATAGTGTATACTCCCAAGTAAGATGCATCTGTAGCTATAGTTTTCCACTTTAATATCATCATATCCTACAGATTCATACTAAAGGTTCTCTTTCATTGCCATGAAGAGGAAAAAAGCAAGACTCTAAAAATAAACTTTGTTCACAAATTTCTTGAAAAGTTATTCCCTCAATGGGATTTTGTAAAATAATATTAAATGTTTTTAATAAGATTAAAAGCTAATGTAAATTAATATAAAGTAGAGAGAGAAAAAGTAAGAAAGCTAAAAGTGCAAGGAAGAAAGAAAAAGATACAACGAAATAGATTCCAATCTTCTTTGCAACAGTTATAAGCAGAATTATAAATTTACCTCTCTATATAAAATTACAACATGGCTCTCTTCTTTCTATAAACTATCCTGTCTAATCATCCAAACCATAAATTTTAAGTCCATCTTTTTCTATTTTATGCAAAAATTCCAGAAGGGGTTTCCTGGCAGCAATAAATATATTTTCCTTTTTGAATCAAAATCAATTTGGCTATCTCAGCAAGTTCCATCTTCTTCACTAACCATTCCTCCACTGTAGGTATTGCTAACTCTTTCCATCTTTATGCATACAAGTATCTTACTGTGGTTATCATATACAAAAACAACATTCCATGATGTTTTTTCCAACTGTTCTCCATCTGTCCCAAGAAGAAGACTTCTGGTCTCAGTTGCATATTAATCTTCTAAATCATCTGAATAAGTTTATATATTTGAATCCAAAATTTTCTAACTTCCACCAAGCATGCTAAAATGTCCCTTTTTGTTGTTCATATTTCTAATATAAATTTGAAGTGTCTTTATAAATTCTAGATAATTTCTCTGATGTCAAATACTGATGTGCATTACTTTACAAAACTCTTATTTACTCTCGACACAGCGTGGAGGAGAACTAAAAGTTTTTAGCACACTTTATCATACATTCTTTTCAAGTCTTCTTCTATTTCAAATGAATGTTCATCATTTTGTACACAATTCTATTTCAAAACTAGTCTTATTCAATACCATGAATCTGGCTATTTTAATTCTTTTAATAACTGGAAAAAAGACAACTATTGACAACTATATCCCACTGCAACCAGTTGCTCTCTTGATTTTATTTCCCCTTGACACGATTCTAGTACCTCACAGTAAGTTAGCTATTTGTGTTTGCCTATTTGTTTAGTCTATAAAATGGAAGACTTTTAGGAAAGAATGTTATGAAGATATGGCTACGGTTCAAATAAATAAATGTGCACAAGCAATTGTGAACACTTTGACCACTCTAGGGATCTCCGTTTATATTTCACAATGAAAAAGATGGCCCTGATGTCTATACAAAACCACCTTCAACAAGTTGCTTTACTGTATCTAGCAGATTCTTCTGTACTATGGCTATGGAGCACCTCGAATTCGAGGAAAGAGCTGCTTGGAACACACAGGGGCATTCATGCAGCACCTCTTGGCAGCTCCTTAAAGCAGCCACACCTTATCCTCTGCAGTTGCAGCACAATCCCAGGAAAATACATGTTTGGCTTAGGGAGTTGCCAACATCTGTGGTATGTGTGCATCCATGCCTACTCCAAAGTAACTTTTCCCTTCAAATTCAAAATGCTAACACCGTTCTAGGTCACACAATTGTGTTATTTCAGAATACTGAAAAGAATGATCTTGCCATGTTCACTAAAATTCTAGCTATTCACATCAGATTGCTGTGGAATAAAAGTTTCCAAAAATTTAGCTCCTGAAGCCCGCTTCTGTTCACTGGAAATAAACCAACCTATCTCAATGATAATAACTTCTGCTATATTTTGAATTACTGATCTACATACACCGTACATATTTATTTAAATGAAGTTGGCCTATGACATGCCTTATGGCTGCAACTCATTACAAAAACGAATAACATATAAGTGTTTTTAATCAGAATCCATTTAATCAGAATAGAGCTGGAAGGCACTTTGGAGGTCTTCTAGTCCAACCCGAGTGGCTAGGTGGGCGTGAGAAGAGCCGAGCGAGCATCTCTGCTGCTGCTACCCTTGGTGCTCCAGCCTCAGGCTCTGCAAGTTTGCAAAAGTCCCGGTGCGCAGCCCGTTCCTGCATTCCAAGCACCCAGGCCGAGCTGCAGCTGTCCCTCTCTTGCCAGCGCCATCTCCGATAACAGCGGCAGCAGCAGCGGAAAACGTGGAAGCGTTTTAGCCGCTTCTCGGGTGGGGGAGCTGCCCCCATAACTTCCACAGTTCCTGCCACTGCTGCCGCTGTTATTGGAGATGGTGCTGGCGAGAGAGGGGCAGCTGCAGCTCGGCCTGGGTGCTTGAAATGCAGGAACGGGCTGCGCACCGGGACTTTTGCAAACTTGCAGAGCCCGAGGCTGGAGCACCAAGGGTAGAAGCAGCAGAGATGCTCGCTCGGCTCTTCTCACGCCCACCCAGCCACTCGGGATTAAACCAAAACGCAGCATGCGGCACTCCCAGGTACCTCAAAATCTTTTTTTTTTCCTGTTGTTACGGGGATGGGGGAAAAGCAGGAGCGACTCAGACGCTGTTGTTGGAGATGGCGCTGGTGCGCGGGGGGGGGGGAGAAATTAATTCACCCCCAAAAAGACGTCCTAGCCGTTTTTTCGGGGCTCAAAAAAATAATAATAAGGCCCGGCCTTATTTTGTGAGAAACACGGTATGAGTGAAACTGTTCACTGAGAAAGGAGTGGAACCATTGCAAAATGGTGCCTCCAATCTTAGTCCCTAAGTGGTTCAGGAAATACCATAGTCAATGCTGCCAAGAGGTGGAGGAGGACCAGGAAATGTACAATGCCCCCCTCAAATTATCTAATGCAGGGGAGTCCCCCAACCCCAGTTTGTGGACCAGCACCAGTACGCAGCATGACAGAAACTGGGCCACACAAACAAGTGAAGCCCCGTCCATGAGATGCAGGCAGCATACCCCCTCTACTCACAGAAAAACTCTTTCCATGGAACTGGTCCCTAGTGCCCAAAAGGTTGGGGGCCATTGATCTAATGGTTATCCAATGCTGTTCTAGTTCCAGGCCTAAACACTGACCGAAAAGGGTTCAATCTTTTTTCCCCAGGAGACTGTGTCATTGTAGAGAATCAGAGAGTTGATCTTGAGAGAAATGGACAAGAATCATTATATAAGCAAACAGGGCTAAAACATTTAAGTTCTGGGATATACAATTTTCATTTTTTAAATTTATTTTGTGTTTTTATTGTTTGTAAGCCACCAAGAGTCACTGGGGGTGAGTAGGCAGCTATATACAAGTTCTAAAATATATGAATAAATAAAAATTAATATAGTATTCAGAAGACACTTAGGCAATTTCTTCCCTGATTCACTGCTTTAGCTGACCCTCCACCACTTCTCAATAACCTTTCCTCAAAAAGGGAAGTTGAAGACGAGTGATCACCAGATCCAGTGACAGTGTCTTCAGTCTGTTGGCAACACCACTCCTGTAAAAATTATCAACCATCTCCAAAGTCCACATAATCACATACACATTTTTCACAATTCAGGACAAGCAGAGATCCAAGCCACAGGTGGCAGATCTCGATAGACCTAATCCTCAGAATTCACAGGTCAGGAGTTGCAGATAACATGGGAAGATAGCTGTAGTCCATAAGGAGTTAATGCTGCAGTGAATCTGAGTGAATTATCAGCTGTGCAAATTATTCACAGTGGGCAGAAGGGAGATCATAATGTTAACTCCTCCCTGAAAGGAAATTAGTCACACTAAACTAGTTTTTGGAAAACAGCCTGGTGACACACTAAGAGAGAAATGAGGATACTTTCCCCTCCTTATTGCTATCAACTATGCCTGAACAATTGACCCCAATCTGTGCCGGGTTGAATTATCTTTTTGTCTTTCTCCACCAGTTCTCCAGGTATTATTTTTGGTGCTTCATCTCTTAGAGGACTTCATTAAATCAAGGAGCCAACCAGGATTAACCCCTTCAAAGAGACTTCTCAGGGACAACCATGCCTCCCATTGCCAATAATTCATCAAACCCTAAAGCAGTTGTCCCAAAGAACTGGAAAAGTCCCCAAACAACCTCTGGAACCACCTAGATCGATTAGGTTCCTGGGTCTTACCAGAACTGAACCTGAAATACCGGCAATGCTACAAGATTCTGTGATTCTCTATGATTAACCTTGAAAGCAGATGAGGAAGGGATCTTGCTAGCTGCTAAATGGCTGGATCCCAAGCTTATCTCTATATCCTAACAGCATATATGTTATATACTCACATACTGGTCTCTCAGGATCACTCTTTGATCGTAGATAAGATGTCTCTAATAATTGATGCATCTCAGGTCTCCAACCTTAACATTAAAAAAGGTTGGACAAATTTCCAGCAAATTTCCCATGTCTTTACCCACTCAGGTTTTGGTGATACATGTCATATCTGCTGTTTCATCTACCATTATATTGTAGATCAGGGGTGTCAAACTGGAATCCTGCAGGCCAGATGCAACATGTGCGAGCCACGCCCACCCCGGCTCCACGAAGGGGAAAAACATTGTGAAAGGTCATGTGATATTGTGATGCCACAAGTTTGACGCCCGTGTTGTAGATGAAGTGTGGTCTTATTGCAGGCACATCTAGCATCAATCATCAGCATCACGAGGCCAAGAAGTCTAACATCTGCCATCCAGAATAGAGCAACTAGGTTAGAAATCAAGATTGATAATTTCTCTTCCCCATAATGTCCCACATGGTACTTCTCATCTTATTTCTCTTGACCTAACATTACAGTTAGCATTCATTCCCATGTACATCCAGATTCAATTTCCAAATCAAGCTTCAAAGCCCACTATTGGTTTGTTAGTCAGCTGTGCTTCATATTGCACATATTGGCATACACAATCCCACTTAACCAGATTCTCAAATATGAGCAATCCCTTCTGCATACCATTCTTCCAAAGCAAACAGCTTGCAAGCTCCCTACAGACCTGATCACACCTGTTGCATTACTCATTCACATGTAGTATAATCTATGCAACAACTCTGGCACTTGGCTTCTCAACTCAAATATTAGAGAAAGCTTAATACAGATATATTAATTTTCCTTTCCTCATTTTAGGATACTCTGTTCAGTCTGAAAATAAAATCACTACAAACCAACCTTCTTGCTTGTGTTCCCAATAGACAGACAATAGTTATAAAAATAGATCATGCAAATGAACTCTTTATGGCGTCAGCATCCAGATGAGCATGAATGATCAGATAAGGTTGAATGGTTACAAAGAGCAAACTGTTAAGAAGAGTAGTTGCCTTTTTTAATCACACAGGCTTGTTATATTAAGCTCTTTTCTTCCTACTCAGAAATCAGCCATTATCAACACACTGATAAAGTACATCTGACAAGATTCAATCCTCTTTAATCACATGTTTCCTTCTAACCCAGGAAGCAGCAGTTCACTCAGAATTAAAGGTACAGTGAAGGAGTCAGGAAAGACAAAGGCAAAAGCATAAATCTAAATATAGCAGGACTACCTATTTCATATGATTCTGTGCATATATTTAGCAAGTCTAACACCTGGTTTTTTTTATTTTCTTTCTTGTTTTCAATTCACCTAAAGACACACCAGCTTTCTGCTTTTAAATATATTATTGGCTATGCTCCATTTGATACACAACAATATTTCAACAAGTGGTCCTTATCACTCTGTGTATTTTTTATTGTTCAAAGCCAGCAAAAGACCTGCACTTGTTACTTTTCACTGCTCGTTCTTTTAAATTAAAATCTAGTTTATAGAAATATAGCTAGGAATTTTGTTCTTGAATGTCACTGAACAATTCATAAACTGCTTAACACTTCAGGTAAAACGTGACATGAAATAAGCCAAAGAAGCTAATAAATAGAAAAATGAATAGAAAAAAATCTTGAACAACCTCAAATACTCATTTCTGCCCTGAGAAATCCAACTGCCTGAACTGAGACAGAAACTTTTATATCCAGGAAATAAATACTGTAAAGTATTATCAAGATTAAATCTGCTATCAGGAGACAGAAGTGTTGAGTAATGTTTATTCCATTTGGGTGGTCAGAATAATTTTGACTGATTTCCATTTTGGAAACTAGTTTAGTCTGGGCCTATTCGGAAGAAGGAAAAGATCTTTTCTATGAATACCATTTTACCACACAGCTTTCAAGATTTCCAAGTAAGATATAACATATAAAAAATGTAATAAGGTGAGCCAAAGTATACTGCATACTACGGAAGGAGGAAAAAGAATAAACGAATAAATTTCCACTCGATATAGGAAATGGCATTCACCGCTATCTATGGGTGACGACTTAGATGGCAACCTGTTCAACATTTACAAAACAACACTAATGGAAAAAATTACAGAAGACAGTGATTTGTTATACTGTGATGCATACACCTTCATGTAAATCCAAAATCATTTTATTCTAAATTTAAACATCTGCTCCCCAACAGAAATGGATTTGGTGTCCTTCTGAAAAATGTCAGCCACATGGAAACATCATGATGTTTATGTTCCCCAGAAAAGGAATCCTCTTGGTATGCGCCTCTTCCTACCAACAGCAGATAGCATCTTCTGTTCCTATCTGTCAAGTTTTTCTTTCTCCTCTGAAACAGGTTGAGCTCCCAACCAGCTTCTTTTTGAGAGAAAAAGTCTTCAGAGATTTCAACGTTCTTCCTGTTTTATTTTCTTTTGGGCTAGTCATTTCAAGGTAATTGTGCCACCCTTCTATTGCTTTTTCCTGACGCTCTCTAATCCCTTCTTAATGTCTGCTGCTTTCATGCCTCTCCTTTCCTCATATACTTTCAAATCCATGACATGAATACATTGCCTATCTCTTCACATCCTCATTTCAAGTCTTGCAGACTTTTGCCACTTTATCACAATCTACAAAAATGATCTTACAGAGAAGTCAGCTAATTTTTACAGAGGGTGATCATAGCTTACCTCAGATTTGATTCTCGTCCCTCGGCACTAGTTCTTATTTATGTTGCTCTTCCCACTACCCATTTAAAGAATTTTTTTCAATTTGAATTTATGAAGCCTATGAGAAGATGATGAACATACATCTACTGAAATAATTCTCTTCATTAAATATGTTTGCCTATATGTTACTGTAGGCAGGCAAGCATGGCAGGTCTATTAATCATTTATAAGAAACTAAACTCAAATACCTTGGCCACCTAATGAGAAGAGCCTAATTCTGGGAAAGATTGAAGGCAATAGAAGAAGGGGATGACAGAGAATGAAATAGCTGGATGGAGTCACTGATGCAGTCAGCGTGAGCTTAAATGGACTCCAGAAGATGGTAGAGGACAGGAAGGCCTGGAGGAACGTTGTTCATGGGGTCGCGATGGGTCGGACACGACTTTGCAACTAACAACAAAAGCTTTTCTTGCAGAAATTATGAATTGTAGGGAGGGGGCTGAAGTTCTGCAAATTGTTAATTAGCTGACATAATGCAAGGAAGTAAAATTAGTTATGTTATCAAATTTTGCTTTCTTGCTGACATGTTTGCATCCTACATATAAATAATTACCTATTCTGCATTAGTTATTTTATGAAGTACAATAAATACATAAAATGATTATAGAATGGTCTTTTATTCATTTTATCAATCAGCAATTTTGAAGGAGACTGGATCATTCATTTCAGAATATTTTTAGCTTCTCTTTGACTGTATTCAGCACCCACCCACCCCCCATTTTGCTGTCAGTCTGTACAAAGTGAGTATCTGCAATTCTTCCATTTTATGCACCACAGTCACTTACAATACCAATGAGAACATAGAAAGAACATCTGAATCTTAATACTGAACTTGCTTGTCTCAGGAAAGGATGGTCCTTTTATCATTCACCCTTTTTTTCTTCCTCCCATGGAAGGACTAGAAAAAGAAACTAGCAAATCTGATCTCCTTTTTGTTTTACTGGACCAATTCAATCAGCCTGCCCTAGACATTTAAGCTACCCATGTAGTTATTTCTGTGCACATTTGGCTTCAAACACCAAGTTTGTGAAAATTATCTTCATAAGGTAAGCTATCTGGGCCATCATATTTTTAATAGAATTTTTTTACTACTTTCTTCCAATATACCTTTGTTCCTTTAAAGTTATAGATGCATTATTTGTGAATATATCTTTCACCAGTTGTAATATCAGAAGAGAAACTAGTTAATTCTTATCAAGTTGTCATGTTTCTCTCCTTATGAGTTGTGTCATCTTACCAAAAACAGCAGTTTTCTATTTCCCAAACGTCTATAAATCCTAACCAACAAATTCATCAGATTATACCCAGTGTTAATTCAAAACCTATTAGTGACAACACATTTTAAAAATTGATTTGTCCATCTGATCCAGAGTTTTCCAACTACTGTTTCCAACATCTCAGAAAAGTTTTCCTACCACCTGCTAAATAATTCTTTTAAATGAATGACAGAAATTGAATCCAAGAACTTCAACAACCAATAGTCCACTAAATATTGTAATCAATTTCTAAAAGACAATGGACAATCTCTTTTTAATAAATATATACATGGTATGTATTTACAATCAATTGGGATCCACAGGCTTCATTGCTGGGGTAATTAGATGTTTCCTTTCCCTTTTACACAGAAATGTTTGACTTTTTTTTTAACGTGGGCAACAGTGCCAAAAGCACTGCTTGTCCTGAAGGATGACGTATATCTTCATTGTTTAAGGGAAAGGGCAGGGCTAATCAGTTGTCTTTTATAATTACAATTGTGTTCCTTCATGTATTCATTGCGTAGGCTATTCCCTGCCCATGCAATTCATAAAGCTGCTCAAGTGTACTTACACTGTAAAGGCATGTTACCCTTGAAAACAAGGACACCCAATCTCTCCTTCTATATGTGTGTGTGTGTGTGTGTTTTCTTAAGTTTTCACGGGTATTTATATGTATGCTATTCTGCTTTGTTCGGGTATTTTCCCACGCCATTATAGTTGTGCTTTTAAAGTTGTAGCGACGTTTCGGCAGAATCTCATCTGCCATCATCAGGCTTTTGTATTGTGTTTGTCTGTGAGTCAGACTTTCACAGCCGTTTCTGTTTTAAATTTGGTGCTTAGCCTACTGCTTTGCCAGAATGTTTTTTTTTTCTTCATCCTGATTGGTTGGGAGTCTTGGTCTGTGTTTATTGGTCTTGGAGTTAAATTAAATGCAGATGAAGCTGATAGAATAAGACACCAAGTCACTAACATCCTATGCACAAGCAAACCACCCAAAAGCAACTTACACAAAGAGGAACTAAAAGCCCTGCAAGCCCTAAAGAACGATAGCAGCATAATCATATTTCCAGCAGATAAAGGTAATGCCACAGTAGTAATGGATAGAAAAGACTATGAAACAAAATTGACAGACCTACTCCAAGACTCCACATACAAACCCATAAACACGGACCCAACCACGTATCTGGAAAAAATATCCAAGAAGAAAATCATAACCAGAAACATGAGCAAAGAGATCCAATAGACGATCATCCCAAGAGAAAAATCTTCCAAATGCCCCAAACTATATGGCCTCCCAAAAATACACAAAGAAGGCATACCTCTCAGACCCATAGTCAGCTCCAGAGGAGCACCACTACAAAACCTAACCAAATACCTAGCAAAGCAGCTACAGCCCCATGCTGAAGCAGCAGCTTCGCATGTACAGAACTCATACCACCTCTTGGAAATGATCAAAGATCATTTGTTTTTGTGGATCAGACCTGTGATTTTGCTTGATTTTGCCTGATCCACAAAAACACACAGAGACATAATGGAGACCTAGAAGATGAACAGACCTATGGAACAGCTGTCCTGCCCTACATAAGAGGTACTACAGACAAAATCAGAAAGATACTACACAGGCATCACATCAAGACTTCCTTCAAAACAGACAGAAAAATAGCAGCCATTGTAAGAAACCCCAAAGATAAAATTGACCTGGAAAACCAAGGCATATAAGAAGTCCCCTGCGCATCATGCCCTGCCACATACATCAGACAGACCAATAGAAGAATAAGTACCCACCTGGATGAACACAAAAATGCAGTAAAAAAGCTGGAAAACACTTCCTCACTAGTCTAACACATGAAAGCCACAGGTCATAGCATCGACTTCAATGGCACCAAAAACCTAGCCACTATAGAAAACCCCAGCTACAGAATTATCAGAGAAGCCATAGAAATTGAAAAAAGACCTGAAAGCATGAACAGAAGAGATGACTCCACCAGACTGTCAATTATCTGGAAGCCTGCACTCACAAACAAAAAAAATCTCCACACCACAAGCCAAGCAAACACCTGGGCACAAACAGACCCCCCCTGATACCTCCAGCTCAAACACACCCCAACCAGGCACCCAGACGAAACCTAGCTTCCCAATAAATGACAGTCGTCCGTTTATCCGAAGGCAAGCCGCACTAAAAGCCTCCAATACAGGAAACACAATGTTGCCAGCCAAGCAAGACAAAAAAAAAATGCTACAAAACAGGCAGAAGGTATTAGAAACACTAATCAAGCAGAACAGAGCAAACTCCAAGACCAATAAACACAGACCAAGACTCCCAACCAATCAGGATGAAGAAAAAACCATTCTGGCACAGCAGTAGGCTAACACCAAATTTAAAACACAAACGGCTGTGAAAGTCTGACTCACAGACGAACACAATACACAAGCCTGATGATGGCAGATGAGATTCTGCCGAAATGTCGCTACAACTTTAAAAGCACAACTATAATGACTTTTATGTACACTGAGAGCATTTGCACCAAGACAAATCCCTTGTGTGTCCAATCACACTTGGCCAATAAAGAATTCTATTCTATTCTATTCTATTCTATTCTATTCATTCATTCAACGTGTGACTCTGGGCCGCTTACAAACAGCTTTTGTAGGAGATCGGAGCACCACATCCAAGAGGATTTTTTTGTGTAGAGGGAGAAGGTATCAGACTTTGACAACTCAAACTGCCTGCTTCTGGATCCTGGAGAGTTGGTTATTTAGTGATACAATACATTTGGTCTATAATGAAATCTTTCACCTTTTCAGTGTACATTATGTGCAATAGGGTACACTGTTGTTTTTTTAAAAAAGTCAATGCCACTACAAAAGCAAGGATGCCCAACTGCAACCCTTCTGATAAATATGAACCTGAAATGTTGCATTTTTAAAACTTTTCACACTAGCTTGAACCACAATTTTTGGGTGCTAAAGCTACGCAAATGATACAGATTTTAAGCTTTGGGACAATCCCTGCACTGTTTCCTAGGCCCAAATTGCCTAAATGAAATAAGGAAGGATGAAATTGACAATATATTGTGTACCACTGGTTGTTAAGGATGATGTGGCTACCAAGCACCCTGTTGTCCCTGCTTGTTTTTTTCCTAGCCAAGCAACTGCTGTTCCTCCAAATAAATTCTAAGCTGCAGCTCTATGGGGAGATGAGAAAAGGTAAATCAGGAGAGAAGCTGGGAGGTGGAGAAAGGCAAATGCCCCCCACCCATTTAAAACGTATTTAGAAAAGGATTTAGAAAAGTAAAAATAAAATCTTTATGTTTATTAACTTTCAAATATATGGCAACAGAGCCAGTAATACATTGATTTGGCTAGCAAATATTCCCAAACTGTAGGATCTGGTGCAGAATTCTACGAGCTGGTAAAGGCATCTATGCAACTAAAGTGTAATTATGAGAACAGAAACAGGAATAAAATTTAAAATGTGATAAAACAAGAATGCTTCAAACTTTGCAGAGGCAGTGGTATAGATTATCTAAAATAGTATAGGTTCTCCTGTTTGAGCAGGGAGTTGGACTAGAAGACCTTCAAGGTCCCTTCCAGCTCTACTCTACTCTACTCTACTCTACTCTACTCTACTCTACTCTACTCTACTCTGCTCTGTCTGACATGTTAGGAGAACGGCATGAGAAGCAACCATATGAAATGTTGCATGAAATAATTAACACATTGTCCTTTTTCAGTGTATTAAAGTGATGGTGGAGTGTCTTCCAGTTTGAAGGGCTTCGGCGACAGACAGGAATCCGCGATCGTGCGCGGTTTCTGCCTGGGCTCGCCGCTGGAGCGCCCCGAGCCGGCTGGTTTCGGGGCTAAGCCACCCCGTAGAGGTGGTGAAGAAGGGGGAGACTGCCAGCAGGGTCGAGGACAGCCGCATCTCTCCTCCTCAGCTGGTCAAACTCCCTTTCCCAAAGGCGGTAGGAGTGGCTGTCAGAAATGGCCACCTCAAATAAGTACTCAACTGGAAAAGAACGTGCAGGAGGAAGATAAGAAGTGAAAGTTTTGGCTGACCGGGCTAAGTTGATAAAGCAATAACTAAGGTACCCTGGAATTTAAATTTTACAAGAAATAACATTGCTCCCAAAGAAGAGTTGGAAGCAGTGAAAGAAAGTGAAAAGGGAAAGGTTTGGCTTTTTTCTTCTTCTCTCTCCTTCCTTATACTGACAATTAAGAATAAGAAATTGGAAAAATCTGCTTTGGCATCAATAGGCAATTAAACTGAAAATATAACTAAATGCCAAAGGGACAATAAAGATTTCTGGACATTAAAAACTTTTTCTTCTATAAGCAGGAAGGGAGAGAAAAAGAATAAGGGCAGGATCTGGAAGAGGGAGGAGACTGCCTGGACTTTAAAAGAATCTAAAGTAAAATTTCAATAAGACTTCTAAAAGATACATTTTAACTGAAACTTTGCAACTAAATAGTAACCACAGAAAGAGAAAGTGGAAAAAAAAGAAAGAGCAAAAAGAAACAGTTTGTGTGTATTTGGACTACTTGGTGACTTTTGGATTTTTGGCTATTATAGTTGAATGAATAAAATCAGTTGGGTGGTTGTTTACAATTTTTTACAATGGCATCACTTTTCGATGAATTGAAAATGGAACTTAAAAAGTACAAAGAAGATGCACAAGAAGGGAAGAGTTCCTTTGGCTTCGTTTTTCAATTTTTAGAAATGGAGATTTGGAACTATGAGAAACAACAAGAAAAGACTACAAAACAAGAAGACTGGGACAAAGAAGAAGCCATCTTTAATGAACAAGTAACTCTATGTGGGGAAGAAAAAGGAAAAGGGGGAAAGAAGATGGAGAATTTAAGATTTAAAAAAACAACCAAAGAAAAGAAAAATAATTCAAACAATAAGTATAATACTGGAAAACAACAGAAAAAGGGAATACAGAAGAGGGAAGTAGAGGTAGAGAGACAAGGGGGTAAAAAGGGAAGGGAGAAGAAGAGAGGGAAGAAGGAAAGGAAAAGAAGTTAAAAAGGTCCGGAGCAAGATATAAAGAAACAGGACCTATTTAGAGATAATGGGTGAAAATTTAACTGAAAGGGGGATTCTGTAAAGGTACATGAGATTGTGTTGTTATATTTGAAATAGAAATAACTTTAGAAAATTGGAAACAACATATGATTAGAATGAGGGATAGAATGGTTAGTGTAACTTAGTGAAATGTTTGTGAATAAAGTAAATGAAACAAAATAAATGAGAAAATTGAATTAGGAAGGAATGGGAACACTTTAATTAGTCAATGTTTTATAAAATATAAGTGGGGGGCGTCATACTCCAATCAGTAACTACAGGAGAAATTTTGTTTTAATGAGAAAAGATGATAGACAATTGAAACAGGACAGACAAAAAATATAAATATAATGATTTGAATTGAGATGAAATAAATACAATAAAATTGAGGAAATTAAAAGAGGGGAGAAGCTATGTAGAAAATGCAAAATTGTAATAAGATATGGAATAGAATATTAAAATGAGCATGAACCTGAAATTGTGTCTGCACAAAGAAATGTAACCCGGGATTATGCTGCTTTCAAAAAAGATGTTTTAATTGTGTTTCTTTTCTTTTTGTGAAAACTCAAATAAAATTTACAAAAAAAAAGGGGGGGGATGGTGGAGTGTACCGCCAGAATTTGTCAACCATAAATTAATTTAATAGAGGATGATATATTGCAAAAAGAAAACCTGTAATCAATTGATGGTGGTTGCTGATAAACCTTACAATTTTAATCTAATTATTATTGCTAAATTTATATCTCACCTTTCCTTCAGGTGCTCAAGATGATGCACACATCACTCTCTCCAACTTCTGTGCCACAACAGTAACTCTGTGAGACAGACCAGGTTGACAATACCTTAGCCCAAAATCATCTGATGAAATTCTATAGAGGAGGATGGACTTCAATCTGAGAGACTCTGGTTCTAGTTTATCTTAAATAGTCCAGTTGAAAAAGCACCTTTGGGACAACCATGACCTGGATGATTGGGAATCTCCAAAGACATTTAGCTTAAATGCTGATTGTCGAAGGATACAATATCAAGAATGTCATGTATTCTAGCAGTCTGTCTCAGTACAACTACCAGCTTAAGACTTGCATCATGTCGTAGTTCACTATTTCTGTATAATACCATGTTACAGCCTATCATAAGAATAAAGACGTTATAGCTGTCAAAAATATGAGGACAGGAAAGCTTTGAACTCTTTCCTCCTACATACAGTCATCATACAGCTGCTCACAGGTTGCCGTTGACAATTTCCTGTCTATGCCACCTCCCTGCAGAAATAAAAGAGCTCACTTGTTCATAACTGCTCAGTGAAACCGTCATATTTTCCACTAGTCAATCATGGAACATTACTGAACCAACATTCTCAAATTTGTCCATACTTTGCAAAAAAATTAGTAAAAGCTGCAAGTAGAAACAAGTGAGTGCCCCTATCACTACTGCTTCCTGGCACAATGAGTGCATTTTTAATTTCAGAAATCCAAGACTGCTTAATTCAGAATCTTCTTTTGAAAGGACCCAAGAGTCCAGATTGACAGAAAACATAGTGCATGTTTTCAAGATGTCCAGGATCTTGTACAGTATATAACTGCACATTTCTAAGGTAATTCTGCTTCCTCTTCATTGCTTAGCTGTCCTTTTTCTGGATCAAATTTGGTAAAGGTCATGATTTGCCATTAAATTGCATTTGCTGTTTTACCAGTAAAGGATAAATGCACATAGGTCAGGAAAAAGAAAGCTGCCATCTTATTTATCTTCCAAATAACTCTCTGTCTCACTTTTCTTTATCTAAATCATGCGGCCAAATAGCCACAGAATGCAATATATGTGTGCATTCTGGCAAAAACAAGTGGAATAGTGTACCTCATCAGTCCATGTATACTTGTTCCACTAGTATTCAAGTCAAAACAGCATATAACCATCTGATGAAAGTTGCTAACATGGACTAGAAATTCCTTGCCATCTTGGAACATATTCAGCTTCCGAATAGCAATGGACTAAAGGAAGCATTATTACTAGGGATATGCATAACACAGCAAGCTTCCTATTGTAATTGCAGTGAATGAATGTAACACAACAGAAGGCATTCAAAAAATATAAGTGAATATATCATTTAAAGAGCTCCAGTGCTGCCCAACAGAAAGGATATCTGTTCTAACCATGATGACTCCCACTTCTTGGCTCCTATCTGTACTACTGGTTCTATCTGGCAAGGCTGCTGCTCCATGGTTATACCATAGGCATTTCAGGAAGTCCTAACATCTTTCTGTCCTCCATTCTGTCTCCAAAGTTTGTATGGAAGAGGCAGGGAGAGATTATTGCATCAGCTGTAGTAGAAGGCATTGCTATCAAGGCAATCTGCAGCAAAGCAAAGGGATTAAAAATGGGAATAATTGAATATCTCCTATAAATGTTCAAACCACAGTGAAAGGAAAATCTAAATTTTGGTTATTCTACTTAGAAAATACTTGAGCATAGACAGCAATGCACTGAACATTATCTTCTGAAAAGACCTAAATCCTTTAGTACGCAGATAGAACTAAAAATGGTAGTAAGAGAAACTGAAAAGACTACCAATAATTTTATTCAAAAATAAAGATGAGGCCAGAATCACATTTGCAAGAAATCACAATATCCAAGATTCATGTGTTTTTGTTTTTTGTGAAAGGAATTGTGAAGGCATTTTCATGTAAAATTTCAGTGCCAATGCTGGGTTAGCTCCATATTCCTGGATCTCCCTCAGCAGCCTCTAAGTTGTTTCTCAACATTTATTTCATCCTTTTCTGACTTCTGATCTTTCATAGATCTAACTGGTCCTCTAAGTGGAATTAAGGATCTCCCTCTCAATCATTCAGAGAAACATATAGGATTGAAATTGACAAGATATTGTCATTTCAACTTTCTCTTCCACATGCAATCACCTGCATACATATTGAGGGGCTGCTTGTTGGTTTTCTTCTTCTTTCCCTTTTTACAAAATGCTTTTCGGGAACTGACAGGGGAAAATTATAGTGGAAAAAGAAGTACCATCATTTTGCCTACTGTACTTACATTTCTCTCAATATTTGAAAAATCTGTTTGCATGATTTTTAGATATATGCAAAGGATTACTACTTCTGGTAAGAATGTTTTCAGATAAATAATCCATGTCATCCTCTTTAAAGAGGAAAGTCTCTAAAAGAATTAGATAGATAGATAGATAGATAGATAGATAGATAGATAGATAGATAGATAGATAGATAGGTAGGTAGGTAGGTATGGATGGATGGATGGATGGATGGATGGATGGATGGATGGATGGATAGATAGATAGATAGATAGATAGATAGATAGATAGATAGATAGATAGATAGATAGATAGATAGATAGATAGATAGATAGATAGATAGATAGATAGAAAAAAGTAAGATAAAGGAGTCCCTGCAATTTACTCTGCTATTCATTGCCGACTACAGGGGATGGTGCTCAAAGCTATTGAGTCAGTGCTTTCAGAAGACATTTCTGCAATTCATGTGGTCAACATGACACATGGAGCCCTGTTATCTTCCCACCGATGTGGTACCTATTTAGCTACTTGCATTTGCACGCTTTTGAACTGCTAGCTTAGCAGAAGCTGGGGCAAAGACAAGAACTCACCCCATTGCATGGTGCATCAAACCTGAGCCCAAGCTGCTGGTTTTCCAGCTGACAAGCCCAGCATCTTAATCGCTCAACCACCATTCATACATACATACATACACACATATGTAAGAGATGTGAAAGACATGCTTTTACGTCTTAGATGTGAAAAACTATAATGAAAAAACTAAATATAAATAAATAAAAACATAATGTATATAATATAAATAAAAAAAAATGTATATAATATAAATAAAAAAAAACATAATGTATATAATATAAATAAAAACATAATGAAAAACTGATATAAATGAATGGAAAAATTCGCATTCATTATTACCCTAAATTGATGTGTCATTTAGACATGTTTCAGAGATCGCACACTACCTTGCATTAAATAATTTTGCTTGCAATTCATTTTTATCCATACATATATGACACTGAAAAACGGAGAGGTTTACACCTCCTTACTGAATGTCTTTACTACAATTTTTAAGTATTTTATTTTAATCACACTAAACACAGAAATACTAAGAAAATCTACCATACCAACACACAAAAGCTAACTGGCTCTTTTTCTAATATATGCCAAAGTATAGCACTGTTGTTATAATTCAAAATTCTACATAAACATTAATGAACTGAATGGTCCTGTTTAGAGTTTGATTTTTAGTTCATGTATACCACTGGAATTACAGAATTACTTTCAGAAACAACTCTGGAAAATGAAATATTAAAACATGGAAATAGATTCCACTAAAATCAATATATCTATTTTCAGGTATATATGATCCCAAATTCAAGCAATTTTTCTATTTTACTTTCCCATATCTAGTTACCACTAAATATTGATACAATATTGGACATCACAGAGTAATGCATTTTAATGCTTTATTTTGTATAAAGAAACCATGGGAATGAAGTATTCTAATAAATAAATAATTCTTCTTCAAGCTGTCCTTGTCAATCTGTGTTTTAGCTGGACATCAAAGAGCACAGTATAATTGTCTTCAGAGGAATACTACTTGCACGTACTTTACATTTTCCTCTGAAGATTAAAGTATATCCAGCCATAGCCAATCATTGTTCATAAAATTTATTTAGGCAGATTTTAAGACTTGGATAAAAATGCACATGATGCAATTCTTCATACTTTTAAGACTACTTCATACTTTTAAGACTACTTCATACTTTAAGAATAATTCCACAGACATTATTACAAGCAGTTCTAATAATACAAAAATGTTTTACGAATTCATATTTGGTATGCATAGATAAATTGGAAAAAATACCACCATGAAAACTCTCAAAATAAGTACAAACCAGTTTAAATAAAAGTGTAATATTGTATTACCTAGATTCTAAGCATTTACCTACACATACTGTATGTATTCCATATGTGACAATATAATTGCATCAAATATCATCAGAAAAGAAGCATTTCATTTTTGTTGCCCATGTTTTATGCTGTTAACAAAAGCACATGGACAGATCAGACAGAGCTAATCTTTATTTAAAATATTTTAACCCAAAAAAGCAAGGCAAAATAATCAGAGAATCGTTATACATCCAGAATATTTTGTATCAGAGTTCCGCAGCCTATCAGACTACACAATACTGAAAGTTTTCAAAAAGTAAGAGTGGTTGTGAACAATTCCATTTCTTAGCTTCCACCGAGTGGCCTAGCAGCCACTGGTATACACATGATACCCCATTTTAAATGCAATATGCTATTTCCATCATATTTCCATTTATTTACATATTCTCAGTTTGTACAGAGAAAAAAAGCACGTATTCGTTTTCAATAAGTGATTTTTTTTCTCCACACGAACTGAAAAAAAATGTAAATAAAGTAAAAGGAAAAATAAATTAATAACTGCAATTCATCAGTAAAGCAACTCTGCTGCATGCCAAAGATTTCAGTTTAACTCCTTGAGTCTCCACATAAGGTGGCAAAAAACTTCTCTCTAAAACTCAGGTGACCATCAAACTAATTAGAAAAAAGTCTGACTTAGGAAAAGGCCATTTCTTATGTTCTTTCATACATTGTAGTCACTAGATATTAATAAATAAATCACACAAGAAGATGTGTTATCCTGCAGTACGAAAATGCATCATCAAGCTAAAGTTCAGCCAAATCTATAAAACTGTGCCTTTGATTTTTGATGGGCATGACAATCTATCATCCACTTGTGATGATGGGCACAAAAAAAAAATACCCCACTTAGTTACTCCATTAGTATCTAACTTTCGGGCCCAAGGCAATATTGGTTTGGCTATAGTTTCTGCTTCTCTTTTATCAGCAGTGCCTGTGTCAGACACCAAGGCTAAGCTTTTTGAACATACTCATTTTTTGTTACTGAAAAAGATTGTATAACTGTAACTGCCTCATGGAAATTAAACCTTTGTTTTCCAAAGCACAGCAGTATCCATTATATCAGCGCTACTTCAAGAACCTAAATTAGCCCTATCAAATGCATGCATATGCTTGCCTCTTGGATAGGTTATAATACATGCCATTAGTGGACCACTCATTATCATTCAGGGTTTTCTAAAGATATAATAGATCCATCTCTATGAGGTTCAATTTACAGAAAGACCACAACTCAAAACACTAATGAAAGCTGAAATATGTTATTCAAACCACTTTCATATGTTATTCTGCTACAATGGCTCTGCCAGCCCAGCCCAGCCCGCCTTGAATTTGTCCCTAATCTTGCACATTATCATTAACTCGATTGATTTTTCGGCCTGTGCCATTTCAGGAAGTTTAAACATGACTGGATTACATTCCTCAAAATAATAGCCTTGTGTGTTTGTTTGTTTACATTTTTTTCAAATAGTACTCACTCGCTGTTACTGCATGAATTTAAATATGCATTCCCTAAGAACACTGTGCTCTCTCAGAAAAACTGGGAAGGGTAACATTGGCTCTGTTATCTTTTTCAGACAATCACTACAGCAATCCAGGGCAGGATGGTTATAAAATGTAATGCCTAGATAGGATGTTAATGTGTTTTCCATTCTTCCCCTTCAGTGTGTGCTCACTCTTCCCCCACCCCCCACCCCAAATACTTGAAGAAATTCTGAACACTGTTGGGGATGGGTGAACCTGAAACATTATTTTTATTAGCCATCTGAGGCCAGGCAGAAATAAGCAATCACACAAATTTTAGGCTTTACAGAAAACTATCGGACACTTGTTCATGCTACTTACTTCAGGCTGAAATCTAATGCCAGACATTAAAATAAAGATTCCAAATTTAAAAACAAAACATTTTTAAAAAATAAATTCTCATCTACGAGGAAGCAATTCACAGAAAAAAAGGGAATGTGTATAGATCCTTTCTGCGTGTAATGGGGGAGATACATACATGTGTGAATGCAAGCCCAGACTTTTCAAATCATAGCGGCATGTTTCTGTCACTCTAACAGATGTTGAATACAGTGTGTTCTTGTGAAATCTAGAGGCAATGAGCAACATACAGTAGAAAGAGAAAAATAAGATCTCATAGGTTTTATTTAGCTGTGCTAAATAAAATTACAAATAGTTCTGAAGATATTCTCATCAAGAACACATCTTCATTTTTTAATATAAAAAATAATGTTTCCTGATAATGCAAAGTATACCATTACATTTTTAAAAACGCAGTCCTACTTTTGGTATTTAATTTGTGATAAGATAACCTGCACAACTGTGACATTATATTCTGCCAAATTCAGAACTAAACCCAGTGCCTGCAAGCTAGGCTGGTTTAATTGAAGAAGAACCATCTCCAATTCAACCTTACAAAAGTGTCTGAACCCTCAGATTTGACAATATTCAATCTTTGATCTTAAACGGGTAACACTTCTCTCTTCAAGGTTGGCATATATTCTGGGTATCACATGCTACTTTACTACTTATAACCAAACCAAAAGGAAGATGATTTATAAGCAGAAAGAAATTAGTCATTTAAGCAGAATGACAGCAGTAAAGGTGCTTTAGCCCAGGAGTGTCAAACTCAATGCCTGGGGGTGGGATCTGGCCCACAGGGTACTTAGATATGGCCTGTAGGGCCACAATAGAAATAGCAAAAGACCTGCCCAGGATGCCTCTGCCAGCAAAAATGGAGCTTGCGAGGGCCACGCGCAGCTTCCTGAGCTCTGTTTTCACTGGCAGAGGATTGCAGGAGGCCGTTGCAGCCAAAAACTGAGCTCGGGAACCTGTTTTCACTGACAGAGCGCTTGGACCACCATAGGCGCCCCCCAACACAAGTGATGTCATGCTGGCCATGCCCCTCCCGGCCCTCCCGAGGTCAAACACAACCCTGATGAGGTCCTCAATGAAATCGAATTTGACACCCCTGCTTTAGCCTGTTTCACAGAAAATCCGGGTTTCCCACTCTATTAATGTTTTATGAGCCATAAGCTCTCACAATTTTTATTTCTATACTGGAAAAGGTTATAAAGAACACCTCATTCTAACCTTAAACTGACTTCAATTTTCATAATGCTCAATTTGTGGAACTTACAAATTTGTTTAGGTTTCATTATTTTCAGAAAGACACAATCTGAATCATCATCTTGTGATTCTGGCATACTCTATGTGACTTTATCTAGCCATTTAAAGAAACCACATTTTTCCCAAGTCTTATAGTCACAGTGAACTGTTTCTTGCTTCATAGTGCAAGTTTTTCATCTCCACCTCATAAGTAAAAGTCTGGGGTGGAGAGGGCAAGGAAGGCTTTTTCTATTCCTTCAGAATTTCCAAAATTGTACAAGTCTACACATAAGCACTGAACACCAAAAGAAAAAATTAATAATGTTCAAAATTTAATGTACCAAGCTTGTTTTTAATAAGTTTCTGCTGCAACTGAAAATGATGAAAGTTTGTTTCCTGAATATGTTCATTAACAGTAATAATTACTGTACGTACAGATATAACCAGTTTTGTTTTTGAACACGAGTAAAGGCATGAAAGAAATTCATAATCAGAAACCCTATTTAAAGGAAAACTTTGCTCTGTAGATAGATTAAAAAGAAAAAGTATTAGGTGGACAATGTAACTTTCTTACCTCTGTTGGTATCTGAGATGCAGATGAATAATGGTCCTAAGTAAAACTATTTGGTTCATAAATCCAGTTCAAAATGGCTCTTTATAATCTTCTGCCCCTATTTGAGGGAACATAATATTTGAAAAGTTATCAGTAAATACAGTAACAATGAGGTCACAAGCTTTATTGTTGAATTCCTATGTGGATTTTAAAAGGAAAATTTATATAAAAAGTATAATTCCTTCAGCAGATTTCATTTATGATGCAAATTACCAATACCTTTACAATATATAAACCTAATAATTTATTGTGTATATCTACATTATATTACATTATGGTACATATCAATCTTCTCCATAAGCTTGCATGACTGCCAACTGGCAAAAATCTATACTCCCTTGCTCTTAAAATAGAAACATTATATATTTTTGAATATATATATTGAATTCCAAAATGTATGCTGCTACACTGCAAATTTACAATTATATGGTGATAAAAAAAATCTTTCATGACAAGAATGTGTAGGAAGGATTGAGTCAGGTCTAACACTAATTCAGGATTCCTGATCAAATATAAAAAAAAGTTTTGCATACACTTAATATTTAGATATTTATATTTGTCCAAATTTGTAGTGCTATTTATACAGATTAATAACATATATAAAATTGTGTACATTAAGGAAGGTATACCTAGAAAAGTATTAGAAGGAATGCACGCAAAGTGGACCTTTATTAAAGAAAAATACACAAAAGTAATAAATACGTAAAGGAGTTTAAATAAGGTAAATGGTATGTTAACGTTTTACAACTGTAAAAAAATATAATTTATAAAGGCTTAATATGTAAAAGTGCATTGGACTCAATATTTTTCTTTTGAAGAGATCAAGTATACAATGAATTAATCTCTGACATGATAAGTGCAGCTTGATTACTTTATACCAATTAATTTTTTTCAAAGTGCCATTAAATCTGAACTAAAACAAAGTGCTGCTGTTTGAAAGAGCTGAAGTGTGAAAAATCAAGCCATTATTCTGCAGCATCTAATGCAGAAATTAGTTCAGAGACAAGTACATATTTGCTGTTTTGTTTATCTGTCATTAGCAATTGATTCAACAAACAACACTGGACAATGGGATAAACTCCAAACGCTCAAACATGACTCCTTCCAATCCAGGAATTTTACAATAGAACAAGCAGTCGGCAATGCCAATTATCTGACAAAAACTCAGTATTTCTTGGTATCCATTTCATATTCTAATTTTTATTTAATAAATTAAAGTTTAGGATTATTTGAATAAACTAGGGGCTCTAGAATAATATTCTAAGATGTTCTGTCAATATGTCAGCTGGTATTGATGGCTGCCATCAATTTCTGCTAGAATGAACAAAGGGGTTTTTTATTTGAAAAGAGTGAACAATATATCTGATCCTGATTTGGCCAATACCACTATTACAGTAGATGAAGAAAAGTGACTGAGCTCATTTGTCTTCTGAAATCCCAATCAGTTTTTCTTTTTCACAGACTTGTTTTTATTTAAATAGATGAAAGATCAAAATCAGAGAAGGGGTATTCTCTCGGGAAGCTAAAAAGATCACTTGACTAGCTGAGAATGCTTTCACTTTGAATTCCATTCAATTTATTTACATAGACAGATTCATGATTTAAAAGGAAACTAAAAGGACCCCAGACCAACAATATTCTATTCTTACATTTCTAGGAGAATGATTGTGAAGTAAAAATATGGTGAGGCATGCAGAAATATTGATAGTGATTCCAAGTCAATGTAAAAGGGGCGTTGGTTCTACCTGAATGCTTCTTCTCGGGGAGCCGAAGGAGAATCCAGGATGGGTAGTCTCTTGTCTCCTAGCTCTGCAGACTGAGTTGAAAAACTGAGGACACCCCCCCTGGTAACGGTCCCCAGTGCTGAACGACGTTGAAGTGAATTCAGCTGTTCCTTGTCTTCAAACAGATAGTTCATTGATACTGCGAAAAATAGGGACATTTCCTCCCCATTCCGACCAGACAGAATACAGGGTGGGACTGGATTCTCCCTTCGGCTCCCCGAGAAGAAGCGTTCAGGTAGGACCAACGCCCCTTCTCCACTGAGCCGAAGGGAGAATCCAGGATGGGACATACCAAAGCTGGCTGATGGCTGTCCTATGGGTGGGAGCTGGATTGGTCGGAGGTCCCCACCTCTACATGCACACCCTGCAGGACTCGTCTTCCGTTGAGGCAAAGGAGTCAATTTTGTAATGTCTTATGAATGGGGTCACCAATGACCAGGTCGCAGCTCTACAAATGTCCAGAATCGATGCCTGCGTTGCTCAGGCTGTGGTGGTCACTGCACTTCTGCTTGAGTGCGCTGTGATTCTCCTGGGCACAGGAAGGCTCTGTAACTCATAGGCCCTTGCAATGCAGGCTCTGAGCCAGCGACCTACTGTGGAAGGTGTCACCCTGCGACCTAAAGTTGACAGCTGAAAGGAAACAAACAAGGCTTCCGTCCTCCTAAAAGAAGAAGTTCTTTTAATGTAAATATGGAGGGCCCTCCTAACGTCCAAGGTGTGCCATTTTTTCTCTAGTTCATGGATAGGCTCAGGACAGAAATTAGGCAAAATCAACTCCTGTGAACGATGGAATAAGGAGTTCACCTTGGGCAGGAAGGTAGGCTCCAACTGCAGAACCACCCTGTCTGCATGGAATATGCACAGATCCTTCCTGATGGATAAGGCCGCCAACTCTGAAATACACCTGGCCGAGGTAATGGCCACCAGGAATGACACCTTGCATGTGAGAAGGCGAAGGCAGACTTCACATAAGGGTTCAAATGGGAGAGAAGTTAATGCCTGCAGGACCTTAGGCAAATCCCAGGTGGGGTAGCGCTGGATCCCGGTGGCCTCAGATTCGTGACTCCCCTAAGGAAGGCTTTCACCCTAGGGTGTTGGGCCAGAGAAGTAGAGCCCTTGACCAAAATCATCGAGGCCAAGGCAGCCACCTGTCTCTTCAAGGTATTGGGGGCGAGACCTTTATCCAACCCGTCCTGCAGGAACTCTAATACCTTTGCAACAGAAACCCCAGTGGGTTCCAATTGGTGACAAGTGCACCAACTGCAGAAAATCTTCCACGTTGCATTATATATCCTGGTCGTGGAAGGTCTTTTGGCCACCTGGATGGTCTGAATGACCTTTGTGGAAAACTTCTCCCGTTTCAGGATCCCCCGCTCAAGCGCCAGACGGTCAACCGAAACCAGGCTGGATCTGGGTGCTCGATCGGGCCCTGGCTGAGGGAGATCTTGTGCAGGGGAATTCTCCAGGGTCTGGCGACTGACAGGCCCATCAGGTCGGTGAACCAAGGATGCCTGGGCCAGTAAGGGGCTACCAACAGAACTTCCTTCCTTTCTATCAGTACTTTCCTGATTGCCCCAGGAATCAGGGGGAGGGGGGGAAGGCATACAATAGTCCCTGGGGCCACCTGCACCGGAGAGCGTTGACCCCTTCTACTCCTCAGGCAGGGAATCGAGCAAAGAACCTCGGGAGGTGCGTTCTTTGGTGATGCAAAGAGATCCAGAATCGAGTGGCCGAAGCATTCCATCATCTCCTGGAATAGACTGGAATGCAGTCGCCATTCTGACTGGTCAACTGTGGCCCTGCTCAACCAGTCTGCCTGCATATTGGATACTCCCAAGATATGTTTTGCTCGTAGGGACAACAGGTTTCTTTCCGCCCAACTGCACAATTGGTTGCTTCCTGCATTAGAGATCTGGAGCGTGTGCCCCCCTGCCGGTTTATGTGGGCCTTGGTAGCCACATCGTCCGTGAGGAGAAGCACATGTCTCCCCACCACCTCTTGCCTTAGATCCTTGAGCGCTAAGCGGGCAGCCCTGAGCTCTACCCAACTTATGTTGTGGGCGAGCTCCTCTCATGACCACCTCCCCTGGGTGACCTGGGCTCCCAAGTGGGCGCCCCAACCATAGAGACTGGCGGTGTCGGTGGTGATGGTAATCCTCTGGGGTTCCCTGTACCAGCATCCCTGATCCATGGCTTGGGACTGCCACCAATGGAGGGAACGAAGAACTGGCAAGGGGACGCGAACCCTCCTTGGAGAGTCGCCCCTGCTCGCCCTCTGGTAAGGGAGCAGGAAGGGTTCAGGCGTGGAAGCAGGCCCATGGGACAATCCCGATGCACAATATCATCTTGCTGAGAAGTTGAGACAGCAAGATGATAGGTGCCTCTCTGGAAGACAGGATCAGCGACGTGACTTCCCTGATACTGTCTCGACGCTCCTCTGAGAGAAAAACCTGTCCGGCCAAGGTGTCTATAATGGCCCCCAAATGCAAGATCTGAGTCGATGGTACTAGGTGGCATTTGTCCAGGTTTATCGAGAACCCATGCTCTCGAAGAATCCTGATTGTCGACATCAGATCCTCCTCCGCCTGGGGTCTGGAAGAGGATGCTACCAGGATGTCATCCAAATAGCATTGGATCCTTATTGGTAAGGTTCTGAGGTGTGCCGCTACTGCTGCCAAGAGCTTGGTAAAAGTCCAAGGGGCTGATGACAGGTTGAACGGAAAAACCCTGTATTGAAACTGGCGGCCACCATAGCAAAACCTCAGGAACTGACGGTGGTTGGGGTGTATGGGCACATGGAGGTAGGCTGCGGTCAAGTCTACCGAAGCCAAAAAATCTCCCTCCCGCAGTCCCTCTAGAATGGAGTGGAGCGAGTGCATTTTGAACCTTCGGTAGATTAGATGTCTGTTGAGCCCTTTCAGGTTGAGGATTGCTCCCCCCCCCCCACCCCCCGAGGCCTTTGGAATCACAAACAACATTGAATAGAAACCCTGTCTCTCCTGGTCCACCGGAACCGGCTGGATGGCCCAAATGTCCAGCAAATGGTGGATCGCTGATTCCATGAGATCCCTCTTTGAGGGGTCCCTGGAGACAGGGCAGCACACAAAGGCTCTTGGGGGGGAGGAGAGAAACTCTAGAGAGAGACCCGACCGTAAGGTTGACAGGATCCAAACATCCGTTGTGGTCTGTTCCCACCTCTGCCAGAACAGTCCCAGACGGCCCCCTATGGGGGATGAGGCTCGGGCGTCACTTGTTGCACCTGAAAGGTCTGTTGGAACCCCTAAAGGACCTTCTGCCCTCTTGCCTCTGACGCCCTCTGGCAGCAAAGGCTGTCTATCGGCCTGAGAGGAGGATCTCTGGAAAAAGGGCCTACTTTGTCGGGGAAAGCCTGCCCCAGCTTCCCCGTTTAAAGGAGGGCTTCCTGTAGTAGGGATGAGACCTGTAATCAAAGTGACTCCCCTGGGAGGGCAGGATCTTTCGCTTGTCCCTGGTTTCCATCAAAAAGGGATCCAGGGCTTCCCCCAAAAGCCTCTCTCCCTTAAAGGGAGCCAACGCCAGCTTCTATTTGGTTCTGACGTCCATCTGCCAATTTCTTAGCCAGAGAAGCCTGCGTGCTGTTATGGAAGAGGCCATGGCTCTGGAAGAAAATATGGCTGACGTGAGGGTGGCATCAGCAGTCAATTGAGCCGCAGCTATAATCTTATTCAGGTCCTGATGCACCCTGAGATCCTCAGGTGGGATTCTATCCTGTGGCTGCCTCAGCCACCGCAAAGAGGCCCAAGTAAAAAAAGATGCGGTTGTCGATGCTCTGATAGCCCAGGAGTCATCTTGATGAGCTCTCCGGAGAGCCATCTCCTCCTTCCGGTCCTCTATCTTTAGAACATCCTCCACATCAGGTGGGATGACAGATGAGGAAGCTAGGGCTACCACTGGGCCATCTACCTTTGGCACTTCCATAATGTCCAAAAGGTCTTTGTCCACATTAAATAAGGTAGACTCAGACCCACTGGGGCAAGTGTACATTCCAGGGGACTCCCACTGCTTTTTGATCAGGTTCAGAAACATCTGGGGCATAGGTACAGCGTCCACCACAGATGCTTTCTCAGTGAACAGGAAATCCTCCTGATCCTCTCCCTCAGTGGGAAGGTCCTGAGTGACCATGTCCTTTTTGAGATGAGCCGTACTCTTGGCCTTAACTAGCAGAGTCTTGAAAAGAGCCGGCTAAAAAAGGCCTTTAAAAGAGGGGGGACCTGCTACCTCCGACTCCACATCCGAAAAATCCCTTTCTGGAAGGAGGTCCCTTTTGGAGCCATAAATTTGGCTGCTTTCTGAAGGGGAGGCCGAGCACTCTCTGAAGTGGACCGGCTGTTCAGCAGAAGCCTGCCCCTGCCCCTGCAGGACTCCTCTGTTAGGTTCCAAATAAGAGAGCTAGCGCAGCTGGTTGATCTCTGCCTGCAATTCCTGTCTTATTGTCTGGGAGATCCAGGCTCTCATGAAGGATGGCATTTCTTGCATCTGGGTCTCCTCCGGTCGTAAGCCAGCTGCTGTAGGTGTAAAGGTGGCTGCAGGCACAGGTCTGGCTCCACTGGAGTCTTGGTCTGCAGGTGGCGCCATCAAGATCCCCTGAGGCGGCTCAGAAAAATTGTGAAAGGTCTCAGCCCTGATTTGGAGGTTACCCTGCAAATCATGGGTACTTGAGCCCCCAGGAGACCAGGCTGTCATATACTGCCTATCTACCAGTTGCCTGTCATCTTGAGGAAGCAAAGTTTGAGGGGTGGCTCAATTCAGCCATCCTGGAATCTCTCACTGCCCTGTCAAACTGTTGGTCTATGGTTTTTTGTCTACGCCTGGCCTGTCTATCCTCAGCCCTGGAGGATCTCTTAGGGGCTAGAGCCCTGGCACTAATCCTAGCTGCTGCCTCCAGACCAGCAGACCTGGGCTTGGGGGATCCCTTTACAGCCTTCTCTCTACCCTGCTGAGGAACTGACAATTCTTGATCAGCTCCCTTAGTGGCCATCTTTGAGCCCGCCAAAAATAACTGTCACTTGATAGGGGTAGAGAAAGAGAGAAAGAAGTAAAAATAAAATAAAATAAAATAAAAAATATTCAGCCTAAGCTGTCAGCTACAGCCACAGTAGCTGTCCACCACTTCAGGAAGCTAGTGCAACCCAAAGTGGTGAGCTCAGCCCAGCTCTGCAATTCAAAAGCCGAGTCAAGGAAAAAAAGTTGGGGGGAAGAAAACCGGCTGCCTCTTTGAATTGCAGCAAGCCCTGACAGGTCAGAGGCTTGCGAGCCTGGTGCTGGCTGCACCGCAATTATCAGGCAGACTCAAGCATCTCGCAGCTGCCACGGTGCTCTGGGGACTGGATGGGGGGTCAGAATTTAATCCCGATGGCCAGATCCCCCCCCCAAGGGACAATCCTGGAGACAAACTGCAAGATTGTCCCCGAACGAAATAAATGGCCGCTGCTGCCGAAAAGGGACAGAAGTGCTTAGCAGCAGCTGCGGCTTGTCCCAGGCACGGGAAAGTGGATCGGGAGGAGGCGATTTAAATAAGATGCCGATTCCCACCCCAGCCCGGGCCACACGGGCTCTCAGGGTCACCTCCACTCAAGTTTTGACAGAAAACAAAACAAAAACCAGTCCACCAGCAAGTAAAGTCAAAAATTAAAATAACAAGCAAAAAAATGTGAACCGGAAAAAAAGGCGCGGAAAAATGAAAGTGCTAAACCGGCAAGCCGGCTAGCTGTCAAACCTGATCTAAGCCTCTCTGTGAAAAAAAAAAGCTTAAACCAGGGGGTGAATATTCTTCTACAATCCTAACTATTCAGAGCCCTTAAAGGGTGGTCTGAACACGCTGAGACCGAGTGAAGAACTGGGGACCGTTACCAGTGGGTGTGTCCTCAGTTTTTCAACTCGGTCTGCAGAGCTAGGAGACTAGAGACTACCCATCCTGGATTCTCTCTTCGGCTCAGTGGAGAATAATGTGATCTAAGAAAGTTAGAGTTTGCAATATATATCTATAACTACAGTACTTTGGGAATAAAAAAAATAAAGTATTGTATTCAAAATAATGTAAATAGTTTGGAAATGCTAGGGTCATATTCTCAGCTGCCTAACTATGGATATTTATTTATTTGTTTGTTGGTATCTCATATTTATTTTTACAAATAATTCAAGGTGGCAAACATATCCAATACACCTTCCTCTTTCTATTTTGCTCACAACAACACCTCTGTGGAGTGAGTTGGCCTGAGAGTGTGTGACTGGCCCAAGGTCACTCAGATGGCTTTCATGCCATCTCCAAATGAAATGTTGGATCAGTGCTAATAATCAGTGTTAGCATTCTTTGAATATCTATTTTGGGAAAATTATTCTGAGGATAATATATACTACTACTGAAAGACTTTTTAAAAGATAAGCCTCTCTATGACACAAAGAAAATATTCTTATGTTAAACAGTATAATACACAGATTGATATTTACATTTCATTGTTTGCTTTTGCAGATATTACTGCAAATAGATCATAAATCTTTGCTTACCCCCAAGCTCAGTATGGATTAACCAATATAAATAGATTTGCCTACAGATTCATTTATAACCTTTATTGATATATTTATATTTACATAGAATATTAGCTGGACTAAAATGTATTAGGGAAAAATCTTTATAAATAAGCTATAAATAAACCCATTCTGAAAATGCCGAGCATCATTTATATGCTGCTGCTCATAAAGTCAGATCTTTTATTCTGGCCAAAGGCTAAATTAGAAAGTGCACATCCTCTTAACTTGCAAACTTCAGCAAATACAGCAATTTAGATGCCACCAGCTGGGCTTCATGCCCTAACTAGCCAGGCTTGATTTGCAAAGACAGCTGGATGGCTATTGCTCCATCCACATTTACACAGAGAGTAAAGTATATAGAGAGACAAAGCTTTCAAGCTGGCACTCCAAAATATAATGCACTGTGGCATGTGAACTGCTCTACCTGGCCAATACAACTCTCTTGTATAATTTAAATTGTTTTTAAAATGTAAAGCAAAGAGATAAGATTGATGCCGATCAATAAAACAATTTTTGACAATATCACCCATGCCACTCAAAATACTGACAACCAAATACTGATAAACATCAGCAATTCTGCATAATACAGATTAGCTATAATCTATGCAATTAGACCTCTGTAATACAGCTATATTACATACTGTTTAACACAATGTCCTCAAAACACCTTATAAATAATAATAATAAAAAAAGGAAATGACCCCTGCAGATTTTATTCCGCTAGTCGTTGCTGATTATAAGGGGAGGTACATATCTGTTTCAAGGCTATTGAGCCAGTGGTATCCAAAGACATTTTTGAGGTCATGTGGCTAGCATGACATCAAAGAGTGTTGTTACCTTGCTACAAAGTGGTACCTATTTATCTACTTGCATTCATATGCTTTCAAACTGCTAGGTTGGTAGGAGCTGGGGCATGGAGAGCTAAGCCACTGAGTCACCCATCCTAAATTTCATGCTTCCATTAAAAATTGCATAAGTCTACTTATTTTGAATATAAAGGATATAATTAAAATGGTAAAAAACTCAAAAACACATATAGAAGAAAGAAACAACTGTACCCATCAGATCCAAGCAAATGAGAGGCCCAAAGCCTCTCTCAATAATTTTTTTCTACCAAAAACAAATATAACAGAGCTCTAAAATGGTCAGTGTTTGTTTGGCAGAGAATTCCAGAATGTTGAAGGGTCACTAATATGATCTTTTCTTATGATTCCCAGTGAAGTACCCTCCTCTGATACATAAAACCAGAGAGGAGAATCTCCCAATAATCTTAAAAGTCAGGCAATTTCATATCAGAAAACATGAATTTTGAAGTATTTTGGCCTCAAGCTTTAGAACAGCACTGGTAGCCTCTTGAGATGAGTTGCATCTCTGTGGTAGTTTAGTGGGTAGTTTAGTGAAAGATGGAATATAACTCTGCCATCTGTCACTATAGTCAGATTTGACTACTCTAAGAATGGGTTTAGCTGAAGCTCTACTTCTAACCTAGTTCTTTAACCGTTATCAAAAACATCTAAGATAAATGCCACAGACTAATGCAATAGTGACAAATTCTTCAGGAATTTAATCCATGCTTAAGATTTTGTAATCCAGATTTCAACAGTATATGGAACAACTGCAAGACCCACAAGTGGGTTTCAGAAGCAGGGGCAATTGAGATCACATTGCTAGCATCTTAGGGAAAGGAGAAAGCAAGAGAGCTTTAGAAAGATGTCTATTTATCCTTTATTGATAATCTAACCTCTTGACTGTGTAGACCATAACAAACTGTGCATTTAAAATATGGATATATCAAGCCATTTTATCTGCCTAAATAGGAATCTGTATGCACATCAAGAAGCAATATTGAGCAAGTAAATGGCTCAAATTAACATGAAGAGTATATAATAAAATGTTGAACTAGAAAAAAGTGAAATTATAATCACCAGCGTCAAATAAGGAGGCTGCTTACTTGAAGGACAACTAATGAAGCTAAGCTTGGAGACAATCCTAACGCTTGGAAATACTAAAAGCTATAGAAAAAGAACTATTACTGATAACATAAGGAAGAACTGAAAAGAAGTTTTTCCTGACAATCTTGTCACAAACTAATTGAACAACGCATGGGAATTGTATGCTAAGAAAAAATAGCAAAAAAAGAAAGGTTATAAAAGAGAAATACTACCACCCATGTACTGGAAAAAGAAACTCTGAAAATCTACATAATAATGAAATACCATAGAATCTAAGTATTTAGGATATAAATGGGACACACGGATTCAGTGGGATTAACATTCTCCAATTTTAAGTGATACATATTCACCCTATCAGAAGAGAACCAAATTAAATTGTAACCCACTTTCTCTAAGGACAATCGGTAAGACCTATTTAAAGTGAAGAGTAAGAGTAACACAAATCATATATAATACTTAGATGAAACAGAAAGCAAATAAATTACTGAATTCTCATTAACAAATAATAGCTACATTGTTTTTAAAATTCATGACTCGCCAAATTCCCTGCATACCCTCATGAGATATTCTTTAAAATATCAACCCAAGAAGAGAATTGTTGTATATTTTTATGATAATAACTAAAGAAGCTAAAAATACCCTTCGTGAGAAGCATGGCACAAACTATTTATGAAAGATAGAGCTGCAAAATTTGATACCAATAAGCATTAAGCTGCCAATACACAATATAGCCCTCTAAGTTAGTGACCATAAAATGCACCAAATAACCCAACTTATTATGTTATCTGTGAATTTGTAGTAGTCTGATAAGCTTTGCTATGTTTTCCTATCTCCCCCCCACCCCATTCTGAGTTCATGGAGAAACAAATCCAAATCTTTTTTTTTTTTACAAATTATGTAGTTTTGGGCCCATCTCCAATGTGGGCACATATGACATGGGCTGCAAACTGGCAGGGGAAAAGAGAAAGCCCAATGTCCCTAATCATGCATATTGGCAGTTAGCAGTTAAACTTTGAGTGATATATATGCCATAATATCAATCATAATTTTAGTAAGTTTAATTTAATTTTGTATGATATCTATGTTTTGGCTTTTAAACTAAGAGCTGCTACACCTTATTTTTAAAATTCATTTAATGCAATACATGATCAACCAAAAATTCCAACCAGTCTAGCATTCTGTGTTGTATCAGGTGACTTCAGTAATCTGAAAGTCTGAACAGAAAGGCACTGCTTCCTCATCTTTCACTGCTGCTCCCTAACATGTAATAACTAAGTTATTTTACTGTGAATTCAATAATTAGTATACTCTAGAGCCGGAAACTACTAGCACGTATGCGCGAGGGGAATCTTTACCTATGGACATAAAGTACAAATATACTTCAGCTTACGACCATATGTTTAGTGATGTGAAGATATGACAGCACTGAAAAAAGTGATTTACAACCTGTCTTTGCACTTACAACCAGTGCAGTGTCCTTTGGTAATCAATGTATAATTACTATCATTGCAGCGCATCCACATGATTGCCATTTGCAAGACAAAGTCAATGGGGAAGTTAGCAGGGAAGGTGAAATATCATGATCATATGATATTTTGCTTAATGACTGCACCATTTAATAATGAATTTGCCAGTCCCAACCTGTAGCCACTGGTGGTTTGATTCTGATTGTTATCAGTACATCCAAGAGAAGTAAATTCCACAGTGAAATATACATTTTAGACAATCAATATTGCTACTATTTTGATGTTATGGTATGAACAATTAAAAAATTTAAATGCATGAAATGTGTTTATTCTATAAAGAGTAGTATTTCTGAAATCTGAATGTTATTTGAAATAAAACAAGTATTTTAGTCTTAAATTCTGATAAGGAAAGGGTTTCTAAGTAGTAGCAGGCTTATTATTAACCGAAATGTGCAACTAACTGGTTTAATAAATCTCACAAAATTTTGCTTTCATACAAAATTGCAATGAATTCTTAGCTCAGTTCCTCTCTGGTTGATTATGCTATTTTGTAGATTCTTCAGTGCTGACAGTTGCTTGAAAGAAAAACAAATGGAAATCAAGATTTCCTAATTACATAATAACATTTTCTCATTGTTTTCAACTCACTTCAGCTTCTGATTAATATTTTGATCAAGCACACAAGCAATGCAGAGCTGCAAGTTTAAAAGGTTGTTATTTTAGGAATCTTGTGTTATTTTGGAACCACATAAACACATTTGGGGAGCTGAAATACTGCAGACACCTAGCAATTCATGGCAAATTTCCAGACATCTGAACTAGAGCTTAGGACTCTTTCTAGCCATGCAAACATAAAATGTCTTAACCTCTACTCTTATTCAAACAGGAATTTGTTCATTGTTTATTTTTTGGAATCAGCCCAGACTTTATTTTATACTGGAATACTTAATCTCATTTAGGGCATCGTAAGTCAAGAATGGCCATGATACACCTCAGGAAAAAAAACACAAGAAGAATTCACAAAATAGGATAATTTCTAAACAATAATCTATTGTTAAGACATTGGACCAATCAAAATGTCAAAGATGAGTGAACTTCTTTTTTCCTGAACTTGGGCATTTTTTCATGATTTGATAAAAGGCTAGAGGTCCAAATAAAAGTTCAGAATAATTGGTTGCTTAAGGCACTTAGGAAATTACATATTTTGCCTTTTTATTACATGTTTATTGACACTAACATTAACACTAACAGCTGCTTATGTACATTATCTTTCTTTTATGGATCAGAAAGCGGTATATCTAGGGATCCCAGTTAACCTAAGATGCAAAATGGCTAGCTTAGCTATTCATTTGTCAATTTTAATGTCTTTATTATCTTACTTTTTCGATCTTTTATAATATTGTTTTACTATAAGTTGGCCAGAGTCGCATGACAGTGAGAGATAGGCAGCAAATGAATTTAATAAAGAAATAACAAATACATTTATTGTAGGACTTTGAACAGTATATAATTTACTGCAGGTGCATATCCGAGAAAGTGCTAGGAAATTCTAATCAGACAGTACCCCTCACCAATACATTTTAAGTTAGATTCAAAGGACATTTTTTGCCTTCACATACACATAGGTAAACAAAACAGGTTATTTATGCAAATGATAGTCATTTTTGCCAAAAATATTAATCTCAAACTTAAAATCTAAAACCAGATACATGAGCTTCAGTTATCACTGCACAACAATATATCACGTGGTGAGGAACAACAAAGGTCTTTCAAACCAGCATATATCTGATATATGAAACTGTGAAAGAATTAATTAATACATCTTCCTGAATATCAAAAAGATTGTCATAATAAAGACGGTAGAAGAATCTCATTAATATTTACCAATGTAAGCCAACTGTAAACATTGCCCTTTGCCAAAAAAAAAAAAAAAAAAACCTAAGTTTTAAATTTCAGTTGAAGAAATATCCTGCAAAAATTTGATCATTTTATTGCAGTATTTTTCAAGTGCCTCTTTATTGTTAAGAAAACTCAATATTTCTGTTTTATTAAATTGTTAAGATCTCTACAATAGTATCCTTGGAAAGAGGGGATGTCAAAAAACCTTCTTTACTACTAAAATACAGTATATTTGCATATGGTATATCCTGCAATGTTTTTTAAAACACAAAAGTAAACTTTGAGAGAAAAATGACACCTCTGAGCGATCAGATCTAATAATCTGATGGGCCTTGAATACTTGTGGCACATACAGTACATCATAAAAGTGAACTTAATTTCAACAGATCAGAAGGAATATTGCAGAAATAAATGAAGAAGCAACCTTCTCAAATAAACCATGGAGATAAATATTTTGCTGGATCAACTTTTATTTGCAGATTGTATCAGCCAAAAGAAAATAAAACAAGAGTTATGTTTCTTTTGCATTGATCGATTTATTTACACAAACCAATCCCTCGCCAAAAAACAAATACAATCCAAAGCATGTCCTATGGTTGCAATCTTACACAACGTAATATCACAAAGCTGCCCAAGACGCTCAAAAATCCTCAGAGGTAGCTCTCAGAACTTCCATAAAACGTATTGTAGAATACATGGCAAGCAATCCTATTAAGGGTGTTTAATTTGCTGTAATTTAATTTTGTTTAAATTGATTTCAAGTACAGCCTGAAAAAGTTATGCTATACGGAGAAGTAAATATTCTCTCCACTATCGTTAATACACTTGGCCATTTACTACTGAGAAAATATACAACATGTCGCACCTCTAAATATTAAAATGAATACTAGAGATAATACTATAGCACATTTATACTCCTGAAATCATATCCAGCCAGTGTGATAACTATGAAATATTTCCTGACAGCTAGAAAAATTAATCAGTGGAACAATTTACCTCCAGAAGTTGTAAATGCGCCAACACTGGAAGTTTTTAAGATGAGATTGGATAACCGTTTGCCTGAAATGGTAAAGGGTTTCCTTCCTAAGCAGGGGGTTGGACTAGAAGACCTCCAAGGTCCTTTCCTATTCTGTTGTTCTGTTCTATTCTATTCTAAATACTAATTATTGTACTGTAGTAAAACAAACAAGGAAATAAATTTTTCCTTTAAAAACTTAAGGAAATATATTCATAAGATAGGGTACATGTAAAGGAACCACCTTCATTCCGCTAACTGTGAATTCATTTGCTTCTCTTCATTGTAGTAGCTCAGGGCTGGGAAAGTACAATATAAAGCAGAACGATCTGGGATGCTTTGTCTGTAGTTTCCGTTTCCAGAGAATTTGTGCAATGCTGAAACAATGGCTCTCCTATTGAGCTACAGTTTCATGCAAACTCACTGTACAGCTGATGATTGATGATGGGTCAAGAGGCCAGTAGACTTTGGGTGCATAACGCTTAATGCTTAATCAAAAATGGCAAGGAGCCACGTACTACAATAACACAGCAAATACTTCCTTTTACTGTACTGCAGACAAATTCCTTCCTCTTCGCTGGCTGAAACTGCAGCTGGGATTCACGTCTTGCAGTTCGGGCCAGGCACGAGGAATATAAAGCACACGCTTCCTACAGGTAGCAAAACAAACAGCAAAAAGTCCCACCCTATGTTATTTCTACTACACTGATGCCTACAGTACAAAAGCCAAGTTGAATAAATTAAACCAACTCTTGACAGCTAAGTAAAATAAAGGTACACAACTTTCTCCGGAACCGGCAAGGCTTGGCCTTTGAACGGTATGCCACACTTCAAAAAGGAGGGCCAGAACAAACATTAATACTGAATTGCTTGAAAATACAATTCAAATTAAATATAGTCAGTATTTACATTTGATCTTCTCGGCAAACATTTAACTCTTTATTTCTTTTTGTCACATTTGATAGGACTTTTAAAAGTTTCCAGGGCCCATATCTAAGGCTTTATAGGTCCTTCATAAAGACCAGGGCCTTCAAATTATACATCTGTATAGGTAGTCCTCAACTTACAACAGTTTGCTTAGTGGGAATTTAAAGTTACAACGGCTCTGAAAAAAGTGACTTATGACCATTTTACACACTTATGACCATTGTAGCATCCCCATGGAGGCAATGTATCATGCACCATCCAAAAACACTCTTTTCTAATCATTTTTAAGCATTCACAGTCCTACTAGAAACAATGTAGATGCTATTATAGTTCAATTGAAAAATGGTGTCCAAAGGTTTCCTAGTGCCATGAGCAGCAAAAGAACAATAGAATAGCAGAGTTGAAAGGGACCTTCGAGGTTTTCGAGTCCAACCCCTTGCTCAAGCAGGAGATCCTATATCATTTCAGAAAGGAGATGTTCAATCTCTTAATGGATTTCCTCAAAATTGCTCATATCCATAGTGAGATGGTGCCACTTTTTGGGTGTTGGTGAGGAGAAGGCCAACGTGCCTGTTAGTTCTGATCTCCTGAACACCTAGAAGATCTGGATAGAATCCTTAAAAATATTCAGGCTACCTTATGCCCTTTGGATCCAGTTCCGACTTAATGCCTCCTTCAAATGGAGGGAGTGTTGCTTGCCCTGAATGAGGCAGTGATACCTCCCCTCCTGAAAAAAAAAGTACTGAAATCACTTTCTTTAGACTTGTGTCAAAGTTGCCATTTCTAATCAAGATGGCTGAACAAGTGATGGATCAAGTCCAAGTACTTCAAGCCTAGCATCATGCTCTTTTTATAGAAACAATAGCAAGAACACATTATAATCTCTATTCCTTGCACATTTCTTCAGTTTTTGTATCAGATATTTAATTGAATATATTGATTCTAATAGAAAAATAATTTATTAAGCTTGTGTTAAATGGCAAGTAACACAATTTGAAATGGACATCTGCCAGATAAAATTATTTTATACAGAAGAGAAAGAGGATGCTCTCTTAATATCTCAATATCTTAATATTGTGGTAGCCCAGAAGTCTTACACTAATAATACCTTAGGGTTTTTTGTACTATTTTCATACTCAGTACAAAATGTTTGATCAAATACTGTAGTAAAATATTTTTGGATTGTAGTAAAATATGTTTTGAGGGTAAGATTATAGGCATATCTACTCAAACAAAAGTTCTAAGACATTCAGACTGATTAAACATAACCTAAGTGCCTTTAAGACTGAATTACAAATGACAGAATAGTTTATATAAAAATCTAGATAGATAGAAGATAGGAAATCAAGATTTGTTAATTAAAAGTAATTAATTTGAATTGATGCAAATGTGTATAACATTCTCCAATTGAAATGAACAGATTTGAAGAGGCTTCTCACAAAGCTCAACTGTTTGTTTATAAATCTTTGAATTGAAACCAGAAGAAAGAAAAAAGCATGTCATTCAAGGTGAATTGTGGCTAAGACTGCTAATGTACTCTTGATCTATCTTTTATCATAGAGTACTTTATTTCTTAAAAATCAAGGAAATAATAATATTCACAAATATCATTTCAGATTCTTCTCTAGCTAATCAACACAGGCTGAGATCTTTGGAAGTATTCTAGAATATTCTATGAGCTCTCTCTAATTCCATACATTCTCTGAATCCAAATGTTTCAAATACCTTCATCACCAATACAAAATCTTGGCAATTTTTGCCCAGCATTTTTTTTTTATATTTCACCATTTCCTCATTTGTACCTTAGAAATGCAAACACTATTCCTCATCACTAGCCAGCAATGACAGTTAGTGTAAATTTAAAAACTACTTTGATAGGTAGTGTCAGGCCCCTGGTGGAGACTGACTCTGAGGAAGAGGAGGAACAGTCAATAGGGAGTGGAAGTGTGGCTCCAGAGGTGGTAGAGGAGGCTGGGGAAAGGCAGAGGTCGGCTGACCAGTCAGGAAGACCCAGGCCCATCCCCTATCCATCCTAGGGCACGCAGGGAGGAGAGGATCAGGGTAAAACCCTCTCGGCCATGATCCTCTTCATGGGTTGCAGGTGTGAGATCTGCATAAAAGGTTGGACCTGCCTGCTGACAGACGCTGGAGACAAATTAGTGCTTTATTCCTAAAGAAGGTTTATCTTGGTTGGCATTCTTCCAATGGACTGTCCCTGGTTATCTTCATGAAGTTGGCAATTATCTAACCTGGTTTGTCGTGGAACTTTATTCAATGCGGTTTGTTTTTGGTTTTTGCTTCGTTATCGGCTCTTTGAATTTGAACTGTGTTTTTTTCCTTTGAAATGTTATTTTGAAAATAGTTTACTCCTCCACTGTGAACAATTAAACAATGAAGCCAAATTGAAGGCATTAAAGGACTTTTAGTTATGTTTTTTTATATTTCTGATATACTCTGGGTCATCACAGGTAGGGACGAGGATGCAATCAAAATAGAACTGTATCTCTCTGATTCAGGTTTACTTTCTGCCTATATTATAGTCAATGGCATTTTTCTAGCAGGACTGAACTGGATGCAAAATTGTCAAAGCATGCCAAACTTCATATTCCAAAGAACAGTTTGTATATAAATAAAAAATACAACAAATGAGCTACTTGGCTATTATTATGTAATGGCAGAGGGGCTATCAGGCCATGCTTTCAGTCAAGAACATCCAATTAAAATAATAAAGGTGGTTTTGATGAGCTATCAATGCTTTTCAATATCTCCATTTTTTAAAAAAAATCAGCAGTACAGTATTGACAGTGCTTTCCTGGAAGTGCATTAAGGTTATTTTAGAGTAAAGAATCTTCTATGCATGTCCTACTAATTAGTTCTCCAATAAACTTGCAAAGAATTGTAACCTTAAAAAGGCTATTATCACAGATGAAATTAAAGAGTCTTTTCCAGAATGCCATCACTCTGCTAAACAAATAATTCTCTCAACACTGTTCAACTATTTACAAAGTCTGCACTACTATTACTGTTAATCTTCTCATCACTCCTTATCACCCATCCCCTCCCACTTGTGATTGTAGGGCTGTAACTTTGTCACTTGTATCCTTACGATTTATATTGACTGTTTCCTAGTATGATTTGATTGTTGATTGTATCCTACGACTATCATTAAGTGTTGTACATTATGATTCTTGATTCTTAACTAATGTATCTTTTCTTTATGTATACTGAGAATATTTACACCAAGACAAATTCCTTGTGTATCCAATCACACTTGGCCAATAAAGTATTCTATTCTATTCTATTCTATTCTATTCTATTCTATTCTATTCTATTCTATTCTATTCTAGAGTCTGGTTGAGTGGGCATATCTTCAAATATCTGAAAATTGTCACACTGGAAAGGGTTTGGATTTAACAGGTAGCCTTCCACTTATGACCATAATGGAATCTGCCCGTTATGGTAATAAATCATGATCAATCAATCAGAATCGAGCTGGAAGGGGCCTTGGAGGTCTTCTAGTCCAACCCCCTGCTCAAGCATAATATCCTATACCATTTCAGACAGGTGGCTGTCTAGTCTCTTCTTAAAAACCTCCAGGGATGAAGCACCTACAATTTCTAATGCCAAGCTGTTCCACTAGTTAATTTTCTTCACTATCAGGAAGCTTTTTTGATGATTGCAAAGTGGTGGTAGTTAATAAATCACTATGGGAATATAGTGAATCCGTGGCTGTTAAGTGAATGCCACAACTATTAAGTGGGCCCATTAATCAGTAGAGGGCATTTTTGCCAAAAACCAGATGTAAATGCCAGTTTTTGGCCAAAATATTGTAAATCACTGTAATGTGACTGCAAATTGTTACAAATTGCTGTAAACACAGACTATTTTACAAACACCCAAGTTCTTTCCCTGGAATTTTTCAAGCAGAGGTTGGAATATCATTTAGTGGAGATTGTGTAGTGACTCCTGCAGTGTGCAGAGAATTTGATGATCACTTCTTGGGTGTCTTCAACTCTATGATTCAAGGAAATGTTCTTTACCAATCCAACACAATCATCCAAAACTGTGAATGGAAGTTTCTTGTATCATTGCAATTATTATCCTGAGGACAAGGACACTGACATTTTTACTAGTGAAGAAAAAAAGGAAGTGATGCCTCTCTAGATCTGTAGAGGTTTTGTTCGTGTTCTGGAAGCCTGACTGGGCCCTAACAGGTAGTGCTATGGAGTGGGTTCATTCATTCCATTCATTTCTGAGAATGTAAGATTAAAAAAAGGAGGAAGCATTGTACTTCATGTTCAGAAAAAGAGAGTAAATCAATGGGTTTTTTAATTGGAAGAAGGCCTCCTTCCAGTCACTGAACTCTACAAAAAAACAGAGCAGGAAGAAGGAGCCGAAAGTTTAATAAAAATAAAAGTTCCATATTCAGAATATTAAGTGACTTTTTTTATTCATGAGTATAGGTCTGATATATGTAAATAATTTTTAGTAATGTGAGATCATGCGACACGAACACCAACATCACCCCTTTAAATGCTATGAAACAATGGTTTTAAATGAAATATAGTAAGAACAACGATTTCATGACCAAACTAAACTATGCAACATGCACCAGGTTACTAAAGTAGCCACATGTTTTGTCAATAAATAGTGCTTAATCAAAATTTGAATTTTTCAATGTTTACTTGAAAAAAAAAAGACAGTAAGTAGGGTAAACCCAAAATCTGGGGGGTTTCTTTCATGTTTTTGGCTTTGTCCCATGAAAACTATATTAAGAAATAGTAGTGTAAGCAGCTGTCATTCTCTATCATATTAACGTCATATGCACTTTGTACTTTTTCTGTGTCTTAATGATTAGGCAAGCTGGCAATGATTGTACAGCCAATCTGTTTCTCTATTTGTATTAGGAGTAGAGAAGGAGGAGACACAGAAATTCAAGAATAAATTCAGTATGAGAAGGACTATGAATATAAGCTATAGTAAGGACTTTTGACTGAGTAAATGCAGCATTCTTGCAACATCATATAATCTACTAGATTTTAAGCAATCTAATGTCTTCAGAATTTTTCAGGAGAAATGCTTTCAAATCAAGACTGCTAAACTAGTCCCTGCAGTTTTCTTGGCAAGATTTCAAAAATAATTGGACCTTGTCTGCTTCCTAGGGCTAAGAGAGAGGGAGAGGCCAAGACTAAGGCAGGACTGGAACTGATGATCTCCCAGTTTCTAGCCTAATCCTTTCCGACTCTACCAAACTGACTACAATCTTCATTATATGCTGCAGAAGAAGAATATGGATGATCAAATCAAATATTGCTGAGAACTCCAGGAAAAGTATCAGCCTTGTCCCCAACCTTTTGGGCAGGAGGGACTGGTTTCATGGAGAGAGATTTCTCCGTGGACTGGAGGGTGTGATTTCGCGTGCTGCTTGCATCCCATATGCCGCAGACTGGTGCTAGTCCACAGACCAGGAGTTGGGGGGCCCTGTTCTAGAACAAGTTGTACACTGAAACTGCGGGAAAGTACAAACAGTATTATCCAAAAATACCTGAAGTTGACCCAACTGCACCAGTGTCTTATCAACACATTTGCTCTAATTTTATTAATTAATTAATTCATTCATTCATTCATTTGACTGATTCATTGACTGGTTGATGTAGCCACTGCCATCTTTTTAAACATAGACTGAACAACATAATCTCTTAATGAAGTGCCTGTACCGTTTTTGTCAATATTTTGGCAATAAACGTTTAGCACCAAAAAGTGGGGGAAAGCACATGATTAACTTTATTTAAATTTCAATAATGAATAAAATACACGAAACCAACAATTGTAGCTATGAAGCATTTTTGGTAAATTATTGTAAGCTTCCAAGAAACTGTAAACTCACTTCTATTAAAAACATTACTTTTTAACCAGAATTCAATTATAGTATAGTTTTCCAGCTAAACTTAGCAACTCAATCTCATTATCATTTTTGCTAAAATAATTTCAAATATCTTTTCGCATATTAAATTCAGCAATGAAAAGCTGATACTAAAAATGAGAAACCATGAAGAGTTCACGCTGAATTCTGAATTTTATTTCTTGCTTCCTGTATTTTTAAAGAATCTGATGGTAAATGCATTTTAATCTCCAAGTTCTGATCTATTATGCAAAATTATTCATTGAGCACAATGAGACTTAACAGTATTTTAAGATTACATGAATAGAATTTTAATATTAATTGTTAATTTAAAAACAAAATTGAAGCCCAGTCAAAAGGTTGAATCTCAAATAAAACTGATATGAAATAATTCCATCATTCAGAATACATATTTTTAGTGCTACAGATGAACTGGTACTTCAGATAGACTAAACAAGTGGGTGGCGTTTCATCTATACACATCTTGACCATGTCAGCTGCATCCAGGCCACATCTGCAGTTACTGAGTATATTCATTTAAAACACATGTGTGTTTCTTTTTAAAAAAGAAAGATAAAATAAAGTTAGCTAATTTCCAGTTCAGAAAGGAAATACTTGAAATATAGAATTATTTCATTAAGTAGAAATATATAAATAACCATCCCTTTTGCCAATAACACAATTCATTTTAGTAAACTACGAGCACCTAATGTAAACATTCAGAAACATGTTAACGTGTTATTATTATTAAATGTATACTATCTACCAGTGATTCTGAACAGCTTAATAGGGCATAGAAAGCATAAATGGGTGATGTAGTTTGCTTATAAGAACAATAGCAAAAGCAATAGCATTTAGAGTTATATACCGCTTCACAGTGCTTTACAGCCCTCTCTAAGCAATTTATAGAGTCAACCTCTTGCCCCCAACAATCTGGCTCCTAATTTTACCGACCTCTTGGAAGGATGGAAGGATGAGTCAACCTTGACCCTGATGAGATTTGAACTGCCAAATTGCAGGCAGCCAGCAGTCAGAAGTAACCTGCAGTATTGCATTCTAACCACTGCTCCACCACAGCTCTTTTTTTATAAAATATACAAAATCCACATATTGCACAAAAGGCAGAGCAATAACAAGTATCTCTGAAGTGAATGGAAATCATTATTCCTTTTTCTATCACCCTTGCTATATAATGGTTCCCCTACAAGACCACAGAACAGCTTGTTAGTTCCCAGTATTTCCCACCTGTAAGTAACCTTTTCACCAGTCAAAGTATTAATGCCTATGTAGTAGTATCTAATAATATCTAATAATAATAGTCACCCAGAATAATCATTGCCACTCATAGAGAATTGAGCAGCCTTATGAGGGATGGAGGGAGGGAGGGAGGGAGGGAGGGAGGGAGGGAGGGAGGAAGGAAGGAAGGAAGGAAGGAAGGAAGGAAGGAAGGAAGGAAGGAAGGAAGGAAGGAAGGAAAATTCAAAGGCAAAAAGTTTAGTTGTAATGTTCACCTAGCACTGGCTGCCAATTCCTTAAAGCAGCTATGTCTTTTCCCAAGATGGCATGGTCACAGCATGATCCTGAGAAAAGATGTATGGCAAATATTTTTATCATCAAAACCGAAGTACTGCATACCCATAATTCCACCCATTCTGGATACCACATTTTTTAGGATATGAATTAACCAACATTAGAACTAATATTTATGTATCATATATCTATTAAACCTATCATAACAATTGTGTTGTGAGGAGTTTTGTGTTTAAAGTTAGCAATTTTTGTGTCAAACAGAACTATTGCCTGCTTTTGTTTTTATTTAAACTGATACAATTTGGAAATAATTACATAATTCCTCAATACAGCAACAAATTATATTGTAACATTAGAAAAGAACACTTAAATCCACCTATGACTCTCTGTAACCCAACGGAGAGGTACAATATACATCCTCTGCATCCAACTTGCCTTCATCCAATGTATATTAAGCGATTAGGATTCAGTAAACATATTTTGCTATGTGCCTACATTTCCCTCCAAAAGGTAGAGTTATAATTCATTGTTCATTGTTCTATATATGCTTTCAAGGGTTCAGTTTTAATCTAAAGTAACTAGATTAAACAAGGTCATAAGACAAACTGACATCAAAATGGAAAGTGATTTAGGCAGCTCAAGTGATTGAATCACATTAGATTTTACCAAAAAAAAATAATCAACTGCAGCTTAAAAGTAGTAAGAATCTTGGGACAAACTGCATCATTACTTTAAACATACTGAACAACACAAACAGAACCCACCTATTGTACTGTCTTGAAATTTATTTTAAATTTATTTTTTGAAACCTGGACGCTTCAAAATTACATAGGAAAAAAGCACACACTATAAATATTCTAAGCACTAAACTCAAGAAGATGTTAGTGATTTTCTTCCCCAACAAATGACTCAATCCCATCAAGATTTTGAATTTAACCTTTTGCAGACTGTGAATTATATAACCAACTTGGCATGAGTCATCAAAGGCTCTTGAAATAAAGTACCATGCATAACCATGTACATTTTTCATTCTATTAGGTAGCATATATTGAAGAATATACTTGAATGTTTATATTTTCTAAGGATACATACAAATTTATCTAGCCATTAAGCCTCATTAAATTCAGTGGGGCTTACCTGGGGCAGAGATGGATAGAACTGCACTAAAAACAGTTTTACATGCTTCTCAAATCCAGCAATCATTCATTAATGGAAGAAGGGAACTCAGAGCAATATATTCACACTTGCCTTAGTTAACCCTAAACGTCTTCCAACATCTAATATTAGTAGTTCTGCTTCCTCAGAGAGAAAATTTCAAAGCACCAATAATCTGTCAGGTCTCCCAATGATGCAGAACCTCTTGGCCTAATAACTTAATAGCCTATGATGAGGCCCATATGGGACTGCACATAATCTTAACATGTCAAACACCAGATCAAGACCTGTTTATGTTTAATTCTGAGACAAAGCCATGGATGCATACTAGATTTTAGAATTTATATCCTTGATATCCCAAGTCCAGCAATGATGAAAAATAATACATCAGATCAGCCTTCCTGAAATATATTGGGACTTCAACTCTCAGAGATCTAAGATCAAGGAAAATAAGCCTTCCTGCCTTCCTTCCTTCCCTCCCTCCCCACCTTGAGGATGAACAGGCAGAGTTATCCCACTCAAAGGATTCCCACTCATAGCAGAAGAAATTTCCCCTAGAGGAAAAAGGGAAAACCACCTTCCATGACCCTTCCACTTTGCCAGTTTCACAGGTAAAATACCCAGCAGTCTCTTCATGCAACCACAGAGCATTTGCATGGTTATTTTCGGCTCCTCATTCCTCTAGTATTTATGCACCTTATTGCCATTCCCTGTCAGCCTGACTGCCAGCAAAAGAGCTCTTGACAGTCCTCAAGTCAGAGGTCAATGAGAGTTGAGCATGGCATCCATGGCCACCACGTTTCCGGGGAAAGAAGTAAACAGGAGGAAGAAAGGGAAGATGGAAAGAAAGGAAAAGTGCCCGAAGCCAGCTCTCTGCTTTCAGCTCTCTGCTTTCAGCTATCCTCGCACAACGCAGCCCCGACCAAAATCACACAAGTATACTGCAGCCTCATTTACACACATGCGGTAGGAGGAAGCAGGGTGGGGAGAGAGGTGGCAAGCGATCAAAGAAAGGAACGGAAGGGGCTAAAGTAGTAATGTATATGTATTAGCACTACTGATTTCCCCTCAGAGAAACGACTTGAGAGAGATCAGGAAATTAATTGTTTCCAGCAGCTCTGCAGGTCCTGGAGGCAGGTGCACCCCGCCGGTTCAAGAGCGGCTGCCCTACTCACTGCACCTTACAATTTCACCCTGAATTGAATTCGCTCCCTCCCCTCCCCCCCGCCTCCTGTTTTTGTTTTATTTTATTGTTTTGCTTAAGAAAAGGAGAGCCCACACAGCTCAGCCTTTTCTCTGCATTACATTCCACAGCATCCCCCTCCAAGCTGTAAAGCAGCAAGCGATCTTTCAATAACAGAGAGCCTCACTGAACCACGGCACACTGCTCTTGCCACATTGCAGTAGAGTATATCACTAGGAAACAACACGAGCAACACACTGCATCTTGAAATTCTGCCTGCAGCTTCTTCTCTTTTGGCTAGGGAAGTGTACCTTTCCAGTGAAAACAAACATTCCCCCCCCCCCCAAGCTGGAATTAATAGCTTCGGAGACCAGGAACACCCTTCCTCTTCCCCACTTCCCCACCAAACTGCATCTCCAGCACTACCTGAATTTATCAGAAAAAATACCATCTGTCCATCTCTCCAGTCACTCCAAAGACTGCAACAGCCTGTAAATTCCAGTTGTCCATTCTTCGAGGTCATGGATAAACACTAAAGAGCAGCAGTGACTCCCATCAATCATATAGAATGTATGATAGGAGACCTACTGATGTAAGCTAGTCACCAGAGAAAATACCCACTGATGACGCATATCCAGGCATAAAAATAGTTACAGGGCCCTCAAAGGGATTATTCAACAGCCTACATTTAGATATTCTTACAAGAGACCTAAAGTCAATTTGGTGCTTGTAGGTGGCAATGAAATGTTGGAGTTTGAGCTTTTGTAGCAAACAGAACTAATGACAAATAGCTGGTTTAAAAAGTTACAGCATTAAAAGTATTTGTAAATGTCTGGATACCGCATTGCCTATATTCAGAAGAACGAGATATGCTGGGTAGAAAATGCAACACATAAGGTTTATTTTTACCTTGTTTATTTTTCATTTGCTAGTTTTTAAATTTCATTTCCACACGCATGTTAATCTGTTTACTATATACATTTTTATATTTTCTTCTCCTCTTCCTCAGCCCCCCAAAAAAAACCACCTTCACTGGCTGTATATGAATTACAGCAACTTAAAATCAACTGACTTCCCCATTTTACAAAGCAATATTATTTTAACAAAATGAAGAAAAGAACATGAGTATTTATTCTCCTTATTTTAACAGAATGCCCGAACAAAAAAATCAGGAACGATATTTTTTAAATCATGAATTATATATTATTAGGAGAAGGGATATATGTTGAAACACATTTTCTCTGATGGTTTATCACTCATTCTGGAAAAGGCAACTTACTTCACCATCATTTATTTTCCGTTTTAAAACAAAACTGGTCCTTTTAGATATCAGGAGGAAGAGCAACCTGATCATAGAGATTTATGTATGCATTTGTGCACACTATGGTCCAAACACAAATTTCTAGCTGCAAAGGACTAGAGAAGGCTTTTGTGTTCAGATTCCATATCTACTGCATATAGTCCTCAGTCAAGTTCTTTTTTCAAGTCCATTAATATGACTTTCATAAGATGGAAGGAAATTACTGGCTCACTCCCCCCATCATCCAAAAGCTGTTTAGTGATGTCCTTCAACTTCAAAACTCCTATATTCTGGTTATTCCAGCTCAATAAATATTCCTTATAGGAAATGGGACAATATTTTACACTGAGAGTCATCAAACAGTGCTAAGAAAATGTACTCTGGAGAATTAGAATGTTGGAACATTTCTTGTTTTTTTTGTTTCAGGATAAAATACATGAAAGGACTAGTTTGAGCTTGGCAAAACAAATAGACTAAGATAGTGGGTGATATTACATGCTTTTGTTTTCCCTAAGAACTAGCAAGCATTTTGTTGAATTGCTTTAATAAACAAATCTAACCAGTTGGATGAGATTTGAAAAGAAATGTTACAGCAGCATTTTTCTCTGTGGATTTTAAATTTGTTTAAAGTATTGTTTTAGTTTTGATAATTTTAAATTGCCTTTGCAACATATCTTAAGTTATTTTATATCCAACTCTTATTATACTTTATTCAACCCTAGACATGCAAATGGAAGCTAAACTTGTTATTTTTTATTTCTCAATCTGAAATCATGTAAAATTCCAAAGGGTCCTTCCTATTCCTGAGTTTGATTGTTGTTTTTTCAGACATTGTCAAACTAATAACATTATCAGTGCCAGAAGGGAATGGGGTTTGCTTTCATGTTATATACATTTTATAAACATTAACTACATATTGATTATAAATGGTATTATCTACATATCATTCAAAGGAGACAATCAAAAATCCCAAAAAGAAACAAAAAACTCCAAACACATCATCAGTAATCAACATCTAGATCAACAGAGATAACACTAGACTGACAATCAAGAAGTAAACAATACCCTAATCAATGAACTACCAACACAGTCAAACAAGCTAACAATAAATGACATCCTAATCAAGCAAACCCACTTTCTTGTAACTGATGATGTTACCTAGTTTGGTAATGAAATGTCTGCAAGAAAACAACCAAGCTCAGAGAGCATCAAGGACTCTACAGTTCAACCCAGAGGTATAAAAAATCTCTTCCCTCAGTACCAAGAATAACTTTAGAATAAACTTTATATGAATACAAAAGCATGACACTATACAAATAAAGTCAATTCAATTTTTAATTATTTTAAGCCATTTTGGTCTTGCTTTTTATCTGATTAAAATAGTTGGATTACAAATCAGCAGACAATAATCACTGATCATGATTTATCATCATTCTTTAGAGTACCATATCTGGTGCCTCATAACTATGATAAGAGTCAAGCTATTTTCCAAGGCACCTGAAAGCCAGACAAGGAATAATGGATGGAAACTGATCAAATAAAGAAATAAAGAGAAATTTTCTGACAGTGAGAACAATCAAGCAATGGAACAGCTTGCCTTCGGAAGTTGTGAGAGCTTCATCACTGGAAACTTTTAAGAAGAGATTGGACTGCCATTTATCAGAAATGATGTAGGGTCTCCTGCTTGGATGGGGGGGTTGGACTAGATGACCTACAATGTCCCTTCCAACTCTGTTAATCTGTAATCTGTAAATCTTCAAGTTCCAGCTTTCCAACCAGCAAGGCCAAACCCCAAGAACTGCAGGAGTTGTAGTCCCAATACAGACTGTCAGAAAGTAGCCTCAAAGCTATATGAAAATTATTTTATACAATACAATGAAGACTATCTCATTCTTTCTGAATTTATCTCCACCAGATAATAAGCAATGGTGAAAATAAAAAGATGGATTTGTTGCCCTGTGATACACACTTCTACCTGTCTCTTCCCAATGAAGATAACATTGTTATAAATAAAAGTGCAAATTATTTTTAGCACACAGATTTTGCTAAGCACTCACGTTTCTCTCCAGTGTGTAAATGCTGGCAGTTCTGCTTGCCCTAGTTTAACAGCCCTCTGCAGAAATATTCATTGGTGACATCAAGCTGATTTATCTCAAATAGGACTCAGGGAGAAGTGTGGTATTTATTCTCTTTTCCTGTCTCCAAATTAGCATTCTGCGTTTGCTGTCCAATGCAATTTTCACCAGTATCCAGGAAAACAGCAACTTATTTTCTAAAAAAAAAGAAATAATAGGAGATTAAAACAATGAAATTTAACAGGGATGGAGATAGGGCAATCCAACAAAACAGAATTAAGAATAATAGAAATACATAATATAGGATTGGATATTCAAATATTATGATCCTTTCCCCATATATAACTTAAAACTTTGTCATAGCATGGCTCAGCCATTGTTGAAATGATATAAGACCTATCTTTATTAGTGTTATTTTGACATTACAGTTCCGTGACTCTAAAACAATGGTTCCCAACCTTTTTTTCGCCCCGCACCCCTAAAGAAATTTCACTCAAACCTCGCACCCCCTGAAATTTAGACTTTAGGAACTACTGAACGCATTAAATATATGGTAGGATTGAATCTTTTCAGCTATGTATATGACGGCCACTAAATAACGATACTTAACTCTAAAATGAAAACAAAGTTAATCCATTGCATAATAAATAAAAATGCCAACATATAGCCAATATCCTATTATTTACCTGGACTTTTCTCGCACCCCCTGGAATATGCTCTCGCACCCCCAGGGGGTGCAAGCACCCCAGGTTGGGAACCCCTGCTCTAAAAGATGCCATGAAGAGAACATGGTATTCTGAAAACTTGGCCCAACAATATTAGAACAAAAACAACGGGGTCTATTCAATTGTAATCAGCAGTATTTTCAATTTACCACTTAGTATATTAAGCTATGTATGAGTATTGGAGGCCGTCAAATCTGAGGAACGGTTGTTGCCAGACGCTTAGTTTTAAAATAAAGTTTATCTGATTTTATCTGCTGTGATTTAGAAGCAATGACATGGAAACAGATTTGCACCACACTGCATAAAAATTCAGCTGTTTTGCCAACAGTCTAGCACCTATTATTTCTCTCCCAATCTAAATAACTACTGATTTATATTTCACTATTCTAGAATGAGGATGTCTTTCAGAGCTATCATACTCAGGCTGTAAAAATCTAGCCAACTATTAGATGGCAACAAAGCATTACAGCTTTCGATGCAACCTAATATTATCAGCTTACTTTCAACCAATTTTGTCATAAAGGTTAAGGTGCTGACTTATAAACTAGAAGACCCTGAGTTTTAGTTCTTTCCTTAGGCATGAAAGCCAGTTGGGTGATTTGGGGGCAGCTCATTTTTTTTTTCAGTGTTGTTGTTATTGTGGGAAAAATAGAAGACAAAAGCATTATGCATGTCACTTGAGGTCTACCAAATAAACGTGGGAAATAAATCATATGAGACATTTGAAAAAAATAAACTGATGAAAGATTGTACAAGATTACACTGATATCTATATTAGATATAATCAGCTGGTACTTAAAATTCTAAAGATTTTTTTTTCAATCTTGGGGAAACAAAATGGCTAGGCTCTCTTGTTTACTTTATCATCTTGCACTGCTAATCATAGTTTCTTCTGCGCACAAAAAAAGGAATGGTTTGAAGAAGAAAGAGTTTCTTTATTTGCAGATTTAACATTATCTGAATCAGGTGGTAGAGGTATACCTGTGGTCTATGAACCCTCCCACCAGGATTATCAGATACACTTTATAAAAAGAACAATTCCAGTTTCTCTTTCTCAGAAGACAGTGAGTGGCATAATAGCAACAGGATAGGATAGGATAGGATAGGATAGGATAGGAAAGGATAGGATAGGATAGAATGGGCGTTGGTTCTTACCTGATACGCCCCTTCTCGGCGAGCCGCAAGGAGCATCCAGAGACTGGGATGTGCTTCCGAGTCCTCTTCTTGCAGGCTGAGCTTTAGATGAGGAAACGCTCCGCCCCCTCACGTGACATCGCGGAGCGCCTCCCCAGTTTTGCGATAACGAGAAGAGAGGTTATTGATTCTTTCTAATCTACTATTGGCTCCTTGGCTGAAGAAAGAGCCCCCACCAGACGGAGAAATTAGGGTGGGGCTGGATGCTCCTGCGGCTCGCCGAGAAGGGGCGTATCAGGTAAGAACCAACGCCCATTCTCCTCGAGCCGCTCGGAGCATCCAGAGACTGGGACATACCAAAGCTGGGCTGTCCTACGGGTGGGACTCCGTCTGGCCCGAAGGCCCCTCCGGATCACTGATGACCCTCTGTAAGACCCGTCGGCCAAAGAGGCCTCCGCTGAGGCGTACGTATCTATTTTATAATGTCTGATAAACGGGGACGGAGAGGACCAGGTGGCTGCCCGACAAATGTCAGCGATGGGGGCTTGTGTGGCCCAGGCCGCCGAGGTGGCTGCACTTCTGGTGGAATGGGCGGTTATCCCACCCGGAGCGGGCAGAGAATGGGAAAGGTAGCACCTCGCAATAGTAGCCCTGATCCAGCGACTGATGGTGGAAGGGGAAACCTTAAGCCCCATTGACCTGGGTTGAAAGGATAGGAAGAGGGATTCCGACCTTCGCATGGATTGAGTGCGCTTAATATAAATACGCAAGGCCCTTCTAACATCTAGGGTGTGCCAGAGGGCCTCCTGCCCCTGGAGGGCCTGGGGCAGAAATTTGGTAAAATCAGTTCCTGTGACCTATGGAAGGGAGAGTTAACTTTGGGTAGAAAGGTAGGGTCAGGACGAAGGACCACCCGGTCTGCGTGGAACACGCATAGATCGCTTCTGACTGACAGAGCTGCTAATTCCGAAACTCGACGAGCAGAAGTAATAGCTACTAGAAAAACTACCTTGAAGGTGAGAAACTGCAGGGATGACTCCCTCAAAGGCTCGAACGGGGGACGTGTAAGAGAAACGAGGACCTTGTTGAGGTCCCATGTGGGGAACCTGTGAGCGGTAGGAGGGCACAGGTTGGTGGCGCCCTAAGGAAAGATCTAACCCTGGGGTGGTGAGAAAGGGAACCGTAGTTATCACAGGAGACCACGGTTGAGAGAGCAGAAACTTGCCGTCTCAGGGTGTTAGGTGCGAGCCCCTTGCGAAGACCCTCCTGAAGAAATTCCAGGATCTGTGCCACCGAGGGAGAGAGGGGATTAACCTGAGACCCGCTACACCACTTGCAGAACCCTTTCCAAGTGGCATCATAAATTCGTGTGGTGGAAGGGCGCCTGGCGGCCAAAATAGTGTCGATGACTTGAGTTGAAAGATTCTCAGAAGTCAGACGGATCCGCTCAACCTCCAGACGGCTAACTGGAGCCATTGAGGCTCCGGATGCAGAAGGGGCCCCTGAGAGAGGGAGACCTTGTCCGGGGGATCCTCCATGGGGCGCTACTGATAAGATGCGGAGATCTGCAAACCACGGTCGCCTGGGCCAATAGGGAGCCACCAGGAGAAGTTCTGCCCTCTCCTGAATGAGTTTTGAACTACTCTGGGAACTAACGGGAGCGGAGGGAAGGCATATAGGAGCCCTGGGGGCCATGGGCAACGCAGAGCGTTGTGATTCTCCGACCTGTGAGACGGATACCGGGAGAAGAACCGTGGAAGCTGAGTGTTGGTCGGGAAGCGAAGAGGTCCACCACCGGAAGGCCGAATATTCTGGACGCTTCCTCGAAAGGGATGGATGGAGACGCCATTCCGCCTGGTCCACCGTGGCCCTGCTCAGCCAGTCCGCCTGAGTATTGTCTACTCCGGATATGTGTTCGGCTTTTAAAGATAGGAGGTTGGATTCTGCCCAGCGGCAAAGGCGCTCGGCTTCCCTCATTAGCTGGATGGACTGGGTGCCCCCTTGCTTGTTGATATGGGCCTTGGCCGTGGCGTTGTCCGTGAGCACGAGAACGTGATGATTGCGGATCTGAGGAAAGCTGCGCAGGGCCAGAAGGACGGCGTGAAGCTCTAGCCAATTGATGCTGCACCCCTGCTCGGTCAGCGACCATTTGCCCTGTGCAGAGATCGAGTCGAGATGAGCGCCCCAACCGGATAGGCTTGCGTCCGTGGTGACGGTGAGTCGTTGAGGTTCCGCGAATAGGTGGCCTCTGTTGATGGCGGGACTGGTCCACCAGAGAAGAGACGTGAGGACCTTTGGAGGGACCCTGACCTTGACCCTCGAGTTGCTTCTTCCGGATCGTTGGAACGGGAGCAGGAACCATTGGAGGGATCTGCTGTGTAGAGCGAGCCCAGGGAATAATGGAGATGCATGATACCATTTTGCCCAACAATTTAGAGAGGTCCAACAAGGCCACCCTCCTTGAACGCCTGATCTGATTGACCAGGGCTTGAATGCTAAGGAACCTCTCCGGAGAGAGGAAAACTCTCTGTGACACCGAATCAATTATGGCCCCCAAGTGGTTAATTCGAGTAGAAGGGGTAAGTTGGCTCTTTTGCCAATTGACTAGAAAACTGTGTGCCCGTAAGGCGGAGAGGGTGACCCTGGTATCCCTGACTGCCTGGGATTTGGACGGGAGAGAATAAGAATATCGTCCAAGTAGCAGTGGAGGCGGACGGAACGGTCCTGAGATGGGCCGCCAGGGCCGCCAGGACCTTGGTGAAGGTCCGGGGGCGAAGCCAGACCCAAGGGTAGGGCCACGTATTGATAATGAAGGTTATTATGGCAGAACCTGAGGAATTTGTAATGGGAGGGCCTGATTGGAATGTGGAGGTATGCCTCCGACAGATCTATGGAAGATAACCAGTCTCCCGCCTGGTGCCTAAGAGAATTGATTGCAAGGTGTGCATCTTGAATCTACGCTGGATGAGGTGACGGTTGAGCCGTTTCAAGTCTAGGATGGCTCTCCAACCCCCAGAGTGTTTGGGCACCACAAAGAGATGGGAGTAAAAACCCTTTCCCTTCTGGGCCGGAGGGACAGGTTGAATGGCCTGGATGTCAAGAAGATGATGGATGGCTGCATCCATTAGAGCCCGTTTGGAGGGATCCCTTGAGGAGGGGATGGGATAAAACAATCAGGGGGCGGACCTGAACTCCAGGGCGAGACCAAACCTGATTGTGTCCCTGACCCATGCATCGGAGGTGGATATGTCCCATTGGGCGGCGAAGTGGCTGAGGCGGCCGCCAATGGGGAGGGAAGAAGAGGATCTACCTTCTACGGTAGGGCCTTCCTCCCGATCCCGGAATGGTCTCTTGTAGCCGCCACCGCGTCTGGTTCTGTCACCCGGGTCCGGCGGTCCTGGGACCGGAAGGAAGGAGGTCTAGGGTATCTGGGCGGGAAGGGGGTTGGTAGAAGGGCGGGGAAGCTCCTCCGAAAGGGCTGGGGGCCCCTGGTCTCCGATCTTCGAAAAAGGGAGGGCAAATACTTTCTCTTACTGCGGCCCTCGACCAGCAGTGGTTCCAAAGCTGGGCCAAACAGTTTGTCTCCCGTAATGGGAGCAGTGGCCAGCTTGACCTTATTCTTTACGTCCGCCTGCCAGTGTTTGAGCCATAGCATGCGGCGAGCAAACGTGCGGCGTGATGGCTCTGGAAGAAAATTTTACCGACTGGTAAGTGGCGTCAGCCGAGAACTCGGCTGCAGCCACTAACTTCGCTATATCCTGGTGAGCTCTCAGATTGGAAGCAGGGATGTGGTCCTTGAGCTGACGTAGCCAGCGGATGGAAGACCTGGTGAAAAATGAGGCGGCCGTAGCCGATTTAATGGCCCAGGCGTCAGATAGGTGGGCCCTACGCAGCGCCAGCTCCGCCCGCCTGTCCTCAGGCTTTAAGGCCTCTAGGGCCTCACTAGGGGAAGAGGAAGAAGCTAGACCCACAATGGGGTCATCAACCTCCGGGATATTCAGAAGGTTAGACAGAGCCGCATCGAGATTGAAGAATCTCTTGTCTTGGCTAGATGGAGCAGGAGGTGTCCCTGAGGAGGTAAGTTGCTTTGCAACCAGATCTACGAAGATGGGAGGGGATGGGATGACCTCGGCTTCCACCACTGGTTGGGTGAAAATGGAGTCTTCTGGGCCCTCTTGGACTGGGGGGTTCAGCAGGGGACTGGGGAAGAAGGCCAGATACATTCTTGGCCTTAAGGAGGAGGGACTTGAACATATGTGGTTTGAACAGCCCCCAAAGGTGGGTTGGTCGAGGAAGGACCCTGCGTCCTCCGACATCTCCCCCTCCATGATGTCAGCCTCTAAGAGGGGTTCACTATAGCGGGAGGATCCCATCCGGGAATCCTCTTCCTCCTCCCTGAAATCCCCAAAGTCCCCTTCCTCCTCCATCTGGGCCCCAACCGGTGGAGGGCTATCCCTCTGAGAGAGTACCTGATCAGTTGGGGGACCGGTTGTGGAAGGGATCTGAGTGATAACGAATCGTGTTCAGAGGCTCGCGGAGAGAAACCTGATCTGGACACGTGTTGTAGTGCCTCTGCTATGCCCTGGCGGATGGCTGATTCCATCCAAGCCTTGATGTGAGGTGGAACCTCGGAGGTAGAGGTTCATCCTGGCGCAGACCAGCGGCTGTGGGTGTAAAGGTGGCTTCGGGGGTCCGTCTGGTCGGAGGTCCGGGGTCGGAAGACCCTGAAGCGAACTGCGCCTAGGTAGGGAAGAAGGGTCTGAGGGGAGAGGTAGAGCAGAGGTAGAAGGGGTTGGAGGAGGAGGTATAGGCGTCTCCGAGCGGGACTCCCTGAACGCCGGTCGAACTCTTTTTCTAACGCTTTGTGGCGCCTCAAGGCGTCACGTTGTGCGGCCTTGGAAGGTTCCTTGTCCTGTCTGGAGCCCTTAGGTTCCTTGTCCTGCCTGCGCAAGTAGTGGGACTTTGCTTTAGCCTTCAAAGAAGGACGTTTAGATGGATTGTCGTCTGCCATGTTAGGTAACAATACTAGCAAAGGCGGTTGGCTCGCCCAGAATAGGCCTGGATGAGGCCGGGTGAAGGTGAAGCTGGCCCTCTCCCCCTTTTGGAATTTGTAGTGTACAGAGATAACAGTGAGGTATCTGAATAATATAGTATGTACAGGAAAAAATAGATACTCTATTTGTAATTCCTTTGATTTCTTTTTGTTTGTTCTTTTTATCTTTTTCTTTTTTTTTTTTTTTTTGTACGCAATATATATACAGGTTATCCGTAAGTGTCTATATATCTATGAAAAAAATTATTACTGTACAAAAAAACAGAAATTATTATTATTATTATTTTGCAAATATATTCCTTTTATTCTCGAACAGTAACAGTAACTGGTATCTCAGTACAGGCCGGATCAGTCAAATAAACGCCTGAGGCCTATGTAGAAGAGAGGGCCTCTGGCAGCAGGCCTCCAGACAAGGGAAAACAAAACCGGAGGGGGCTGCAACTTCGCCCAAAACGGACTGCGGGAGGCCAACTAAAATAAAAGAGCGAGCCAGGTAGAAAGAAATGGGCAGCAAAGCTCTGACCCAAGGCCTGGGGCTCTAATTCACCGCAGCTAGAATCAGAAAAAGGCGCCCGACCACGAGGCGGAGCCAAAATGGCGACCGCGAGCTGAACTGCGTCGGGACGCGCTTCGGGACGGAAAAGGAGGGCTTTGCCGGTCAGCTCGGCACGCCTAGGGCCTTAGGGGCAATAACCCTCCCGGTCGGCGTTTGGGGTGGGGGGAATCCAGCAGTAAATGAAAGAAAAACAACGCGTGCCACGAGGCAACGCGGAGGCAGCGATGCGATCTGATAAGGATGGGGGGTAGCGCTAAACGCGCTGCGAGCCGCAGCTTCGTCTCAGGGACGAGGGAAAATTTTCCCTTAAGTCCAGACCCTTTGCGCAGGAGGAGAAAGAAGGCAAACCTTATCAGAAAGAGAAATAGGAAGGAAATCTGCGATCAGCCAAGGAGCTCTCTAACACACAGCCTGACTCTTCGAGGCTGAGCAAAAGACTGGGGAGGCGCTCCGCGATGTCACGTGAGGGGCGGAGCGTTTCCTCATCTAAAGCTCAGCCTGCAAGAAGAGGACTCGAAGCACATCCCAGTCTCTGGATGCTCCGAGCGGCTCGAGGGAGAATAGAATACTTTATTGGGCAAGTGTGATGACACACAAGGAATTTGTTTTGGTGTAAATACTCTGAGTATATATAAAAGAAAAGATACATTTGTTAAGAATCAAGAATCATAACGTACAACACTTAATGATACAATTGTCAGATAATAGTAGCCATGTAGTTCAAGTGATGTTTCAGGCTGATCATGGTAGAAGCTAGTTTTAAGAGAGCTGATAGAAAGAAATTCAACAGCAGCAATTTTCATCGTTATTCCTGGGGACAATATGCCTTCAAATTAAAAAAAAATCAACACCATTTTAATGTGGCTCATTAATCACAGAGCACCCCCAAGATTTACTTTAGGGAGTTAGTCAAGGAACTGTCAGAGCAGTTTAAAGATCATGACAGTGCTTATGGGGTAAGAAAGAGGAATGTCTTGGCAAGGGTGGAACTCTGGTAGTTTTGAAATAATGCAAACTGTAAATTGCAATAATTAAAAATAAAAGAAAACTTATAAAAACTACACGGTTTGGTCCATTTTAAATCAATCTTAACAAATACAGCAAAGCTTGTTTCTAGTGCACTATAATTTGAATACATCTATTAGTCCCAGAAGGGTTCAAGGCATGCAGCCAGATGAACTTGATGTGTGAGGGACTTTTTTGCATCATACAGAAGCAATTCAAAACACCACAACCAAGATTTATGGACACATGTCCTAAAAATATGAGTCAATAAACTATTTTCAGCCATTCTTAACTACCTAGTTTTCCTATTTACCCATGGATATGAAACTGAGTAAAACTATTTTAAAATTTCATACTATTGTGTATTTTTAAAACAAGATACCACAAGTATTATTTTTATATCGTATGGGCATATAAATGTCATTCAACCTAACTCCTACGTTATACAGGTAGTCCTCGACTTACAACAGTTTACTTAATGACCATTCAAAGTTACAACAGCACTGAAAAAAGTAATTTTTGATCACTTTTCATCTCCATGGTCACGTGATCAAAATTCAAATGCTTGGAAACTGAAAATGGGAAAGCCAGATTCGCTTAACAATCATGTTACTAATTTAACAACTGCAGTGATTCACTTAACAACTATGGGAAGAAAGGTCATAAAATGGAGGAAAATTTAATAAATGTCTCATTTAGCCACAAAAATTTTAGGCTCAATTGTGGTCGTAGGTCAAGGACTACCAGTATTGCATATGTAAATGGGTTTCATTTAAACTCAAACACGAAAGAAAAGAAATGGCATGAAATGTACAGTCCTATGGCCCAATCGTTTATGAAGAGTTTGTAATATTTTTGAATCAAACTATGATTTTATTCTTCAAATAAACTCCTGGCAACTGCTTGGACAAGTTTTTACAGATTACTTGGCAAGAGGTTTGGAAGTAGTTTGCCTTCAATTTTTTTTCCCCTACGGCTAGGATTACCAGATATTTAACAAGGTAAAGGAGTGCACAGACAATTAGAAAACACACTATTTAACTCTCATTATATCCATAAGAAAAATTACAGAGAAAAACTGCAAAACTACAAAATACATGGGCCTCAAGTATATGAAATTACTTTTTCCAGAATTAGAAAGGCTGGTTCTTCAATCGCAATATTTTTCCAACAAATCTTTATTTTCAAGAACATATGCTGACAATCATTTAGTTGATGCTAGCACACTATACAAATTTCACCATAGAAATCTAGGACAAGTCATGTGATCTATGGAGTACAGTGAAATTGAATTTGAAGAGGCTGAATAGAAACCGAATATTGGAATCAAGAAATAAATTAAATAACAAAATTCAAGGCTGTTCATTCTATTGATGACAATGGGAAAGAAACAAACAAGTTACAAGGTCACAATACACAAAATTTGAATGACTACTGAAAACAGTCCAAATATTTTTAAAAAAACAAAAGCACTAAGCCACTCAAAATTGAACAATATTTTATTTTAAAGCTATGTTTGGTAGATAGAAGACACCAGAATAAAAAGGAGGACATATCCTCCTTCTGCCAAATGTCTGGTAACTCTACCAAGAATTCAGAATGTATGGCCCAAGGTCACACTGATCACTTTGTGTTAAAGCAGGATTGCAACTCAAAATCTTTTAGTTTCTAACCTGGTATCTTAACTACTGCACCAATTGATTCTCCTCAAGAATTGACTGGTTATAAAGTAGGAGTGGTTTGTTGATCTGGTTGTTTTTATAAACATCAGATACTATAGAATATGCTTTCAATGTTCCTTATATAAAATAGTATGAAAGTATTAGCGAATTCTGAAAATAAGAAAGTACAGGCTAACAATGCATAATATCTTTTTTTATAGAATATGGGGATAACCTTGAAGAATTAACACAAGAACAGTTATGTAATTAACAATTTAGCTATGAAATGGCTGTCTTGGACACTCCTGGTGACAAACAGCTATCAGGAGAATTGTGGGCAATCTCATGTCCTCTCCTTGTCTGGAGAGGAATTATAAAGAGCTGGTCTACTTGCCAGCTCTTCATTCTGCCAGCATCATCATCTCCACTTTTTAGGGCCATCTAAAAAATCTGCCATTTCTTTCCTGGAAGTCTCAGGGTCATAACAATTTTTAATTGAATTTATAATGATCTGTCCATGTAGTCATTAGAGTCAAAAACAACTTGATGGCATCAGTTTCACATTTCTATGAATCTGATATTTCTGTTTCTCATGTGACCATTCTTATTTTAATCTATCTCATTCTCTTGCTAGATTGAGATTTTTTAAACAAAAACTTGCACTATAACTTTTATTCATTTTTGTGCACACTGTTCCAAATGTTAACATTTTTGCTTAATATTTTGCAGTTTTTGCAAATTATTTTGCAGTGATTATGCACTGATTATGCACACTATATTTTGTCTAAATAGTATTTGTATGTGTTTCTTTTCTCTAATACTTCTTGTTTGATGACTTGCTTTGCAGAATTCAGAGAACAATTAGAAGGCAATTTTATTTTTTTCTTAATATAAAGAAATCATTCAAGCAGTTTAAATCTAGCTAGAAGAAACTTCAGTGGCAGTAGTCTACTAAGTAATTTAATTTTAAATTAAGTCAATACAATGATAATTTCCTGTTTTTATAAATTAACTTCTGTATACTTCAAAATTAAAATGTAAAACACAAAAGCATTTGGAAGCCCAATACAATAGGCATCATGCATTTACTTATTTTGTACTCTGAGAATCTTCTTCACAAAATGTGGTATTATTTATAGTATCTTCTGAATAGTCAATTCAAATCGCAAGCCTTTCTTTCACTTGAGCTGCTTTTGGTCCCAGCTGACCCAATGTAATAATCCTACAGTATTACAGTTCAATTGACCTACACAAAGCTTTGCATTTTTACATCAGGACAGGGAAAAAAAAAACGCCATCAGATAACGTGTAACACTATAATAATAGGAATTTCCTCCTGCCATTCAGCCTGCATGGAAGAACAGAAGCTCTGCTTTCTCTGGTAAACACGACTCTCCTGTTCTCTGACTTTGGCATACAAAGCAATTAGGATTGCTCGCTGGGATACCCCGCCTTGCTAGCATTACTGCTCTAGCCGTGTGTGTGTGTGTGTGTGTGTGTGTGTGTGTGTGCTCTTTTGAGTCAGTGTTGACTTCTGATGATTGCCCAAACTAGTCCCTGCAATTTCTTCCGCAAACTTTCAGAAGTGCTTTGCCATTGCCTCCTTCTGTGACTGAAAGAGAGTGATTTGTCCAAGGTAACACAGCTGTTTCATGCCCAAGGCAGAACAAGTACTCACATCTCCCAATTTGTATCCTCATGCCTCAATCATTACACCAAACTTACTCGTGACATTAGCTCACAGCAAACATCCTTTCACTGTAGATCCAGACTCGTTCTTTGTCTACAATCTCAGTCCTCAGCACTGGAAATAATATATAATACTACTTGTAGTGCAGTACAATTCCCTTCCTTGGGCATTTAATTTTGTCTATTACAAACCTCCTTCTTTCACAAGAGCTGTGGTGATGCAACTGTTAGAATGCAGTACTGCAGGCTAATTCTGCTGATTGCCGACTTGACAGCAGTTCAGTAGTTCGATTCTCACCAGCTCAAGACTGATTCAGTCTTCCATTCTTCCGAGGTTGGTAAAATGAGGACCCAGATTGTTGCGGGAAATATGCTGACTATAAACCTCTTGGAGAGGGCTGTAAAGCACTATGAAGCAGTATATAAGTCTAAGTACTATCGCTATAACTTTAAAGAAGTAAATTTTAAAACGAACAAAAACGTTATTTGTAGATAGGAAGCCTTTAAGAAAAAAAAAAAAAAGCACAAGCTATCCCAGCATTCTTTTGCTTTGTATTTCCTTATCACTACTGGCATATGTATCATACAAATTTATATCTACAGAATTATCAATGTATTAAATGAAGCAGTCTAATTTTATTTGATAGATGTACATCCCATGTTTTCTTTAGGAGCCTAGCATGAGATGTGTAGCAGTTAGTCATTCATTTTAACTCACAACCATCCAGTGAGGTAGCTTAGTCTGAGAGAGAGTGAGTGAGTTACTTGGTTTAAAGTCATCTAAAATGAGTAGCCATAACTGAGAATGGCCTTAAACTTGAGCCTCCCTAGTCCTAGTCCAACACTTGAACTGTTATACCATGGTGACTCAACCACCTTTGCTGGTGGTTGAAAAACAAATTTGGTTCACCAGAGATGACTGGGCAAGTTGCTTCTACAACTTTATACACAAATATGGGGACCTGTGCCAAAGATACACACAGAGAGTCGGGTGTTTCTATGCAGTGGCATTTGCATATTCACCTGCAGAAGTGTTATTTTACTCGGTACTAGTATCATATTCTCAAACTCTCTTAAAATCCAAGTCCCTCTGCGCAAGACACTACATCCAAATTGGTCTGTTATGTTTTCTAATATTATTCTTTTTAATCAAGAGCCAACAATAGAAACTGGGTGACTGGTTTTATTTGAAGGACATATATAGCAACAGATTCTTTTCAAAGAACACAAAACACAATGGTTCCTATTCTTCACACGCTAACACTTGTGTAGCCCTAAGGAAAACAAATTGTCATATTCTCTTTTATTGCACATTCTAGTGCAAACCAGCTGCAAATACATCTTTATTCACTCAACCAAGCCTGATTTATGGTTGCCTAGTTAACCCACCAGCTCAGGCACTCCAGATGCTGCACTGCCTCCACGGCTGCTGCTGCTGCTGCTGCTGCTGCTGCTGCTACAAATGCAGAGATTCTCCATCTGGCTGTTTTGAAACCCTGACATTCCTAGCACATCTTACCTCTTCAGATGCTGTGCAGCACAACAGCAGACCATGGTCAGATGCAAAAGGAAAACAGAAAAACAGTTTATAGCTTCCCCTCATCTTCCTGTGGCTTTTGTGACTGCAATAAAGAAAGTGTTCTCCACACTTTTCAGTCAGGGATGGCAAAAGGAGGTCTGCAGCAGGTAAATGGAGGACGAGGTAAACGGAGGAGGAGGAGGAGGAGGAGGAGGAGGAGGAGGAGGAGGAGGAGGAAATAATAATCAGCAGGAAAACATTTGTGTCTTGTGGAAAGTAAGTTCTGCTGCATGCCTTCGCCTAAAATCATTTGGGCAACAATCTATGATCTAGAGACTGTTTCTGTTATCATGATCCCATATTCCATTGCTATAGCTCAACTCTTGTTATTCTGTTAACATTTACAGGGCTGAAGATTTGTAGACCACTTCATCATGCCCTTAATTTGTACTTTATCTCTAAAGAAGGGGAGCAATAACAAATGACAACATAAGAATATTGTGAGGTATTGAATCCTTTCTTTTGAACGCTATTGAACCAGAGATCTTTCAAAATACATGCACGTTTTTCTGTCTTAAGATTTTTTTAAATACCAAAAAGGTTCAGAGTGCTTACTTTTTATTCCATGCCACATCGTGCACACAGTCCCAACTCCTCTTTCTGAATCTACACCTTGAACCCAATTGGCTCTTCTGTGTTGCCATGGTACTGAAACCTTTGCAGCTCAGATGGTGATGCATTCCATGGAGAACACTGTTCCTACACTTCCTATCACAGAGGTAACATCACTGCATAACATTAACTCCTTTAGTATCACACACTCTTGTCTGCACATTTTACACGTTTCCCTCCTTTGTCTTCTGCCTCAGTAAGCAGCATCTAAGCATGCTGTGCCTGTCTTATATCTCCAGAAATCAAATTAAGCATCCTGAGGAAAAAAAAACCAGCAGACTATGTCATCTTGCAGCTACTGTGATGCCAAGTGCATTTTAATGAGGGTCTTATAATGTTTTCAAAATTAAGAGTATATATAGCATCAAGAAGGATACAATTTTCATTATCATACATATAACTGAAACTCTATAGTTAACCATGTTTATCACCTCCCCTAATGGGGACAATGCATTCTTTAACTACTCCCATTCCACTCAATAAGTAACTGAGATCTGAAAATGAGGACACAGTTCTTGGAGAAGGATGGCTACCATACTTGATAGGAGAATAATAGAAAAAGCAGAATTAGCAGGTTAGATCAAGAAATTAGTGAAGTTTCCTTGTAAAATGAATCAATTTCAGTCATTCTACATGCCCTCTCCCAAATCTACTCTTCCCAAGTCAGTGTTCTCCAGACATGTTGTACTATAAATTCCCATAATCCCAATTTGCATAATTTTCATGAGCAGATGATAACTGATGGCTTCAGATATTGTTTTTCTGGGGAAAATACTTGAGCTATTATGTAAAATTCTACCTCACATAAGAAGGCAGATCCTTAGGAAGCTGTACAAAAGAACGAAAGCATGTGAACATACAAATCAAATGAAAAGCCAAGGTCAGGTCAGATCCTTTTTTTTTTTAATACAGTGGGATTGTAAACCAAGACAAGTATCTGTTAGATCAGACTGCATAATTGGAGATAGTTCAAGAGTGGTTACTGGGATCAAAAAATATCTCAGAATCAGAAATGGGAGAAGTAAACATGAAAAATGTAGCCACTGTTGTTTTTGCTTTTCCTGTGTAAATTATAATTCTATTTATTTCATACTTCAGACTGACTGAATACATACAAATACTGAAAATATTCAAATATTATCCACATTTTCAACCATTTCTTGCTTATTTTTTCAGTCTAATTACCATAAAAAGGAAGGCATGAAGACTGCTTCTAGTAAAAATATTGGCTTTTCTTTCTTGTGGTTCCTCCTGATGACCAATTCTCTTTCAAGAATTGCAGTTTCCTAAACAGATGTGCTTTACCTGGACCAGGTAACTGTCATAAACTGCAGGCTTTGGGTATCCCATGACTGAAATAGGTTAGGCAGAAACCACTTTCAAGTTATATTGCAGAGAGAGATATACAGCCATTATATCAAACATATAATTTGCTACTTGATATGCTGAACAAGTTTGGTTCTTTTGCTTCCTATTTCCAAAGATAAATATAAAAGAAAGGTGGTGGAGCATATTCTCAATCATTTGGTCACACTAGATTCCATCATCCTATGTTACATACTTGCATGTTCCGTGGAAAATGAATTCTTTATTTAAACATCCTCGTTGTGCAAACATCCGCTCAGCAAGTAGGAGTATCTGGCTGACCTTATCTGGGCTTAGAAACTAAGACAGATTGGGTGCAGTTACTATCTGGATGGGAAAATGAAAACCAGAGCTGTAGGATAGATTAGGATTCCTCATGCTAGGAAAAAACAATGACAAACTATTTCCCTATTACTGGCAAGAAAATGAATGGATGTCTCCATTAAATCACCAGGAGTTGAGTTCAATTTAAAGGCAATTTAACTTTACAGTTACGTAAAATATTGACAGAACACAAACATAGCTTTTTATGCACCTACATTTATCAGGTTACGAGGATGTCAAGATTTCTAATGCAAATTCCGAAATATACTTTTCATTATTGCATTGTGATCTTAGCAAATGGGGAAACTTTCCTTTAGGCATGGCATAATTTGTAATTTAGTAAGAAACTCTCCTAAAGTGAAACTATTTCAGACATTTAATTTCAATAATAGAGACCAAGCATGATTTTGAAAACAAAACAAAACAAAATTTGTGCAGGACAATATTGTTAGAAAAAGAGAAGACAAATTCTTAAAAAAGGAGAGAACCAAAATTCAAGAGAGTGAGCTTCATACAGCCTGTTAAATATGCAGCATATAAACTTTTTTTTGTACTTTTATATAATTTCTTATCGTTAAGACCTAAAATGAACCCTAACCAAAAGAAAAACTGCAGCAGGTATGATAGTCTTCATACCATCTGCTTAACAACACAGATGGCTGAAAGCAAATATCCTCAAATTATACTCTTTGCATCTGGTTTCCTCTTAAATATAAATTTATGCTAAAGGCCTCTTTCTTGATATGCCATCATCTCGGCAGGCAACAGATAACAGCCAACTATTAGACCTTACAATCAAGACATATATTTAATCCCATATTAATTATCATCATTTCTCACACTACAAAAGAATAATCTTCACCATTAACAAAAGGAATCTGTAGTATAATTTATTCTCTCTCCCACTCTGTCTCTCTCTTTCTTTCTCTTTCTCCTTCTCCCCCACCCCCATAGCTAATCTAAATAATTGGTTGCTTAAATAATGAAAGTTATCTTGTTCCAATTTTGGTCAGACAGAGATGGTAATCTGAAAAAATGTTGAATAGTATTTAATCATAATCAAGGTAGTTGATAAATCGTAACCCTGGCCGTGAAAATTTGACTTAAGCCCAGAGTCAGAACAGTGGGAGCACCAAAGGCAATGCTTTTAGCTATTCAGCAAGAAACACTGAAGAAGTGAAAAAACTGGGACCTTGGTTTTAGTAAGTGGTAAAATACAGTTTGCACAAACCAGTTTCTTTTGATGCTAGGTTCAGAAATATTTGTTTCTCTTTTTAAGTCAATTTTAATAACAAATGATTGCTTTTATTTAGCCAGAGTTCATTAAATCACAGTGATTTTATTCATACCTAATGCTAAGCTATCATGAATCAATTGATATATCCCATTAAGTCAAAGCAAACAATCTATATTATGGCAATATGACATAGTGTGTGTATAATCAAACCTTTATTCCTGCATTGATATTGTGAGAATGAAGGTGAGAGAGAGACTCATTGCAGCAGATAAACATATATTTTGGAATCATCACATATATATGCATTGCATATATATATATATATATATATATATATATATATATATATATATATATATATATATATATATATATATATATATATATATATATACATACATACATACATACATACATACATACATACATATAGTTCCAAAGTATTTTCCTGGAAGATGTAATTGTTGTTGTTTTTTTTGTGAAGAAACGCAAGCACTTTTGGGTTTTTTGTTTGTTTTTCATAAGTGTAGATCATCTCAGGATTAACATGCACCTTCTTCAACATTTTTTCCCCAAATGCCATCACGCTAAACAACTAATTCCCACAACACTGACAAATTATTTACTAAGACTGTATTACTATTCTTCTTCTCATCCTTCCTAGTACCTATCTCTTCCCACTTATGACTACAACTGTGTTGCTTGTATCTTTACAATTTATATTGTTTTATGTGTTTCCTAGTATGTTTTGATTGCTTATTAGTAACCTATGACTATCATGAAGTGTTGTATCTTATGATTCTTTTTTTTTAAACAAATTTTATTGTTTTTCACATTAAAAACAAAAATCTCTTTTTAGTGGACAACATATTTCCGGGTCATCACCTTTACATACAAATATGACAGCAATTATACATTCATATATGCATACTTAATTCTATTATTACCTTTTCCATTCCAAATTTTCAGTAAGGAGAGAAACAAACACATTAATTCTAGCCTCTTTCATTAATCTCAATCAAAACATCTTTTTGTTTCATTTCAGTTATTTCAAATATAATCCTTTAATATTTATTTTAAAAATAAAGATAAACAATATGTGTTTGCCTAATAATAATAATGATGATGATAATAATAATAATAAAGTTACCAATGTCTCTCCTTGCTTTTAATAGTCTATGTTAACTTATTAATTTAGTTGGTTCTTTAGTCTGTCATTCCCTTTCCGTTACACATTCTTTTTATAAATTCTAGATTAATACAAATTTTAACACTAAAAAAAAAACACAAGTATAGGTTTCCCCCCTTTTACTGTTTTGAGTGTGACACCTCAATGATTAAAATATACCTTTATTCCCTCATCTTGATTCCCAATAAACAATTATTTTTAAGAAGTTACAATAATAATCATTACATCTTTTCATTTGGATTCCACAGCATATTTTCCCCCCTTGATTTTTAATAAGAGTCATCAGTATCTATATTACCCTATTTTCTAAATATTTTTCATTGCAGAAATATTCTTATTACCCCTTGTCACCCTGCAGAATCCCCTTTTTAATTCATCAACCATTATCTCTGAAAAAACAATTTCTTTTCAACATTTTACTATTTCCGTATTTCTTTATTTCATGCACCCGTTTCTTACTGCTTCTCCTCCCCCTCTTTTCCCCATATCTTTTCTCATTCCAGTTTATATCCCTCTCTTTCTTAATATCTTCCTTTCCTCTTTTCTGCTGGGTCTTTCTGCCTTTCCCGACTTCACAGGTATTCCCCCTTTTGATTGCCTTCTTAAATCTCAACTTTTTAACCTTCCTTCTTTCCCCACTTCTTCGTAGTGTTCTTTGTGTTGTCTATTTAAAATGTCTTCTCCTTGAGTCGACTCCTCCTCCTCTGAAGCTTTCTTCTTTTTCTTCAATCACCATTTCCATTTTTTTCTAACACAAAGTGATTTGCCTCTTTCCTGTAGTAATTCTCTCATATTTTTAAGTTCCATTTTTAATTCCTGAAGAGATATCATCATTACACACTCTTATATTTTATGATTACACACACAAAAAAAAAACACTTTTACTTTCCTTCTTTCAATTTTCTAAAGTTCTCAGTTATTCCAGCCGAGGGTCTATACCAAAAACATCAATCAATCCCACAGTCAGTCTTTCCTTGCTTTTTTCTTTATTCTGGTTCTGCTTTCACTTTCTAAGATTCTTACTTTGTTTCAATATTTCTTTAACGTTATATCCACACAAGCTCATTCAGAAACAGGATGCTTTCCCTTTTGTTTGAGCTCAAGTTTTTGTCAAAAGGTGGCATTCTCCATTATACAAAGTCTTCACCTTTTTCCCCTATTTTTTTATTTAGGGTTTTTCGAAACTCAATATTCCAGCACAGTCCAGTCTCCAATTTGTAAACTTTATTATTATTATTATTTTTGACAATCTTAAGTCCAGCTTTATTTTATGCCTGTTTATTCCCAAAATATTTTAGTCCAATTTAGTTAAATCTTTAGTTCCAGCTTCTTCCTTTCCCAGTTCGAAGCCCCACTTAGCTGTCAAAAATATTTTCTTATTTTTTTTCCTGTCCCTTTGTAATTTCGCCGCTCACTTTTCTTTTCTTAAAAATTCCATATTACCTTAATCCCGGGGTACTTTTGTTTAGTTGTATTGCCCAGTTGTCCCGGTTCAGATGTTATCCACCTCTTTCTTCCCTCCTGCACAAATCTTAATCCAGCTGAGTTCTCCTCTTTGGGGTGGCCATTTTAAACCACCGCTGTTGTCTTCGGGGGGAAAAAGACCAAGCCCAAGGGCGGAGATGTGGCTCCCCTCAACCTGGCTTGCGGCTTCCCCTTACTCCGCCGCCCCTCCAAGGCAGCTTCAGTCCTTAATCGTAATGATCGGGGCTCTCTAACAAAAGAGCACGGACCATAGCCGCAGAGAGTCGTGATCTACGGTCCGTCAGTGAGAAGGCTCCGCCTTCTTCCGTATCTTATGATTCTTGATGAATGTATTTTATTTTTTCGTTATGTACACTGAGAGCATACACACCAAAGACAAATTCCTTGTGTGTCCAATCACATTTGGCCAATAAAGAATTCTATTCTATTCTATTTACAACAGTAGTTCTCAACCTGTGGTCTGCTGAGCCCGGGGAATGTCATCCCAGGGGTTTGTGAAGCTTTAAGAAAAGTTATGATTTAAATCTTGAATTAAGTTTGGGGGGGGGGGGTTCCATGGCCATGGTCCATGGTCACAAAGGTATTTCAAGGGGGTCCGTGGTGATGAAAAAATCGAGAATCATTGATGTACAAAGTTCAGATCCATCTATGAGTGCTGAACAGATTCAAAATAGTGAGAACTCTCTATGTTTAATATTTTATGTCTACAGGAGACTGTTACAATCACATAACTTTTGGCTCTTCTGTTCAAAGCCCTTATATATTACTTCACTAGCAACAGATACATACCAACATGATTTCAGTTTTCTTAAGTAAGATCTATCTTGTTTCTACTTGTTTCTGTGCTGTCCTTAGGCAACCTCATCTTCCATACTAAATTCTGTCTTAGGCCCTTCTTGTTCTAGAGAATTTCACACATTAATTCATATTCTTCTTTAAATGATCTATAATAAAATATATTATTTAGACTCTTCCACTAACACAGTGAGTCTACTAGGAAAGGGAAGAGAGGACAGAAAATGTTACAAAATAGCACCTTTAAACACCTTGCTTTTTAAAATGCTTCTTCTCACACATGAGGAAGTAACAATATAGTTAAGCTGTAAACTTTTTGTTACATTTGTTTTAAATATTTTCAAAGCTCTCTACAGTTGAAAGTGTATCAAACTGCTTTTGAAGTGTATCCTTTTGTTGTTAATCTTTGGTTAATTCTTGTTAAATGTCAATTCATCGTGTTTACTAGTGATTCTCATTCTGCTCTTTTGAATCTCATTGTTTAATGATACAAATATACAGAAAACAAACTCTGTTTCTAACTCATAGTAGTTAGAGTCCTGCAGTAGCACTAGGGACATTCCCGTAGATAAGTCTAGTTTGATTAACGGTGCTTTTTCAAAAAGCAACTGGTTCATTTTTTTCCTTAAGAAGAAAACATTTTGCTTCTCATCCAAGAAGCTTCATCAGTTTATTTATTTATTTATTTGATTTGTCAATCGCTTACAAGATAATAGGTATAAGTATAAACATGGGTAAGAATACAGGAAATAGGTACGAATAAATGGGGACAAAAGGACAGGGACAGTAGGCACAATTGTGCACTTATGCACACCCCTCTTAGGAATGGGGTGAGGTTAATAGTGGATAGTTTGAGGTTAAAGGAGTGGGGGTTAGAGGATGTAACAACAGTCAGGTATTTTGCATTCCAGGCATTGACCACTCTGTTGCTGAAGTCGTACTTTCTGCAATCAAGTTTGGAGTGGTTTACATTGAGTTTGTATCTGTTGTGTGCTCTTGTATTATTGTGGTTGAAGCTGAAGTGGTCATTGACAGGTAGGACATTGTAGCAGATAATTTTGTGTGCTATGCTTAAGTCTAACCGTAGGCGGTGTAGTTCAAGGTTGTCCAAGCCCAAAATCTCAAGCCTGGTGATATAGGGTATTCTGTTGCGAGCAGAGGAGTGTAGTACTCTTCTCGTGAAATACTTCTGGATTCGCTCAATTGTATTAATGTCTGATATGCAGTGCAGATTCCAGACTGATGAGCTGTATTCGAGTATTGGTCTGGCAAAAGTTTGTATGCTCTAGTTAGCAATATTTCTGGAGGAGAAGCTTCGTAAGATTAGATTTACAACTCTTAATGCCTTTTTGGCAATGCTGTTACAGTGACCTCTGGCACTTAGGTCATTTGATATGAGTACACCAAGGTCATTGACAGAGTGAGGATCATCAACTAAGTCATATCCGCCTAGTTTGTATTTGGTGTACTGATTTTTTTACCAATGTGTAGGACAGAGCATTTGTTGGTCGAGATTTGAAGTTGCCAATTGTTTGATCATTCAGACACATAATCAAGGTTTCTTTGAAGGACAGTAGCATTTTTAGTGGTGTTGAATAGTTTTATGTCATCCGCAAAGAGGACACAGTTGGTTATAAGGTGACCGCAAAGGTCATTTATATGGAGTATGAAGAGTGCGGGTCCTAGAAGGCTGCCTTGGAGAACACCGCTGTTAACTGGAACAGGGTTTGATATAGCGCTCCCTATTTTTACTAATTGTTGCCTGTTTGACAGGAACACAGTAATCCACTTATGAAGGGATCCAGTAATGCTGTAAAAGTTGAGTTTTAATAGTAGTTTGTCATGTACCACTGAATCAAAGGCTTGGCAGAAGTCTATGTAAATTGCATCTATAGCTTTACAGTTGTAACCTCTAATTTGATCACTTTGATATTACTCACTCTACAAGATTCTTGGATAGATAAAGATGGAATAGAGAGATGACTCAGGACCTTGGGAGGAAAATACAAGACATAAATGTAGGCAATAAATTAAGTTATCAGGCAAGTCCGCATGTATGTATGAAACCATACACAGAAAAGCTGCTATAAAGAAAAACTGTGGAAAGAGTCATCTATGTGAGGAAAAAATACCTACCTATAGAAACACAACATACAAACAATACAAACACACCAACATCGAGCCAAGACTCGACTCACCGTAAACCAGACAAGGTTTTTTTTATAACACAACCCTGACTAGGAAATGCCTTCTGAAGAACATGAAATCAGGTCCTTCCTACTAGGTTTTAGACATGGAATAAAACTACTGGTAGACTTCCAAAACTTTTATTTTTATCTTTATTTTGTTGTAATTTTAGTGGCCTGTAATATTTTTTTTACAAATGTATATGTACTTTATGCCTCTCCATTGGGCAAAAATTAATTTATAACTCATTTTAATAAATAAGTAAGTAAGTAAGTGTTTCCCCAACCATGATTTGGAGCAAGTGAATAGATTAATTATTACTGATGTGGATTTTGGTTTGGTTTGGTTTTGGAGGGGGAGTGAGGTCCTGGGTTTTATATGTGGTGGGTTTTCTAGTTTTAATCTCTGTAAGACCCAAAATCACATGTGTGGGCAGATGTATAATTCAAATTAATAGGAAGTGTTTGGGGTTGAGGTGGTAGAATGACATTATATCTGTTTTTGCTTTGTTATTGTTTTATTCCAAATATCTATTAAATACTATTAGAAAGGCGTCATAGTCAGGGGATCTAATGCTATATAACCAGTATTCTCAAACTTTGGGGATTCTCAAGTTAAATAAAACTCTATTGTTCTTATTATTTTTAAAGCTGATTGAGTTTTCTCAGCTATAGAGGGAGTCCTGTTTAAACTTGTTCCCACTTTCCCTGAGCAGATCAGGAAGATACTTGCAAGCCCAAAGTAAGTTTTAAGAGGCTAAACCTACACACCATATGTCCAGACCATATGCCAATCACAAAAGCTGCATTATTATTTATTAACTACATTCATGAGAGGAGATCACACACATTCATTAATTCAGAACCTTTAAAATATCAAATATATATTTGTATGTCTATGCATATATGTAAAAATGCAGGATGAAGAACCAAATTGGTTGCTTAGAAGTGCTTTTTTCTGACACCTCTGAAGTTTCTCCAGTAGTCTCAGGAATACCATTCAAACCAAAACTCTAATGATGATAGAAGTAGTAATTCAATACTCTGAATGCAGTATGGAACAACCTAATAATTTTATAAGGTATTTTACAGTTGAGGAATAAAATACAGTACATTGCAGAAAGATTAGTAGATGAAATGCAGATACAAAATGCCCTTTTCACTGCATGGCTCTGTGTTCAACAGGGTGTCTAAGTGGAATTCCTCTCCATGTTAAGTAGGTTAGTAAACATAAGTTAATACCTTTTTTTTTTAAACAATCCAAGGCAATTGTTAAAAGGGAACCTAGAAACTACCTTACTGAATCTGTCAAAATCCTCTATATTCTTCCATACTACAAGAAGAACTGGTAATTACTTAGCCTCAATGACAATAATCCTATTATGCCATTGATTATAATATATATTTATTTTACGCATAATGCTACATGTTACATCACAAACTATTATCAGTTGTCATCATCATCATCCTTTCTTAACTGAGCATGTGTGGAAAGGAAATATAATGCCTGTGACAGTAGCCGTTACAAATCTATAGACATGTGACCACTTTGAAAACCACTTTCTATGTTTCAGTCTGGGTTGCAGATCAACCCAGTCATAAAACAAAAACTAGGCCAAAGAGAAAAATGGTTGAGTATCTCAATAGGAAACATACATCTCTGAACATGGTAGTCAATAGAAGTATAACTACTATACCAAATGCACATTGTGTAAAAATAGAGATTTCCCCCTCACAAACACACACCACACACACTAAGGGGACTAAAGTCATGTAAAACTTATTCAGAGGGCATAAATTATGTAAACATTTATACTTCTCTCTTTGCCTAAGGGAGGCTGGATGGTATATACCATTCTAAGAAATAATTGAATATGAGATGGATCTCTGCCTTGCTTGCATGCTCAGTATTTCTGGCTCAACTAGAGAATTAATAATGAAAATGATCAACATGCTAAAAAAAAAAAAAACAGAATCCAAAATGCAACACTATTTTTCTTGTCAGCTCATCTTCAGCCTTACTTTGAAAAGCTAATTACATGCTTTGAAAAGCATGTAAACATATATGCTTGAGTCTGTAAATGGAAAGGGGGGCGGTATTATAACCTTTTTCTTTTTTTAATAAGCTGTTCAGGATCAAGGATGGCCCAAAAAACAAAAAAAGGAGGGGGAAGCAACAGCAGGGGAAATTGCAGGCAGTAAACATTTCCTGGAGATATAGATACCATTGCAAAGGCCTGGTGTGAAAGCTGAGGTGATATAAGGTCACACACCCACACCCACTCAACAGCAGAGGTCTCTGAAGAAGGAACAGCTATGGGCTAAAACATCTAGGGTGATCAGCAAGACAGAACAGCTTTAAATGGAACATGTCATCAAATGTAATTGTATGCATTGAGGTCCTGAAATCGCAATAGGAATACATTCTTAAAGCACAAAAGTAGGTGTGAGACACAGAGAAGGAGGACGGAAAAAAAGAAGAGTGAAAAAATAATCTGTCTGAAGTAGAAAATAATTACATGAATATTAACAAGAGGCAAAACCCACACCCAGATACCACTGGCTACACAAGAGGCAAACACAAGATTAAAAAACCAAAAGCAATTATTCACAACACAGGTTCCATTTGTGCTACTATTGTTATCCACCAAATGCTTCTGTAAGTATCCATAAGCTAAATTCTTGTTTTTCACTACTTCATGTCCTAAAAAACTTACATGACAGAAAAACATTTATATCCCCATTTAAGTGGGAATATAAGATATATCATCCCAATTTCAGAATCCGCTAGTTATCATAATTTCAGAGCCCATTCAATTTTTCTAGCTGACCCAGAAATACCCATATTGTTTACAAAGATGATACTCAAAACAAATGAATGGTTGTGTTCTAAGATATTTGTCAAGAAGACAACAAGATGAGAAATTAATCTGAACTTATTTTCCTTTGAAGAGCATAAAATCATAACCAAGACCTAAAATTATTAAACCAATAATCACAAAGCTATTACGTTCCATACAACTGCAGGTGGATAACTTCTAAAGACATCTAACTCTGTCATGCTTGATTTCAAAGCAGAAAATTTATATATAAATTTTAACCAGAGGACTGGTTAAAAAATAAGTTGGGGGGAAAAAGGATCACGTCTTTTCAAACTTCTTGCAAATTGACTCCAACAATATTATTAGTCTTACCCAGACTCTCTTTGTAACAGAAGCATTCCATGCTGCAACAGCTCCCAGTTTTATATTCTAAAATACCATCCCTTTAATCAAGTCTTTTGCTTTGCTATTTAAAATTATTAAAGAATGTAAAGTGCATTTTTCATGAATGGTTGAGTTCCAGCCATGTTCCATCATGACCCTTAGTACAGTGGCCCTCAAGCTTTTGGCCACTAGGGACCAGTTCCATGGAGAGAGGTTTTTCCACAGACCGGAGGGGGTGTGACTTCATGTGCTGCCCATCGCGCAGATGGGGCTTCACTCGTTTGTGCAGCCCAGTTTCTGACATGCCGTAGCCTGCTGCTGGTCAACAAGCCAGGAATTGGGGACTCCTGCCTTAGTGCCTGCATTATATCTAGTATCCTTCGCCCCAAAATGATAAGCAATCTTATATTTGCAGTGCACTCAGGCTGTAGATGTATTGTTTCTAATGTGTGCAGTTGAAAAGAAGAAAAACACACACATCCATATACATATATTAACGTAATTAGACTGCTGGCTGAAGTCATCTTAAAAGTAAAATAATGTATTGCTATAACAAAATCTGCCAATGGAACACATGTTACAAACATGTCTTTTATTTACAAGTGATGGGGTACATTTATTGGACATGTTGCAAAAGAAGTGTGGGGGGGGTGGGTTCATAGGTTTTATTATATGTGGATTTTAAAAAAATATTAAACTGCCCAGAGTCACCTATGTATGAGTTGAGCAGTTATATAAATTTGTTCAATAAATAAATAAGCAAGCAAGGTGGACAATCATATCTTGAAGATGCTAATTTGGATTTGTACACTGAGGAAGGAGTTGAGCTAATTATAAAGGAAATTAAAAAGGGATGTGAATCAATAAAGGAGAATATTTGTAGCTCTGGGTTGAATTAAGGGGTCCTTGGTGCTCTTTGAGCTTGATTGTTTTCTTGCAGATGATTCATTACCCAAATTAGGTATCATCATCATCATCATCATACATACACATACACAAATGGCATAACAGTCTGGAACTGAGGATAAGCATGCAACATCCAGGGCTCAGGAGTTGCCATGGCATCAGATTGTTAGAGAACAAGTGGGTTTTGAGAGTGTCAACAGGCATAGAGATAGAGATGACCCTGTCAACACTGTACTTCGATTACAAAAAAACAACAACCCTAGTAAGGTTTCTCATCAAAGGACTTCAAACAAATTCTACAGTCATAGAATAAGAGACATTTTCTTTATGAATGGCTAACTACCAGGTTAAAAGGCAAAAAGTAAGAACGATAATAATAATTGGTCAATTTTCTCAATGAAGAGAAATAATAAGTGCAGTTCCCTTCATTATCTTTTTGGAACAGCGCTTTTAAATAAGTTCATAAATGCTCTTGTCATAAGAGAAAGCAATATGTTGCCCAAGGTGTGGGTGATATTAAACTAAAATACAGGTAATCCTTGACTTACAATCACAATTGAGCCCAAAATTTCTGTTGCTAAGTGAGATACTTGTAAAGTGAGTTTTGCTCCACCATTCCTTGCCACCATTGTTAAATCACTACAGTTAAGTTAGTAACATGGTTGTTAAATGAATCTGGCTTTCCCACTGACTTTGTTTGTCAGAAGGTGATCACATGAGTCACTTTTTTCAGTGCTGTTATACTTTGAACGATCACTAAATGAACTGTTAAGTCGACAACTATATAAGTAATTGTGAAGAAAGAACTGTTTAAATCAAAATTGGCACACTTGCTTCAATTTCAGAAAATGGAAAGGTGATGTTTTACTTCACATATATCCTGATGGGGTCTGAGCAGTTTGACACTATCCAGGGAAAACTTATTGGGTAACAGTGGATAGCTCAATGAATTTGTTAGCTCTGTGCAGCAGTTGTGAAAAGAGCAAATTCCATGTTATGGATCACTAGGAAAGGGGTTGAAAATAGAACTGTCAACAACAGAACTGTAATGTCCTTGTACAAACTTGGTATATTCACATCTGGAATATTATGCAAAGGTTTGATCACAATTTTTGGAGAGAGAAAAACTATTAATGCTGGTGGAAATGCAGAAAATATCAGCCAAAATTATCAGAAAGTTCAAATACCTTCCTTACTAAAAGAAAAGAAAAAAAAAAGCCAGAATATTTGGGAGTATTTCTCTTGGAAACAGAGCCATTGAAAGAGACTTGGATCAATATATGCAGAATCATGTGTAGCGTTGAGAAAGCAGGTAAGGATGGGTTTTTCGTTCTCTCTCAAAATACTAGGATCGTGGGCCATCCAGTGATCTTGATGAGAAGAAGATTCAGAACAGTCAAAATTAAGCACTTCTTCACGTAGCACGTAATCAAAGTATGTAATTCATTGTTACAAGATGTAGGGGTGTTCACTAATTTGGATGGCTTAAAAGAATTATGAATTCTAAATTATGGTGGCCAAAGCAAAAGGAAACTATGATATATGTTATGAGATATGAGATGAGATATGAGATGATATATGATGATATGATAATACAGAATAACAGAGTTGGAAGGGATCTTGTAGGTAGGCAGGAAATCCTATACCAGGGGTGTCAAACTACATCGTGTGATGTATCTGGACTTTTTTCCTCTTTGTTAAACTGGGTGGGACGGGGCCAGCAAGTGACACATCAGGCCCACGGGCTGCGAGTTTAACACCCCTGCCCTACACCATTTCAGACAAATGGTTGTCCAATCTCTTCTTAAAAATTTCCAGTATTGGAGCATTCATAACTTCTGTAGGCCAGCTGTCCCACTGATTAATTGTTCTAACACTGCCTCTTTCTAAGCATATATTAACTTTTTCAGATTTATTCATCAGGTAGAATGGAGCCCACAACTCAGGAATGCACAATTCCAAAAAGTGTGAATCACCTACCCCTTAATTCCACCTTACAGTCTAAATAAGAGACCTTCCATGAGGGATACTACTACTACTACTTATGAGTACCATATAAACTTCTGATAATTTTTCTTACCCCTCAGAGTGTAAAGTGATGCCTACGGCTGTTCTGATGGTGTTTTCAATCCACCAGATATAAAAACCATACTAAGAGAAAAATAACAAAAAATGTTTCTCATTTCCTCCCAATCTTCCTACCCAAATAGTCATTTGAGGATCTTCAAATAAATATATAAACAACCACAAATGGATCATGGGGTTAAGACATTTAGATAGGATTAGGGGTAAGAAGATATGTGCCCCAGTTTTCTACCAAGAATAGTGTTTAATGTGGTAAAGAATAAAATACAAATAGAGTTAACAAACAAAAGCAAAATGTAATATTAAAAATTAACTGGAGGAAATACATATGTGAAAAATAACACCCATCAAATCTCCTTTTTGCAACAACAAATCAAAATTTAACACTACAATATAGTCAAATCTTAATGACTGTAATAAAAAAATCTGCCTTCTGATCCCCAGACTAAATCGAAATTTCATTTAGCTTTCACTCTAAACTACTTTCATACAGAAAAGCTAAGAAATGCACACAGAAATGTCTTCCTGCCCTCTTTAAACTGACTTCATTTGCACCTGCTAATTTCCATGCAGTGCATCCTGTGCAACTAAGTAGTTAGTGAAAATTATATTTTTACAGGTTTTTAAGCTGGTAAATGGTAGCGTATAATTGAGATGAATTATTTCAGCTTTCACAGTGGAAAATTCCTAGCATTAAATACAAAATGAGGGGTGATTTTTAAATTCAACGTTTTCAAGTTCAGATCAGAGAGCCTGATGAGCCACCTCTCCCTTAAGTTGAAAAGCAGATTTCATGTACAGGAAACATCTATTTAAAAAACCCTGAACCTCTTGGCAACATTATTTTTCCAAAATGCACTGAATCTTGGGGGAGGGGGAGGAACCCTTGCCTCTTCTCGCTGTATCCAACAACAGCATCATGAATGGCCTGATACACTCGGACATTATCAAAACACAAGCATTTCCATTTAGTCCGGGGGTGGAGGTGGAGGTGGTGGAGGAGGAGGAGGAGCGGAAGTGGAGGTGGAGGAGGAGAATGCTATTATTTCTTTCATAAAATTCTTTCATAAAGTAAAATAAGAGGGAAACATTTTCCTCCACTAATCAGACTGTTTCTTTGATAAGTATGACCACATGAAAAAGCGTATCTAATTAAAATTACTTCACAAAAGAAAACCCGAAGGTCATTATGTCTGAGATTTCTCATTAGGTCTCTTGCCCATCCGATTTTTTAATTTTAATTTTTTAATTTTAAAAAAGTCATTCTTTTTTTAAAATGAGAATTGGCCTATTGCAAATTGAAACCCCAATCTTTAACATTATATTCATTCTGGACTAGTCTAAAACCCTTCTGCTTAGAAAATAACAATGATGGGAGATTTCAAACCATTGCTCCAGTTGGAAGTATGCATATGTGCTTAAAAAAAGAAAACAAAAGCAAGCCAGAGTTATAGGAAATATCCTGATGAAAAAGAGCCTAGAAAAGTAGCAGATAAGTGTTCCGATAACTCTATTTTTTTATCACAAGATTTTCAGAAGTGATTTTCTATTAACTTGCTTCTAGGGCTGAGAGAGAATAAATGGTCCAAGATCATCCAGCTGGACCTATGCAGAGACCTCAATTCATTGTCTCTCAATTTCTTTTTTTTAAGGTTCTAGGTACCTTAAGCACTTTAGCAGACCAGCTCTCTAATTAGGGCTTACCTTCCAATTAATGTCATTATAGCCACGGACTTCATCTTAGGGAGAAATAATTACTGCCCTTTCTGGACAAGAAATATTTGAGTTCCACCTATACATTCTTGATCTCATTTCAATTTAGGTGGCTTTTATACAGTTCCTAGAATGCTGCCTATTATTTGAATAACTTCAGTACATCACATAAATTCTTGCTTTAGGTCTGAGAAGCATTTAAACTCATTTTTGGTTATGCAAGTAAATTTGGCTATACTACACTGTGGCCGGCTAACAAAGAAAAGGATCATCAAACAAAACCCAGAGTTTTGCCACAATGACCAGGCTCACATCATCCTATTCGGACACCTTATGCAAAGATCTAGCTCTTTGGAGAAGGCCTTAATGCTGGGGAAAGATGGAAAGAAAGAGGAAGAAAGCAGTGGGATGTATGGGTTCAATTACAATTTCATTGAGTACATAGTTAGAAGATCTGAAAGACCAGGTTATGGATAGATTGTCATGGAGAAAATCTATTTCCATGGTTGCTAAGAGTTAAAACAACTAGCATATAATCAATGATCAATCAATCATAATATATCAATTTATAATATAATATTTACTAACATTTACTTGGACTAGTCCAGGCACTTGCCAAGAGTCAATAATGAAACAAACCCTATATTGGCAATTGTAGCAATTTAACACTGTTATCGAGTTAATGATCAAAATGTAAATATCACAGCTGACAAGTTCAAATATTGTTTTCCAGGCAAAAGCAGCATTTTATTTAATATATCAGATACAGCAGGTTCCTCAAGTAAAAATTATATAAAACAAGTTAAGCCTATTGTACAAAGTTTGAGAAAATGGAAATGTGAGAGAGGAAGTCTACCATTCTGGTTTTAACTGTTAATGCAAATTGTGAAAAGGAAACATCACACAAACAAATATCGTAGTAAAAGGCCAGAACAGAACAAAGGAACAAAAGAAAAGGTGTAGCGAAAGAGTGTAATCCATTTAAAATATTGAATTGGCTAACAGAAAAAACTTTGGACCACCAATAAGAAAATAACATTGGCCACAGCATACAAGGAAAATCTTTATAAGATGTTTTACAGGTGGCATCTTCCGCCAGAGCAAGGCTTTCCAAAATGTTCAAAAATATATCTCCAAATTGTTGGAAGTGCAAAGGTGTATCACATTTTTTCACATGTGGTAGACTTGCAATGCTGCAAAAAATATTGGAGACCGATTCAGACATGGGTGGAACAAATGGTGGGAGAATGTATTCCATTTAAACCGGAATTTTTTCTCCTAGGAATAATACCAGAAAGATATAGGAAGGATTTAATTTACATGTATTGACAGCGGCTAAAATATATGCACAATACTGGAAGAATGAAAACATACCGCCAGAAACAGAGATAATAAGAAAAATTATGGCATGTGTAGAATTAGCTAGGCTAACTCTACAATTAAAAAACAAGGGAGAATCTAAGTATTATGAAACATGGAATAAATTCTAATAATGGTTGCATAGAAGAAGGCAAGGTCGGAACATAAGTAGCTATGATTATTAGAATAATTAGTAATTAGTATATCAGACAAGGAGATTGTAATTGATGAAGTAAAATGTATGTATGTATAACAATTGTAATGCTAGATCGGCTGCATCCTGTTGTATTCTTATAATTAAAATTTTTAAAAATTGTTTTTTTTTAAAGAGTGTAATCAAGAACTACAGTTGTGCTACCTCTTTTCATTTCCATTTTTGTGTCTATTTTACAATAGTGTGATAAGGACATTTATGATTACTGGCAACCTCTAATGACCATAAAAGTTATCCATTATTTTTAAAAAGGGTTAATTTTTACAACTTTCCCTATGGAAACCTCAATGGCTTTTGTAGGTATCATGCAAGACCTGAACCTATGGCTCCAGCTATTAACAACAGCTTAATATCTCTACCCCACTCAATTAGATAGTTCTCATTCAAGTAATAAGTACCAATTCTAATAAATGCCACAACAGGTACAAAAAAGCAACATTTAAGATCTTTAGCACTGCTTTCGCACTGTTGCTTCCAGTGTAAAAATATTAACATGATACTTCTACATATATAGAAAACTAGAAAAAGAATCAGAAACAGTCAAGAACTTAGTTGATTAAAAAAACATCTTTCGGTTTCAGAGTTTGGAATTAATTGATCACAGAAAAAAAAATTATAATAATAATATAAAACCAGAGGAATGGGATTAGAATATCCAAGACTTTTTAGGTATCTGATGGGCTTTTAAAATAAATAAATGTAGTAAATTTATCAGATGTTTAGTGCATCCTTTTTTTTAAAAATGAGGAAAATTGCACTATGTTTTGGCATTTTGCCATAATTTCAGTAATGTAATTTTTGTCAAGGGGGCAAGATGGCTCAGTTGGAAAGCTGAAAACGCTGTTTGACGTGTGAGTTCCTGTAACTTGCCTCAGCTTCTGCTCACCAGGCAGTTCAAAAACATGCAAATGCAAGTAGTTTAGTTTTAGTATATGTGCTGCCAAAGCGAGCACCAGTAGTGCTCCACAAGTAGATAAATAGGTACCACTTTGGTGGGAAGGTAATAGCATTCCCTGCACCTTGGCATATAGACATGCTGGCCAGATGACCACGGAATTGTCTTTAGATACCACTGGCTCCTTTGACAAAGAAATGTAGATGAGCACTACCCACTAAAGTTGGACATGGCTGGACAGGGAAAACCTTTACTTTTACCTTTTAATTTTTGTCAAAAAAACCAAAAAAGCAAGAAAAATGCATTTGTTTCTGGATATGAATGCTCATCCTTTTAAACACTTTTAGTTCTGAGGAATAGAATATAATAATAAAAATAGGATATTTTCCTCAGAAATAGTGCTTATCTGGATTTATTTTATCAGTGGTTAGACAATAAAATAGGGTAATGAAATACGTGGAATTTTAGAGTATAAATAATATATAAAGATGTATTATCTTTATCATAATCATAATATAATCATGGAAGAGATTTGGGATGATAATATGAATTGTCATAAAATAAATCAATTAAAATATGGATTATCTTGCATAATATGAACGAATAATAGTGAAATGATTAACAATGATATTAATGTATTGAGGAATATTTGATAGATAATATGAGAACATATACAAGTAATTGTAAGTTATGACTATGAAGTGGATGCACCAAACAATTTGTAAACCAACCGACACACTGTATGTACATAAGTGGAAGATGGCTTGATGTTTTTATGTTGTGTTTGTATGTTTGTCTTAAAAAATAATAAAACTTTATTAAAAAAAGAAAAGAAATAGTGCTTATCTGATCTTCTTTATGACCTGCTTGTAAATGTCAGAAGCAGCATTGAGACCCAGAAGCTTCTGTGGTACAAGGTGGACACTTCTTTTTTTAAGGACACATTAATTCCCACAGAGGCAAATAACTGAGTTCCAAAAGAAAAACAGAGATTTATTTTCGCCACATTATGCACCTACTCACAGGCTTATCATAGATGAATGTTATAATAGACTGTTTGTGCTTCTTCCTCTGGGGTGGGTTCAGTGGAAATTAGGATTTTATAGCTGCTATGACAACCATGAGCTTATCCCAAATCATCAAGAAGAAAACTCTGTTGAGGCCCTAGGTGAGGCTTCAGTCAATATGGAAGTGACAAGGTCCCCTATCGACTGCTACAAAGAGGACTTACCCTAATCAGTCCTGGGGGACTCCTTGATTTACACCAAGGAACCTCAGGAGATGAAACACCAGAAGAAACGCCTGAAGTAACACGGATGAAAATCAGGAAGCAAATCTAAATAAACATGGATACAGGTAGCCATATAGCACTGTAAAGTACAGAGAAAACTAAGCCCAACATATATTTGCATTCTACCCAATGTAACAATTCTCCCATTTCTCATTATTAAACTCTCTAGTTAACTTTCCTGAGGAGGAAAAGTTCAAGTAGTCTTCATTTAGCAACCACAACTTGGTCATCAAGTAGAATGATCGCTAAATGAAACTACAACTGTGCTTATGATCTTGCTTCAGCTTTCCTTTGGCTTTACAGAATTGCAAAGGTCATAAATGTGAGAATGGGCATGAATTTACTTTTTCATCATCATAATTGTGAATGGTCACTAAATGAGGCAGGGGCATTCAGACTAACTGTATACACAACTTCAGCGAATTAAATAATCAACTTAATTAAATCAAACAACAAATAACAAGTACATAATAGAAAAACACATTAACCCAGTAAAGTTTCCAAGATTTTATTTCTAACATCATGCTTTATATTACAGGTCAATTCTACCTGGTAGTTTTTCAAACAATGAATTTTTTTTTAAAAAAAACTTCCAATCAAGAAAATGAAATTCAATACTTTCACTTAAACTACAATGGAGCCTGGAATTGTAGTCATAAGTCACAGCAGACATATGTCAAGGCACCATGTGAGTGGATTCGATGTTACGATATTTTTTACAATAGGCACAAAAGTATGTCACTGCAGCTGTTAAATAAATCACATGGTCATTAAAGGAAGAATATGATTGTTAAGTGAAACCAGCATATACAATGAATGTTTTTTGTTCTTTTCTGCTGTTCACAAATCATGGTCATGTGACCATGTGGGACACTGCAACCATTGGTACATGCGAGTCAGTTACCAAAATACGAAATTTGTCAGTTACTGAAATATGATCGTGTGATTGCAGGGGTGGGGAATATTCAGTTGTAACTTCAGGGGTGGGGTTGTAAATAATCTCTCTAAATATTCTTCTCTCTAAACATTTCTTCAAGATAAGCAATGGCTTGTAGTTTTGTAAAACAAATCTCACAAAACAACTGTTGACATTTTTTCAAATTTAGTAAAGGGAGGGAAGAGACAAAAGTTACATTGCTTATCACTACTGCTAAGACCACATCAGCAAGAAGCTGACTGACTGTTTGTACCGGATAGATACTTCAATCAAAATAGTATGCCAGCAATGCAGGTTCACTATAGAATGCAAACCTGAAATTAAGTGTCAGCCAGGACTCAGAGGGAAAAAAGAACACTATTTTCTCATAGCAGGAAGAACAGGAAGCCACGAACATTTCCTGTTATGCAGATGAAACAAGAAAATACGTCATTGCTTTTATGCTCCTGTAGGTTGTCAGCAAATTTAGGGTCAACATTCAATCATGTCCAATACATTGGCCACAAGAGAGTGTGTACGTGTTTTTCTTTTTTCTGTCTCTGCCATATATGTGTATTTGCCATATACAAAAGCAGCAATGGTGTCTGCATTTGGATACATAACAGTTTTCAAAGCTCAGTGATGAAAACTACTGTTTTCCTTCAGGCTGCATTGGAATTTATGCACATAGCACGCCCAATTTCCAGAGAACCCATACCTACATTCCTATTTCCTGTACCTGCTCTGAGGCATGGAAAGCCTGTTTTGAAATAAGTATTCCATAAACATCTTATCTGCATATCCAGAAGGTGAAGAAGAAAACAGAAAGTGTTTTAAGAAGAAATTACTTGTTTTAAATATCATCTCTTGTGTTTCTAAGACATGAGACAGGAAATGGAACAACATGCTTCTATGTTTTGCTGTGCAGATATATTTCTTTATGAAGATCCAAATCCACACTGGGACAACCACATAGCTCTGTCTTCCATTGTACATGTAAACATTTGGGGGGGAAAGCAACAGGTAAGAAAAAAACATACTTTTAAATACAGAACCATGATCAATGCCAACCCTAAACAACAGGTTGCCATATATTTAGATCCTAAAAACAGTTAATGTTTATTATCTTAATAGGACAAGAACAACTGCTTTTTTACGTTCTTGATATATATGCTAATATATAATATATTATATATATATGTGTGTGTGTGTGTGTGTGTGTGTGTATATGTATATGTATATGTATATGTGTGTGTGTGTGTGTGTGTGTGTGTGTGTGTGTGTGTGTATATATATATATATATATATATATATATATATATATATATATATATATATATATATATATATATATATATATATATGGATCTTTGGTTATTCGAGTTTTCTTCACATCACTCTGAGAAGCACAGAGCTGAAGACAGAAGCCTGAAGATGATGAATGAGACTTCATCAAAACGTTCCCTAGATACTTCCAATCTTATGCGGGAGAAAACCCGAATAACCAAAGATCCACATACAAATACCCGCGAGAACCTCAGAAAACATATATATATATTAAAGAAATTGAGAAAAAGAATGTAAGATAAAAATTCACACACACACACACATACACAGAGACAGAGAGAGAATGAATGAATGAATGAATGAATATGAATAATCAGTCATTATTCCAGGTCCAACACTATAAACAATTTAAATCAGAACAGCTGAAAATCGAATAATCTCATATATTACGGAGAGAAGGAATCATTTGCCCTTAGAAAGGCAGGAGAAACCTATCAAATATGCCCAAAAAGTGTTATCAGACTGCATAGAAGACTTCATTGTACAACAGTACACAGTGATGAAACTACCTGGGATATAACTGTTCAGATTCATTACTTTTAACACCACACTTCTTTACCACAAAATATAATAAGCTGTAGTACAAATATGCCTGTGCTTGAATGCTAAGCTTTTGGTAATTATCTCTTGTTGATCTATTCTATGTCATTGGAAGAACTGTATTAAACCATCTTGGCATAGATCTGGCAGAGGAAAAACACCATCTGCTTGTCACAGCAAAATATGAACCTTATAAAATAGTATCCGAACAACCGTGACTAATATCAAAGGTAGTTATAATCCACTAGAACTGCAGTGTATTTAGAAAGGGAAAACCAAATCTCCATCATGTGTGGATTTAGTACATCCAGATTCAGAGAAGATTCTTATAATGCACTGACTGGCCTTTGAAGCAAATTCTGCAAATTTAAAGTGGTAAAGAAGGTGTACATTCAAATATTTATTCAGGCTAAATGGTTGAAACATGCTATACTGAATACTAAATACATTTTTTAAAAAACCTATCGTGTTATTCTTGGGTCACAAGATTTTTAGGCTAAAACTGCACTGGGTGACACCAGCCTTGAAAGAATTGAATCTGCTCAACCAGTCCAGTCAGCTAGAAACATCCAACTGGAAGTCCCTCCCCCTTCTGAGGTACATGAGGTGTTGAGAGATGCTCTTGCTGTAGTCCCCGCTTTGAAGAATATGCTCCCCAAGAAGCACGGGAAACTCTTCAACTCCCACTATGCTCATGTTTCAGAAATTATTTTATTTGAATAAGCCTTTGGCACCATTGAAAACACTTACCTTGTTTTTGTTTCTGATTGTTTTTCCTTTCTCCTGTTTTATTGATTTGTATTTTTTATTGTGTATTATCCAGTCTCTTAGAACTGCAGTTTTCAAGGTTCTACCAAATAAATAAATAAAACCCATTTGCTATCACAAGTATAATCATACGTTTTTAGAGTTGTAATTTTAGTGTCAGACTTGGAAGCCATATTTTACTTAGAAGCTTCTAGGCTGCCACATTTTAGTGCCTGGGAATTTCGGAGGGAGGATTTCACAGAGAGGAGGAAGATTAGACTCAACAACATTCTTCTCATAAACTCAAGGACAAATTACCCTGTACCTGGAGAGGAGTGTCTGAGAAATGTCTCCAGTTGGAATGATGGTTGATTGGACCATGTGATAGACTGGTGGGTGCAGGGATGAGTTTTGATTTTCAACTGGGAAGGGAAAACCCAGTACTCTCAGATTTGGGTTTTCCCAGATGTGCCAATATGACTTCTTTAATAAATTCTTACTTGCATGAACTTTGTTTCTGAGTGCTGAATGAAATGGGGAGTTTCATTGGAACGCTGACGTTTAGTCTGTTACAACATCACTTCAAGGGAATAGACTATAACCCCAGATGAGACTATCCCCCATCCTGTTAAATTTTAGGACAGTCACTAAAACCTGGCTTTTTAAGAAGGTCTTAGGAGGAATCTAGTATGGGTTAAACCTCCTGTCAGCCTTCAAGATTTTCTTCCTTTGCTTTGCATCTTTCGGCTGTCATAAGTAACGGGGGGAGGGGGGACATGGTTATGGGAAGCAAGCTGGAGGTGTTACAAAACAGAACTGTGTAAGTTGAGGGGGGGGGGATTCTTGCTTAAGGCTTCTATCCTATGCTATGCGCAGCCGCAACTCTCTATCAACATATGTCAAGGTCAACGGACAGAGGCTTCATCACCACCTGGAGATGCCCACATGATGCTATACACAACTTTTAATTGGATGAGCCAATTGAACTATTGGGGGTGGGAACATTGCCATCACTTTGTATATGTGATTTATGGGCTCATTTTCTCAGATTCAGAATTCTTTTGTTGCTACCACTTGACTTCCAGTAAAAGATATCTTTTCTCTAATTAATGGAGTCTAAGTATTTCTTTCTTGGATTTTGAATGGAGCACCAGCTGACATTATTCTGAATCTCACTTTACCAGCCCACCTGGAGAATTAATAAATTTTCTTTCGAGTGGGTCTGAACACAATGTCGAATCCATCCAGTGACCAAGAAGACCTGGCAGCGACTGGAGGACCAGATTCCCTGCTGTTAGAGGCAGCAGGGGAAGCCGACTTGTAGCAGAATTAAGTCTTGGCGAAAAACCAGCTGTAAAACCCAAATGGTCCCTGGGGGTCAGCTGGAAGGATCCTGAGGAAAAGCCTCCTCCAGGAGTGACCACTATCTGTCGGCATGGAAGAGAAGAGCCATGGCAAGAGAAGGAAAGAAAGAATTTTTTACTAACTCAAGCCCTGCATCTTTTAAATGAAGCTATCAGAGAACCTCAGACTGATCAAAGGTATGAGGGGGAAGAGGGGGAGCCAGCCCCAGCCAGAAGAATCAGAGCAGCCACCCCCATAAATCAACCTGGGCTGGCACAGCAGGCAGCAGCAGCCCAGGGGCCCCCGGTGGGGGGAGTAATTGGCAGAAGGCGTAGAACTCCAAAGGTGCTTCTGTTGGAAGTAAAATATGGGGGGGATCCCAAGGAATTAGGATTCTTCCTGGCACAAGTCTGGAGCCATATGGAGGAATATGGAGGGGATTTTTCCTCGGAAGCAGCCAAAGTTAGATGTTACCAGGGCTCTTGAGAGAACAGCTGCAAAGTGGATGGTGACTTTGCATAATGATAATGCCCCCCAGCTGATGAATTATGACCTGTTCATGACTGCGCTGCAGGCCAGGTTTGAAGACCCACTTGCTGAACCTAAGGCCAGAATTAGGATGAAGACCATAAATCAGGGGCGGAGATCAGTGGCCGACTACACCCAGGAATTTAGAGAGCTGGCATGTCATATTCGAGGCTGGTCCCAGGGAGCCCTGATAGAAGCTTTTAAAGATGGATTGAATGAAGATGTTTATCAAAGTTGTATTGCCAGAAGAGACTCCAGTGAGCTGCAGCTGTGGTACAAGCTGGCAGCAGAGGTGGAAATTGATCTGACCTGAAACAGACGCCGTGGGGGCCTTGGTTGGAACAAGTCCTCCCCCACCAACCCTCAAGAAACCTTAAAACCTCAAAAGGGAGGGATGGCGGCAAAACCCAAGACCATTGCATGCTTCCGATATGGGAAGGAAGGTCATCGGGCTGCAGACTGCCATGCCAAGCTCGAGCCAAAGGGGGTGCCAGGAGGAAAAAAACCTGAAAAAACCCCAGCAAAGCCTTGCAAAATGGTGCTTAAAGCGGAGGAGGTTTTAGAGATCGCCCCTCCGAAAGGAGAGGAGCTGGGAACTCCAACCTCTTCTGAAGAGAGTGAATACGAATTAGAAGACGACTCACTGGTAAGTCCAAACAAGGGCCCTATGACCATTCCAGTGAGATTAAGGGTACCCACGTCAGGAACCAAAGGGGAAATGTTGGCCTTGTTAGACTCTGGGTACACAAGGTGCGTAATCAGCTTGGAGGTAGTAGAGAAAATGGGCTTAAGGCTAAAGACTTTAAAAACACCCATAGCCTTTTGCCAACTGGATGGATCGGTAGCTGGGGGCGGCCCTGCACATTTCATAATGGAACCAGTAGAAATGATGATGGGGAAGCATAGAGAGACTTTGTGTTTTATTATGGCTCCTGGGATGGAGCGGCCCCTAATACTGGGGTTGCCCTGGCTCCAGAAATGGAACCCCACGTCGACTGGAGAAGGGGATCATTGCGCATACGTACTGACCAACCCCCAGAAGGGGAGGGGCAATCTCAACCGAAACCCAAGAATCCCACAGAGCTGGCCTCCACTGGCATCGAGAATCTGAGGGGGGAGGAGAAAATTCCAGAGGAATATTGGGACAAAGGAGGTATTCAGTGAAAAGGCCTCGGACGAGCTCCCCCCATCACTCCACAGATTGCAGTATTGAAATTTTTCCAGGAGTGAAACTCCTGAAACCAAAACTGTACTCAATGACACCGCAGGAGCTAGAAAAGCTGTGGTCATTTATTGATAAAAATTTGGAACGTGGTTTCATCCAACCTGCTAGGCCCCAAGTAGCGGCCCCAATATTGTTCCGTGAGAAGAAAGATGGCTCTCTGCGTTTATGTTGACTATAGAAACCTCAACACCATTTCGGTGGAGAACGTGTACCCCCTCTCCTTGATGAAGGATATGTTGGCCCACTTGGCCAAAGGGAAAATTTTTACGAAACTCGACCTGAGAGAAGCACACTACCGAGTTCAAATTAAGGAAGGGGATGAGTGGAAAACTGCTTTTAACTGCCCAATGGGCTGTTTCCAATTCAACGTTCTTCCATTTGGCCTACAGGGGGCCCTTGCAGTATTCATGCAAATGATAAATCAGGTGTTGCATGTACATACAAAGGGGTGTTGGTTTATCTTAATGATATTCTTATCTACACAGAGACTCGTGATGAACATGTGAAACTAGTGCAGTCAGTTCTGGAAAAACTTCGAGCTGCTGAACTGTGCGCAAAGTTGTCCAAGTGTGAATTCCACCAGGAAAAAAATGACTATTTAGGCTATCACATACCACATGACGGCACAGAAATGGATCTGGGGAAAGTTCATGCCGTTTTGGAATGGGCCCCTCCCCGCACCAGGAAACAACTTCAAAGATTCTTGGGATTTGCTAATTTTTACTGTCAATTTATCCCTGCTTGTGCAAAGATTGCAATGCCTATCACAAATCTCCTAAAAACCCAAGGGGAGGTGAAAGCAAAGCCTAGTAAATAACTGGAGTGGTCCATGGAGTGTCAAGCTGCTTATGAGAAGCTGAAATGACTGTTTGCTGCTGAACCAGTACTTAAGCACCCGGACATGCACGCTCCTTTTGTAATCCAAGTCGATGCGAGTGACATAGCAGTCGGGGCAGTGTTACTACAAGCAAATGAGACAGGGATTCTGCAACTGTGTGCATATACTTCCCGTAAACTGAAACCGAAAGAAGATGGGCCATCTGGGAAAAAGAAGCTTTTGCAGTTTGCTGGGCTCTGTTAACCTGGAGGCATTTCCTAGAAGGGGCAAAACACCCATTTGAGGTGTGGATGGATCATAAAAATTTGGAGGCTTTGAAAACGCCTTGGAAGCTGTCTCCCAAGCAAGTTCGCTGGGCGCAGTACTTTAAATGCTTTTTCATTGAAGTACATTCCAGGGCGGAAGAACTTCATGGCAGATGCTTTGTCTAGATTACCTCAATATAATAGTGCTCGCCAAGAAGTGGTACAGCCTATTGTCCTAACCAAACAGTTGGCAGCTCCAGTGGTTACCAGAGCCCAGAAAAAGAAGGAAGTTGATTTATCAAATGATTTAACTGCACAATTAAAAGAAGTTCTAAAACTTGATGATTGGTTCCTTGCTCACTCAAATAACTGTACAGTTAGAGATGGATTGACATGGGTGGGGGGCAAATTATATGTGCCAGCAAAGCTGAGAAACCAAATATTACAGCAAGCTCATGACTCTAAAGCTGCTGGACATTTTGGATTCGTGAAGACCTTACACTTGGTTAAAAGGCAATTTTGGTGGCCTACCTTGAAAAAGGACATTGAGACTTATGTAGCTAGTTATCCTATCTGTGCCTCAGCCAAACGGCCTCCTGGTAAACCAGCAGGCTTACTACAAAATGTAGCTAGACCAACGGCTCCATGGAAGGAAATCTCTATGGATTTTATAGTGGAATTACCTGAAAGTGGGGGGAATAGTTATTTGGGTAGTAACTGATTTGTTTTCCAAACAGGTACATTTCATACCTTGTCCGAAAATCCCACCTGCAAAAACGTTGGCTAAACTGTTTATTTTACATATCTACAGGTTACATGGGGTTCCTGAACACATAATCTCAGACAGGGGTATCCAGTTTACCTCAAACTTTTGGAAGGAGTTCCTGAAGTTATTGGGCTCTGCCCAGGGCTTAAGCTCTGCCCACCACCCACAAACCAATGGGGCTTGTGAGAGGACTAACTCAGTATTGGAACAATATCTTCAATGTTATATAAATTATCAGCAAGATAATTGGGCTGACCTATTGCCATTTACTGAGGTAGCATATAGCAATTCGGTACATAGTAGTACTGGGTTTACTCCATTTAAAGTGGCTTCGGGACAAGACTTTGTACCCATACCCGAGCTTCCATGGGAGAAACCTAACATTCAGTCATTAGATGAATGGATAACACAGCTCCAGCTTCCCTGGCCGGTTACCTGTAAAGCATTAGATGATGCTCATCAAGCTCTTAAAAAAATTGCAGATAAAAAGAGAACTCCACAAAAACCATATCAAGTGGGTGACAAGGTCTTTTTATCCACCAGATATTTGCAGACCACACAAATGTCAAAAAAGCTTGACCTAAGTATGTTGGACTTTTCCCAATTGAACGAATTGTGAACCCTGTGGCAGTCCAACTGAAATTACCTAAAACCCTCTGACAGATCCACCCTGTCTTCCATGTTAGTTTATTAAAACCTGAACATACCTCCGACTTGAGACCGACTCAGGTCAATCCCTCTGTGCCATTGCTAATTGAAGGTGAACAACATTTTGAAGTTAAAGAAATTTTGGATTCTCAAAAACAAAGGGGTTGACTCCAATATTTGGTTGTTTGGAAACATTTTCCTCCTTCCCAGTCCAAATGGGTGAATGAGAAGGATGTTAGAGCTCCTAAGCTTACCAAGGTATTTCATACTAAATGTAAATCCTAAAATATAGTATTATGCTGTTACATGTATATTTTCCGTTATCTTCTATTTTTATCTTTTATAGGAGTAACACCTCTTTTTCAGGAGGGCCGAATGTCAGCCTTCAAGATTTTCTTCCTTTGCTTTGCATCTTTCGGCTGTCATAAGTAACGGGGGGAGGGGGGACATGGTTATGGGAAGCTGGAGGTGTTACAAAACAGAACTGTATAAGTTGAGGGGGGAAGATTCTTGCTTAGGCTTCTGCCCTATGCTATGCGCAGCCGCAACTCTTTATCAACATATGTCAAGGTCAACAGACAGAGGCCTCATCACCACCTGGAGATGCCCACATGATGCTATACACAACTTTTAATTGGATGAGCCAATTGAACTATTGGGGGTGGAAACGTTGCCGTCACTTTGTATATGTGATTTACACGTTCATTTTCTCAGATTCAGAATTCTTTTGTTGCTACCACTTGACTTCCAGTAAAAGATATCTTTTCTCTAATTAATGGAGTCTAAGTATTTCTTTCTTGGATTTTGAATGGAGTACCATCTGACACCTCCTCCCGGTCTATGGTTGGATGTTTTGTCCTCTGGGATTTTTAGTAGCTTTATTGTTATTATTCTGTGTTTTCATTTTATTATATCATATTTAGGAAGACAATGTAATCCATTCAGAATCCTGTTGGATTAGACTTGGCAATGTAAGAGGAAGGAAGGAAGGAAGGGATTACACCATGCATTAATTTAGACACAGCATAACAATTACACCAATTAGAAAATGCAGAAATAGATCCATGTTAGTTTATGGTGACAGAGAATCAGAACAAGTTTATAGCATATTTTTCAACTAAGAAATGTTATTAAAAGGGTAAAATTTTTGTGAGGTATAGTTCACTTAATCAAATGGTAAGAAAGGTATTTTCATCCCAAGTCAAACAGCTAGCTTGGACTTTTAAAGATCTAAACAGATTGGGGCAATTGAGTTATCTATATGAACTTGGCAGAGCCTTAAAATAAGCAGTGGCCATCTTCATTGATGGTCCGCCATCACAGTCTGAAAACCAGCAAATAGAAAGAGTTACTACTTAGCATTAGTCATTAAATGCAACTGATATGTAGCAGGGTCAGTCAATTCTACCCTCCAAAAAGACTTAAGAAGCTAACCAATCTGGTGGTCTCCAAAAGTGAAATGCAACTCACATAAGCTTTTAATTGCCTATGTTGAGCTAGGAAAACCTATTTTGATTTTAGGATGTCAAATAAATCTTCTCTTGAACTACTAATACATTGTTTTACTATTTCTGGACGGCCTTACATTACTGGAAGTGAGATGATATGGCATATTATATTCTGGAGGTTGTCTTGAAGAAAACTTAGTCCTGAAAGGATCTCCATAGACACTTGGTCCTGAAAGACTTGTCCTAAAAGATTATAATTTGATTTCATTGAAGTAGAAAAATCTGTATCTAAAACCTGTTTTTAAATGGTTCCTTAACAACTAGAAGAGGATTTTATAAATTTCTTGGACCACTTGTGATATTGACCTTACAGTCTGAAAACTGTGATGTAACATGATATTGCAAGAATATGGGATTGTTAGGACAAGCAAACCACTCTTTTTACCTTATTTCTCAGGGAAAAGCAAAACTGTTGGATCAGCCACAAAACATTCAGACACAAGAATGTTGATTAAAATTGTAAAAGGAAAGCAAGGTCATTTTGTCATCACACGTCAACTGTCATTTTTATTCCACATAACCCATCTTTTGTCTGCTCAATGTATCATTGTCTGTGCAATATCACCTTCATTACCTCACTATTCTTACCTCACTAGCAACCTGATATGCTATTTTATCCAATCTATTACTATGTTGTATCCAATCATTTGGATATTCCAATTTGTGTAACTCTCTATAGAGAAGTTACATTCCCACACCTTTTTAGATCTGCTTCTGCTGCCTCTGGCACTATAATAAGCAATCTGTGCTTCAATGGGAAAAGGTCTATAATTCCTTATTACTAAAGAACTATGTGGGGAAAAAATCTCAAAATAGCAGATTTATTTTACTGTACTTCAAGGAAGCAATGAGTAACATTTTCTGATATCCATTCAACCAAGGGCTTCATTAGAAGGTTTTCCACTAGAGGCCAAGCAGGCCATTTTAAAAATGATGTCAGAAACAAATGAATGTCTGGTTGCATTCCTAATCTAAAATTTGACAGCTCATAACTGATTTCAGTCTTTTCTGAGTATATATTTATTTATAAGGAACAATCAAATCAGAAGTAAAACAGTTACTCACAAATGAAGTATCTGTGTACATATGGAGGGAGAGGAACATTCTTTATTAGAGAGTGAGGAAAATTTCAAGTCATCTCTAAGCCCAGTTGTACCATTATGTTTCACTTTTTTTTCAGCTGTTATTTCTCAGAGCTTAAATTGCTTAAATGTAAGGAATACAGAGAGATAAGATAATAGGGGGACTTTTCCTCCCTTCTCCTGCCCACTCCTTTTTATATAAAGAATACATCTTTTTAACAGTATTTTATTACAAATTACAATTACATAAATAATACAAACTAAAAAATAGGAAAAAATAGAAAATGCAAAAAAGAAAAATATAGAAAAGAAAAAATAAGATCATAGTTAAAAAATAAAGAAATGATTAGAAAAGGAAGTTGGTGAGTCCAGTGACCTTTGGAAGGCTTCAACCATGGCTTGAACATGATGGCTATTTCTTTGTCCCCCAGAGCTCTAAAGCCACCAGAAACCTAACATTTTTTCGTCTCCTCATGAGGAATAGCTGTCTGGCATATTTGTGAGCAATGTCAAGTCCTCTCCTTATTTAGAGAAGAATCATGAAAAGTCAGTTGATTCACAGGCTCTATTCCACCATGGTCTTTGGCACTTTTCAGAGCTGTCTTCAATTTGCCATTTTGTCTCTGGAAGTCCACAAAGAATGGAGCTGAACGGAATAGAACAGAACAGGAGTAGAGTAGAAGAGACAAGAGAAGAGACAAGAGAAGACAAGAGACAAGAGGAATATTTCTATTGGTCTAGTAGTTCAGGCACCAGGCTAGAAAGCCAAAGACTGTGAGTTCTAGTCCTGCCTTACCCATGAAAGCCAGATGGGTTGGTTTTGGGCTAGTCATTCTCTCTCAACCCAACTCAGCTCACAGAGTTGTCATTCTGAGGAAATAGGAGGAGAAAGGTGTGTTAGATACGTTCACCACTTTGAGTTATTCATATAAATAATAAAAATGGGATATGAATTTAAAAAATTAAATAAAAAATTGGAAAAAAATAACAGTATCACCAGGAAGAAGTGATTGTCTTTTATCCGCTTAATATCTTCAGTGAGCTCCAATTAGTGGTTTTGGGCTTGCAACAGTAGTTTCTAATGAAGATAAATTATATGTGTGTTTTGGGTGAAGAGAATGTGGGTATGTTTATAAAGCGATATAATCTAAGTGCAGGAGAAGATAAAGCAAACTCTTTTATAAACTTCAACAGGATTTGGATAAAGCCTTCAGGGACCAGCAAAATGTGGTTTACCACAGAACTTCTTTCCTGCCACACCCAGCTGCCAAGAGCAAGGGTGCTCTGTGCCAGCAAAATGGTTGTAGTAGCACTACTATGCTTCTCCCTGCATTTGGGTTCTCTAAAAACAAGTTGATGCAAACTTTTTAGTGCAGATGCTGCCGATGAATTTATCACAAAGACATACAGTTTTCATGGAGAAGGCACAAGAAAGTGAGGCCATATATCTTTCATTTTTATGTGGTTGATTTTTTTTTTAAAAAAAATCATGAATACAAACAATTCTGTCTAGGATATTTAATACTTAAGGCCTTGAATGAAAAACCTAGGTTCTGATTTAGTATATAGAGGCCCTGGGGATGTAGACCAAATACAGAATAGTGACCTTCTGTAATTATATTGCAGGTGATAAACATAGACTCAAATTGAGGAATAAAAGATAAATTCATGCCATGTTATAATATCCATACAAGGACATTTAATTTTTTTCCTTAACATAATTTAATGCAGAAGTGTGCAGTCTCAGATCCCAAGCTGGTATACTTTCCTGGAATCTTTGGAACATCCTCCAGAGATAAAGAAGCTGGCATTAAATTATAAGTCACTTTTGTAAGATGGATACAAATTAGATTAACAGATAAACAAATAATAATGTTTAGTAAGGTAGAAATTCAAAATATGTCTGAAGAATAATCTTATCAACTATACTGAACTTTAAATAGAAGTGAAATGAAATTTAGTTCTTCACTTTATATTTTGGAATGAGGTGTTTGCTCAGGAGCAAGTGCACATACTTGACTAAAGAGAGGAAAAAGATAGATTTTCTTTTAAAAGTTGTAAAAGAATCCATTCTCTTTTGGCAGAGTGGTCACTTCTGCTAATTATTAGACCAAAGTCTGTTGGTGAGAAGCTATGGGCTCTTCTTCAATTTGGTTCTTGGAAGAACTTTTGACTTGGCTTGCATCTCATGCTGACAAGCGCCTTCCTGTTACGGCTTTCACCTAAGAGCTAAACTGTAACATGTTTGCTTAAATATAGTTATCTCTTTTCAACCAATCCAGTTTATATAGTCAAGAAGACTCTTCTGTGTTGCTTTCTTTCTATAGTGAGACAAAAGAAGGATGAACTCAAAATGTTTATTAATGCGCATACAAGTGATCCTGTCTTCTTTCTACCCCTTCAAATATCACAACTATAGAACTGGTTTTTCCATAGTTATTCTGTTATTTTCAAATATATAATTTGGCCATTTTTAGTGAAAATGACCTGGATCTTTTTAATATTACCGTTGCTTAGCTTATTGTTGAATCTGTAACATAGCTTCTAGGACAGGGGTGTCAAACTTGATTTCATTAAGAGCATCATCAGGGTTATGTTTGATTTTGAGGGGACATTTTGGTGTGGAGAAGGAAGAAAGGAAGGGATATCAGAAAGAAAGAAAGCCTGCTTCGGAAGCAGGGAAGAATGACAATAGGGCTCCAGCACTCTGCAGGCAAAAACGGAGCTCGGGAGGGCCATATGCGGCGCTCTTGAGCTCCGTTTTTGGCTGTGATGGCCTCCTGCAGTTCCTTGCCAGCGAAAACTGAGCTTTGGGAGGCCTAGTGTGGCCCTCCCGAAATCTGTTTTCTCTGGCAGAGGCACTGCAGGCTGGTCCTTCGCTGTTTCCATGGTGGCCCTGTGACCCAGATCTAAGCACCCTGCAGACCTGATCCAGCCTGCGGACCTTGAGTATGACACCCCTGTATAACAAGGATAGTGATTATCCTCCTTAATTTGTCTGTGGGGTTTTCTCATTGTTTTCTTGAATGAAAATGTTCTCATTGTTACCTTGAATGAAAATTTAAATAAATATTGTAAGCTCAATATAAGAGAGGATCATTTTACAACAAGGGGTTTTAGCTTCTGTTTTGAAATCTTTTCTGCTGTAATTAAAAGATGAAAGCCATTGTGGCAATTCTGTTGTGCTTCATTTTTCATCTCTTCAATCCCTGCTTTCTTTTTTTTAATATTCCTATACCTCATATGCACGAGAATGAAATAGTCATCTGCAAGACTTGGAGTCTCTTCTTAGAGAAGTTGGATTTGCTCCTGAATATTTCAGCCTTTAGATAATTGGTAAAAACAACACTGAACTTTCAACAATTATTCTCACCTCTTTGGTTTTAGAAAATAGTAACACAATTTTTAATTTTCTGCTTGGAATTGTGTTTGACTGTTTATTGTAAACAGCCTGGAGTGTTCAATATACGGAGGTCCATTCAAAATATATATGAATAAATAATTAAAAGACACGGGGTCTCTATGAATTTTCTATTCTGACTATAGCTCTTAATCCTTTATCAAATGGCAGCTACAGAAATTCCACCAGACTTTTTGGAACAGAGTGCACAATACATAATTAATTTATTAGGGAACTAACTGCCATAGGATGTGTGAAGGTCACAGGCCTAGATGGGTTTAATAAGGATGAAACAGATTCATGTATACTGTCAAACTATGATTGTTATTGATGATGTTTGTCTGCAGTCTCCAGATTCACAGGCAGCATGCATCAAATGGCAGAAGATGGATGTGATCACCCAAGAGAATTACTGCCTTTATGTCCTGTATGTTAACTTCTTGGAAACATATCATAAACCATCATGAAAAGCAAAATGCCAGAATAGATATTTGCATACAGTACAATGAATTCAATTGCAATTTACAAGATTATGCAGAAGAATAAATGCACTTAAACAAGTGCTGAAAATAAGCTAGTTATTTTATTGATTTTAAAAAAAAACAATGATAATATGGAGTCTCTGCATTTGAGAAAATGTTTTTTTCCAGAAATTGCCCAAACTGCCTCCCATATATTCATTCAGGGTGCTTATTAGTTATATCTATCAACCAGAATTTTTTTACTTTCCTCTCATTTTATCCATAAAAGATGAAGCAGCAAAAAAAACAAAGATTTATACATGAAAAGTCACAATTATTCTTTTTTTTCATACACCAACATAAAAAATCTGTAAGAGGCAGGATAATTGCTCCAGAAAAGCCTCATCTGGAACTACCCTGGGAAACTAAAACGTCTCCAATGTCTGCTTTTCCAAGTTTCTGCACTTGTACAATTTTTGTTTCTCTCCACTGAAAATAGAGCAATGAAAATAAATGCCCATCTATAATTACAGATTCAATCATTATCTTTAACTGCTGGTAGCATAGTTTCCATTATGCTTAATTGCTTTGTCTTGAATTGATGAACAAGCACATTTGTTTGGACAATTTCAAAAAAAGGCCACCTACAGAGTCAACTTTTTCCTGAAAGTCCAAGTAATTCTGATACCAATAGTTAGAATCAGGCTTGTGAATGATTTAAGATTATTGTCACTTGTGAAACACAACCAAAAATGAATCCTTGCAGATAAGCGTGGCATCTTTTGTGGGAATCAAAAGGATATAATCAGTCAGCATTGCAAACGTTCACCATAAGCCATCTGTTCTGCGTAGAAAGCACATTAGAGTAACCGCAGAGGATACACTATGAAAACCTACTGCCAAAACCCCAAAACTGGATAGAGTAAAACTCTGGAATCTATCACAATTGTATATCTGCAATTATAGCAAATGACCAGAATCAACATAATTACTTGTAGGAATTTTTAAATTCCTTGGTACAGGAAAACAAAACACTGCCACTTCACAAGGGAATCTTCTCGAAAACAAATGGAAGCAAATGCCACAGCAAAAGTCATCAATTCTCAATAACTTCCAGTGAGGCTTCTGCACAGAAAAGTTTTACTTTCAGAATTTCATATAAAATTATATCTCTTACACAACTGTACAGAATTAGGAACTGGCTATGGCTGATCCTACTGATATCAGATACTGAAATACTGTTTCAGTATTTCTACTATTTACTGATTAAGTATAAATAATATATACTATTAAAAGATGAATTACTACATTATACTACTAAATAAACATTTAGATTTTTAGCAATATCTAGTGGATCCCTGAAGAAGATATGAAGATTGTACTGTAACTGTGGAAACAAATCCTTTAGTAATAAACCAGTGAGCTCCACAATTTGTAATTACTACATAGTGTACATATATTTCTACCTGTGCAATAAGGAACATACTAAAAGAATGTTCACAACTCAGTACAGGTCCTACAGGGTTAAGATCCTTATCAGATAATCAGGTTACTCAATAATGTGTTTTGTTAACTCACATCTTTTGCCGAAGGTTATAATTTTTTTCCATGTATTCCACAGTATTTCCTTTCAGCATAAGCTGAGTAATCACCTGCTCTTACTTCCCATTAACTCTCTACTGGTTAGTTTGTAATTTGTGCTAAATCCTGGTATATTTTAACCATGATTAATTGAACAAGGCACACTGACTAGGTTAATGCGTCATCCAACATACTTCAATGGGAAAACTGCTGGAATTTTTTTTAGGATGAAATTGAAACCTTGTCATTAACCCTGCTATTGAGAGCAAGGTGCCTTGGTTGAATGGGTAAAATATATTATTAGAAGTAGAATATATAAGAATTAACGCAACTATGACAGCAATCAGACAGCAATCAGAATAGTCATGTCTCAACCTACGTTTCTCTTGCTCATATTCCAAAAGTCCTAGAGTTGATGAATGGTGTACATGTTTAATACATTTCTTCAGTAACAATATAATTTCCTACTATATTTACGAAAAGTTTTTTTTTCTAGAGGAAAAGCTAAATAAAATGCTTTCTTTGTCACCCAAATAGATATAATTTAACACTTTTTAAAAGTCTGTTGAAGAGACTTTGCCTAGGTAGCAGAATTGGAGTTAGAATTATCATGTTACTAAGGTGTGAATATTGGCATTTAACGCACATTCATACACCTTTAATGAAGACACAGAATAAATCTGTGCAGTTTGTATGGACTCCTATACATATTTTTAATTATTCCACACAGCTCACAAGCTCCTATGATGCCATCTATTGAAGACATATTTATCTTGCAAACCATGCCTTATTATTAAATAATAATTTATTCAACTTGGCTGCAACCTGACTCTCAACAATTCTAGGTACTTTAAGAAAGTGTCTTAATATAAAACACCATAACTATTATAGATTACCTCTAATTTATAGTAACTATTCATTAACAATTGCTTCTTCAAATTCTGGTTACCAACATTTTTTTCTAATGAAACTCAAATATCTTCCAGCCCCATTTATATATTTTAATTTCCAAAGCCTTTATTTTGCTTTCCTGTTTAGTGCAAACATGGTTGATTTGGAGGCATGCTTAGTACACTTGTCTTGCTGAAATATCCAACCTCTTTTCAGCTTTAATTTCTTTCCTGACTATGGAACATTAGAATATATGGATATATAGTCGAATCCATTCTTCCTTCCACCTATCAAGGATCTTCAAACTTGACAAGTTTAAGATTTGTGGACTTAAACTCCCAGAATTCCTGAGCTAACATGACTGGAGGAGGAATTCTGGGATTTGAAGTCCACCAGTCTTAAAACTATCAAGTTTGAAAACCCCTGAACATACTATATTTCTGGGAAATAGGCTGCCAAATAATCTTAAAGTACAATAAAGCCACCTTGCGTTAACATTTGGCAAGGTGTTCTTTTCTTCAAATATTCCCCTTTTTTTCCACCAAATATATTTTGCATAGTTGTAACAATTTTTTTCCCGTTCATCAGTCCAAAATTTTTTGCTTCAATATATTTCAAAATTTTCTTCTCCATACTTTAGATCATTATTTTTGTGATGAAGCTGGAAAAAATATTTCTTCTGGAGACTGTCCCATGTAGATCATTATTGTATAAGCAACACTGCACTATGGATCTGTGGACAACTACTTCAATGCCAGCTAAATTTTCCAACAGGTTATTTGAAATGATCTGTGAGTTCTGTGTTGCTAAACTGTCTAGTTTTTCAGGCAGCACCAGCAAGAGTTTTTTCTTGGTCTTCATGGTCAGTAAAAACTGAAAGTAGATTTTTTTTCACCAAGACAATAATGCAAAACATCTCTACAGATTGACCATGAACTACTAAAGTAGGGAAAAAAAGATAAAAGGTTTTGAAATGGCTTTCTTAGTCCCCAGATTTTAACAATGAAGATATGTAGGAAGGTCTCAAACATGCAGTTCATCCAAGCAGGTCTAAGAATATTTCTACTCTAGAAAAATTCTGTTAAGGAGGAGCAGGGAAAATAATACAATACGTATAGAAAAGCAAAAAGAAACATTTGAAAGCTGTTATTCCTATCAAAGTAGCTGTTACAAACTACTCAATAAAAAAGTGTCAGCTACCATATTTAATGTTTTCTTATTTTGAATCTTAAAAAATCTGCACATAAATAGTAAACACCTCTTGAAATTTGTTATCAGACATTATGCTAGCTTCTGTTAACTTATGTTTAAACTTCTGCATTATCTCTATATTCAGATACAACTGTTTTCAATGACTTTTTTCCCAAATAGGCAATAGACTACAGACTGATTTTAAAAATAAATGTGTTAAAGCCAAATTGATCACTTTTGAAACTCCTAATTCATTCAAAAAACTTTCTGTGAAAGAGTATACGTAATCTCTAGCAGCCAGCTCCTTACTTAAGAGTTAATTATAAGCAAATAAAGGTAAAGGTTCCCCTCGCACATACGTGATAGTCGTTTCTGGCTCTAGAGGGCAGTGCTCATCTCTGTTACAAAGCCAAAGAACCAGTGCTGTCCAAAGACATCTCTATGATCAGGTGGCCAGCATGACTAAATGCTGAAGGCGCATGGAATGCTGTTACCTTCCCACCAAAGTGGTTCCTATTTTTCTACTTGCATTTTTACATGCAAGGTTGGGACAAGTAACATAGATGATGCTCACTCCATTATGCGGTGCTAGGGATTCGAACTGCCGACCTTTCTGATCGACAACTTCAGCGTCTTAGCCACTGAGCCACCACATCCCTTTATAAGCCAATAGATATATGCAAAAAGCTTGGGGAAAGAAAAATTAGAATATGAGAAAAGAAGCTGCTTGCACGTTAATATGTTTAGTACAAACTGTTTTGCCATTTCAGCATGCCATGGCAATGCAGCAATTCTCCATTCTGCATTACTTCAGAGGATTCCTTAATTATTAGGAATGGCTTTGGAAAGAGGTCACCAGAGAGAGAGCTGCTTTAAGAAGTAGCAAGTGACAGTAAACCAAACAAACAACCACTGCACAAGTTCAGTTCTTTTTGATAAAACTTTTATATACACAAGTGCCCAGTCTGCTGCAAAACACTTTTGTCAGTTCCCCTATCCACACACCTAAAAAGAAAAGGAAGTACAGTTGGAAAGAGAGATGAATCTGAAATAGAAATAAGAACAAGCAGCTCCTGCTATGAAAAGTAGCTCAAGATTACAGAAGAATAGATTAAAAAATGTTTTCACTCTAAATTCCCAAGATTTTAGAAGATAATATTTAAATCTTCAGGGCATATTTAAAAGAAGAATTACCACTATTTACAAACTTTGTCTCAAGACCGTAACTCTAAAAGTCTTCCTGGTATCAACCTGAAACATATGGGAACCTTCTGTGCTCCAGCACACATACTTGTAAATAATCCCAGAGTCTATTTATTCCTCCTCTGGATTGCCATCCACAATCCACTTCGTCGACAGTGTCATGTGATCCAAATTGTCCTCCACTGTTATAGCTTGCCTTACAGGCATGAACTATCAACCAGGATCAAGTGACAAACTGCAGATATTGTAAAGCAAAACTGTGCTGAGCAAATGTAAACAGAAATCCCCTATCTTTAGTTTGTGTGTTTATTCCTCATGTTTACATAGCCACCCATCTCATAAAACATGATTCTGGCAGTGTGGAATAAAAAATAAAACTGTTAACAAGTTAGAAATATTAAAATTATGATTAAAAGGCAAGAGGAGGACAACAAATTATAGTAATAGAGCCACCTCAGCAACTCCCCCTTGAGACTCGAAAGCCTGATGACATAATCACATTTTGAGACACTTACAAAAAATTAACAGAGATAGAGCCAACTTCACTTTGGGGAAATGTTGTTCCATAAGGTGGGTGCTTCAGCAGGGAGGGGCGGAGTTGGCATCGCGACGATACAGCATGCGATCTTGGAGGTCTGAGATCACTGCTGATATCTTTGCTCCTGGACGGTCCTATCAGATCTAAACCATCCCGAAGAGACGGTGAAAGTGAAGAGTGCATCCTGTCGATCCCAGGGATACCGCAAAGTCCCTGGTAGATCCAGGAGAAGCTCTTCTTGCCAGCGGCAAAGAGGCAGCCGTTAAAGCTGCTGAAGTTGGGACAGCTCCGAAACGGAAGAGAGCAGAAAGAGAGAGTGTGCCGGTTTGGTGAGAACTTTTTTTTTTATTTTAAGATCTGAAAGGACACCCTAAGGAAAAGAAAGAATCTGTAAAAGTTTTGACAGAAGTGATTAAGCGGCTATTTTAAACAGGAATGTCAAAGTAATGTTTTGTGTTTTTTTTCTCATTGCTGGATTTTCTATATATGATCTTGCATTTTGAAACTAGACTGGTTTTTTCGTTTATATCTATTTTTTTCTTCTCCTTTTTGATTTTGTAATATTTTAGGCTAGAGGCTCCCTTTAGTTATTTCATTTTTTAAAAAATATTTTTCTTTTTTTATTAATTCTTATTATATCCTGCTCGGAAAAGGAGGGGGAAAGTGAGAGCAAAGAAACTTTGGAGCACTGCCAACTAGAGACTTGAAAATATTCTATTTCCCTGTGACCAGACAAAGCTGAGAAAGAAAGAACTGAGACTCTTTTTCAAGGACATTGCTATTTGATAAGATAGAGAGAAGAACATGGGAGAGTATTATTGCAGGTGCTCTTCTAGATTTCTATCAACAGCTGGAGTCTGGTGTTGAAACATAGGGGGGAAAGGTGATAAGTTTTTGGAGAAGAGAGTTATAATAAGAGCCTTGGATAATCAAACAAAGTGCAGTGTGCCCTTTTTACTTTTCCTAAGTTGTGCTATCCCTCCTCGCCAGCTTTATTGTATTTTTTTATCTTTTTTTTGTAATAACTATTTGGGTTTTTTGGCTTTGTTGGAGCTTGTCTTTGTTTTTCTTTCTTTCTTTCTTTCTTTTTTTTTTTTTTGGAAGTCCAATCTCTACGTTTGCTTTTTATTTTAAAGAGAAAGCCTTAAAAGCCTTTTTTTTTCCTTTCCTGGTATTTTTGTTTTTTCATCTACCTTTCTGGTTTATTTTTATGCACTTTTTTCTATTTGAGATCTTTCAATTGGATTAAGGTGTTGAAGAACCTGAAGAATTTTTCCTTTTTCTTTTTTTTTTCTTTTTTTTTCTTAAGTCTTTTTCTTTATCTAACTATTGATTGGATTAAGGTATACAAGAACCTGAAGAAATTTTGTCCTCCCTTTTTTTTCTTTTTTTATTATTATTATTGGGCTTCTTTTTTCTACTATTTTTATTTTGAACTATAATTGGTTACTTCACAATTGGATTAAGGTTTAGAAGAACCTGAAAATTTTGAATTGTTTAAAATGAGTAGGAAATGTATAGCTCCTGGTTCTTCAACTTCTACTTCTTCCTCTCCACCATCTAGAGGACAACGTTCAATACAGACAATGTTAAAGCAAGAAAAAGAACAAGAAAAAGTGACTCTGTAGATGATTATGCAAGGAATTCAAAATATTCAAGCAAGATCAGAGAATACTGAAAAGATAATAGAGAACATCGAACAAAGAACAGAGAACATTGAACAAAGAACAGGGAAAACCGATGAAAAAGTGGAGAACATCCAACAAATGATGTTGAAGTATGATGAGAGATTCCAAAAAACTGAAGAAGATAAACAAAGAGACAAGAAGATTGGAGATATTGATAATAGATTAATGGTGGTTGAACAAGATAAAAGTGGTATGTTGAGATGGGAGATGGATAGATCAGAATTCTATCTTAGATTCCAAAACGTAGAGGAAGAAAAAGGACAAAACCTAGCTGAGATAATGATAGAAATACTGGCTGAAGCTTTGGAAATAACTCAAGAGAAGATGATGGATGGAATAGATGAGGTTTATCGAGTTTTCACAAGATATGCGATGAGAAATAGCTTACCAAGAGAAGTTCACATTAGATTTACAAAGAAAACGCAAATATTGCAAGTGGCAAAAGAGAAAACATTGAAATACAAAGACAAGGAGATTGTGGTCTTGAAACAAATACCCAGAAGAGTGAGAGAGATGAGAAAAGAATACCGATTCCTAACTAAAATGCTACTTAAAAAAGAGGGGAATTATAGATGGCTGATTCCAGAAGGTTTAATGTTCACATGGCAAGAACAGAGACATAGAATTGACTCAATTGAGAAAGCGGAATTATTTTATACAGAATTTTTTGGAAGGAAAGAGGAAGAGGCAGAAAAAGAGATCTCACTAATTGAATTCCAAGAGGACTGCCAAATGGCGACTGAAAAAGAAGAAGGTGTAGTAGGTGGAAAGGTGGAAGCCAAAGAACAACGTGAACTAAGATCTACGAGAGCTGCTAAACTTAACTATAAAATATAACCATGGAAGAGGAAAAATTGATTACAATTAATATAAATGGACTTAACTCAGCCATTAAAAGGAAAACCTTTCATAAATTAAAGAAATTAAAATTTGATATAATTTGTCTACAAGAAATACATATTAAAAAACAATATGAACAATTGTTGGTACAACCAAAATTAGGGAAAATATTTACTTCCTTGTCCCAATGTAAGAAAAGAGGAGTGGTTTTATATATTAAAGAGACCACCCCAGCAAAATTGATCTATACCGATGATGATGGAAGAATACTAATGGTGGAAATAATGGACAATAATATGAAAACACTCCTGATTGCAATTTATGCTCCAAATGACAAACAAGAAGAATTCTACAAAAAATTACATATGAAAATAATTGAACTGGACTATGCTAATATAGTTATGGGAGATTTTAATGGAATTGTAGGCAATAAATTGGACTATACAGCACAGAAAACAATAAAGCAAAACAGAAAGACTCTCCCTAAATCTTTTTTTAAAATGGTAGATGAAATAAACTTAAAAGATACATGGAGAGAAAGAAATGCTAAAACTAAACAATACACCTTCTATTCAAATAGACACTTATCATGGTTCAGAATAGATATGATATGGATGTCAACAGAATTAATATCTAACATTCAAGAAATAAATATTGAAACAAGTACTTGGGCAGATCACAATCCAATGACAATTAAATGGAAAGGACAAAAAAGAAGATCTAGATGGATGTTAAATAATACTATTTTAAAGGAAAAAGACTTCACACAGTGGATGGAGAAAGAATTGGCTTTTTTCTTTAGAGAAAACAAAAAAGAAGATACATTAATTCAGAATGTATGGGATATAATGAAGGCATATGTTAGAGGCTTGATAATAGACTATACAAGGAAAAGGAATACTATGAAAAGGCTAGCCTCTAAGGCCCTAGAGGATGAGCATAAAAGTCTTGAAAAAGAGCTACAGAAAATGCCACAGAAAAAGGACATCAAGCTAAAAATGGATATAATTAAACACAAAATGGGTCAAATAGAAAAAGAAGAATTAGCACAGAAATTAGAGGTGCTATACATAACTACTTTGAAGATGCAAACAAACCAGGTAGATGGTTAGCATACAAATTGAGAAAGGAGAAAGAATCAAGGAAAATATTGCAATTAATAGATGACCAAGGCCAAGCTTGCCATGGTAGCAAAGGGAAGAAGGAAATCATTCGAGAATTTTATGGGAAATTATATATGCAAGAGAATATTGATGAGGAAAGAGTTAAGCAGTACTTACAGAATGCTAATTTAACTCAGATACCTAAAGAGACTGAAAAAATGTTAGAAAGCAATATAACGATGATGGAGCTAACTGAAGCACTCAAGAAGCAAAATAATGGAAAGGCACCAGGTCCAGATGGACTTCCAGCAGAATTTTATAAAACATTACAAGAATCGTTGTATCTTCCATTGCTATAAGTTATGAATGAAGTTATGTTAAAAAAGAAGATACCTAAATCATGGTCAGAAGCCTATATTACACTTATTCCAAAAGAGGAGGCCAACCCATTACAAATTAAGAACTATAGACCCATTTCTCTACTAAATGCAGATTATAAAATCTTTGCTTCAATATTGGCAGAAAGACTTTAAAAATATTTAAATAATTTTATCCATCCTGATCAAAATGGATTTCTGCCAAAGAGACAAATTAAAGACAATATGAGAGTAATCTTGGATACTTTGGAATACTACGAGGCACATCCTGAAAAACAAATGGCTCTGATATTTTTAGATGCACAGAAGGCATTTGATAATGTGAATTGGGGATTCATGTTATTACTGTTGGAACAGATGGGTTTTGCTAGAAAATTTATTCAAGCAATAGAAGCTATATACTATAAGCAAACAGCAAAGGTAATGATAGAGGGAGAACTGACAGACTCTGTTAATATAAGAAAAGGAACAAGACAAGGGTGCCCACTATCACCTTTGTTGTTTGTGTTAACCTTGGAAGTGTTAAACAGAAATATATGTAATGTAATTGTAATTGAAGACTACGAAATGGAAGCACAAAACAATTTGTAAATCAACCGGCACACTGTATGTACACCTATGGAAGATAGCTTGATGTTTTTAAATGTTTTGTTTATGTTTGTTTTTAAAAACCAATAAAAAATTTTTTTAAAAAAAGGTGGGTGCTTCAGCAGGAACACAAAAACCCTTTCCTTAGTCTCACCAAATGTAGCTCTTTAGCAGACAGAACCGACAGGGTGGAGAGGTGTAATCAGGAAGAGAAAGTCTCCCAAATAATAACCCAGCCCTATGCCATGAAGTGTTTTTAAAAGTCAAAACAAAAACACTTAATTTTAAGATATGAGGTCAATTCAATCTTATTCAACATAATATTGCATAATATTTCATACAAGACAAGTAGCCATTTAAAAAATATATCCTTAAATTCTAAAAAAAAAAAAAAAATTCAACTCTTTAAGCTGCACCATATAATGGAGTGAGCTCCTGTTACTTGTCCCAGCTTCTGCCAACCTAGCCGTTCGAAAGAATGTAAAAATGTAAGTAGAAAAATAGGGACCACTTTGGTGGGAAGGTAACAGTGTTTGGCGTTTAGTCATGCTGGCCACATGACCATGGAGTTGTTTTCAGACAGAGCTGGCTCTTCGGCTTTGTAACAGAGATGAGCACTGCCCCCTAGAGCCAGAAATGACTAGCACATATGTGCAAGGAGAACTTTACCTTTTAATTTCATATTCTAATCAATCGCTTTCGGTGGGCTGGTTGCAAAGGATGGATGCCTTTGTTTCTAGATACAACCTAGAAAGCAGCAGCCTGAAATATTTTATTTTACCATTCATTCCAACTGCATACAGAATTAAAGAATAGGTAAATGGCAAACTTGTTCCTAATTCTCATAATGAGAAGTAGGCGAGAACTAGCAATTTCCAACTGTTCACAGCCGTCAAGCCGAGACAGCTAGATTTAGGCCAATTTTGCACATTCACCATGTTAAAAAAATGCAAAATTTCTCCAACACACATTACCACGGACAGCTAAAATCAACACTGTACAGTGCTCCAAAGCAATTCATATGGTGAGTTAGGATTACCAAGTGAATAACAAATAATATTTTTACAGTCTTTCATGTATAAGCTGCATTTTTGTTGATACACTGGTTCCTTTAGACATTGGGATAACTCCATTTTTTTCCAGTTCAAAACTATTAAAATAATTGAGGAGACTTTTGCCCCAGCTCTCTCATTGACTGTGCACTGAAAGAAATCATTAGTTATATCTGCTGCAATCTGTTGGGCTGATTTCTTTCTATAGCAAGAGACAACATGTGCTTTCACTCCCATTATTCTGGAAAGATAGTAATTTCTGTTGTGCTTATTTCAATCTGACCTGACTTTTCTTTTGTATGCCAAAAAAAATCAGAGCTGAAAAATATTTAGACCCGATATGGCTCTATGCATTGGTTAGGCCAAACTACAGTTTTATTGTTTTAAATCACTCAGGTGTTTCCAACTCTTCATGACCTGATCGACCTCATTTTGCCAAGACTATCAGCAACTTGTAAAATCAAGCTAGTGTCATCTGTGCAATCTCTAACCATCTTGTTTTGTGCCAATCTCTTTGTCATTACAAGTGTTTAAAGCAATATCTTTCCTGAATATACATTTGCAACAGCTGAATAGCTCTCTTTTTAAAAAAATACTTTGCGATATTTAAAACTGAAAAATCCAAAGTATTACACAAGTTCTAATTTGGGACAGACAATGAACAAAGAACTGAATGATGTAATACAGGTGGGGAAGCCATTATGTGAATGCAACATCTAACATCTGCATATTATTGTAATTGTTAAAATTAAAATACAAATACTTGGAACACAATGAGAAGAATGCATCATTCCATATTCTATAAAACAGCCATACAGCTTCTACGCAGATCACAGAAATTAATTTGCACCAAATTAATATCACAATGCTCTTATTAAACCAGGTATTTTCAACACTTGATATCATATATAAAGTTCCACAAAGTTTTAAAAAATGAAGTAGTCAAAGAATTAACTCCCTTTAATTTCAGGCTAAGTGATGATAATATTTAGCACTTTGACTATCCAAACTACATTGCATAGATTCTAAGTAATCCCTGTAACAATGTCATAAAGATGATTCCTATGCTGCACAGAATAGAGTAAAACTAAGAAACTAGTGAGTTACTGAAAAGACAGTTAAAGTCTTCATATCAGAAGTTAATTTTTAACTGAGCAAGACTCAATCCATAGCCCACGCCAATACATAAACTGCTTTCAAGAATGCACATAATTTCTCCATCAATAACTTCATATCCCTGAAAGCACAGGCATCCGTTCCTGGAAAAAAAACACCAGATAATGGGGTAGGGACAGACAAAATATGTATCCATAATCCCTATCACAAGTTGGCAATTACTATAAACGATAGACTGTACCTTAGCTTCAAAATGAAGCTGCTCACCTGAGGATTCCACAATCATTTTGCATCCTATTTTTCATGTCAAACTCAGTATTTTGTACTGAGAAAAAATGTTTATTCAGTTTCCTAGAAAAGGGATATGGGGGTTTATAGCAGTGATATGCTACTGGAAGAATAAATCCAACTTTTTCTACCCCATTTCTAGTTTCTTCCAGATCTCCTTTTCTTTTGCAAGTTCTATACCCATTCCCCAATCTGTTCTACTTTAGCAAACCAGTTTCTTGTTGCATAATCTTCTCCTGGCATGGTTACTCTGGAGTAAGCAAAAAGATCAATTTAACATGATAATGCTTGGTATGCCAAATATGCTTATTTAGAAATAAAAAGGATGGATAGTAGGATACACGAGCTTCCATAATGGGGAGAGGCTGAAAGAGGAAAACATGAATGTATATCTTGCTGCCAGCATACATGCAACAGAATTTAAGTATTTATGTTAAATGTCAAGATGTCATTACAGTCATACCATTTGAACTATGCTTTAACATACATGTCATAATGCACATGGTTTATTACATGTATTATTACAGCTTCTTAATTAATACCACTAGTTATATTTAACATTCCACAGCACACAAGGTAGTTTTTCAAAATTTACAATGTCTTGACACTATTTTGCCCTTTGATTTCTTCATATGAGTGAATGATGCTTGTCTAGCAAGAGATCCATATAATCCTATATTCAATCGTAAGTGGTTTGGACCTTTATTACTACTAGCACTATACCTCCCCCAGGTAGAATGCCTACCCTATATGATCTAGATCAGGGGTGTCAAATTCATGGCAACACGGCTGTGTCATGTGACGTATCGGGACTTTTTCCCCTTCGCTAAACCGGACATGGGCATAGCCAATGTGTGACACATCCAGCCTACAGGCCGGGAGTTTGACAGCCCTGATCTAGATACTTTGGCTGTCCATCTTACAAGGGATCAGGAGACTAGAAACCTGAATATGAACTCCTCCGATACAGCCCTCCTCCCTCTCTGAAAAAACATGTCTCCTAAAGACCATAGGCTAGCCAGCCAATACTCTGCTGTTTTTTCTAGTACTGATACAAACATTCCTCTTCCAAAAACATTCATTTAGGAAGATGTTAATTAGACACTGTTTTCTATGTTATTGATTGCATCTTTAAGTTATGTATTACTTTATTATTGTTTTTAGACTATTGTAGTCCACCTATACCTGCTAATTAGTGGCATATAAATGCTGGTCGTCTGACTATCAATCCATAGTATTCAAGTCAATAAAAATTTGCTTTAAAATTTATCTATCCTTTTTCTCAACTGTAAATACCATGAAAGGTCTGCAAATCCAGCAATCTAATTATTTCTTTTTCTCACAACCACTTTTCCTTTTTCTTTAAGTCTTAGTATCACTATATACATTTTTATTATCATACAGCTTTGTTTGGGTCTTAGGGTTTTATCTGTCCTCCAGATCTTCCCCCTCAGTTCAAAATTGCCACCAAATTCTGTTTTTAATAGGACAGTAAAGAAAAAAATTAAAGACAAAGGGAGTAATCATATTAATTACATTTAATTTAATTAAGCTTAAATCTAAATTTAATTTAATTTAATTTTCATCCTGGATTCTTTTACCTTTTTATAGTGGCTAGTCTGCTTTTTGGGCTTGGTCCCAAAATATCGAGTATCCCTTCTTTAGCTTAGATCACAAGTCCTCAAACACCACATCCTACAACTTTCCTGGTCCTCGGCCTACCTGACAGAATATTTTAACATAGCCAAACAGACCATGTTTTCCTTCTTTTGTGAAAGAGATCCATGCCTTTCATTTTCTTAACATAAACAATGTTCAGCCAATCACAGTCAGAGAGGCATCACTGCTACCAGCTCAGCCTTAGCACAGTAGTTACTCACAAAGCATTTATTAATAATCCCACATGGGCTCAAAGCAACTGCTGATAAAGTTTGTGTGACGGGCTGCACATTTGGCAAATAAGATACTTATATTTCTGCATAGATAGTGCATTGTGAGATGGAGAAGAATATACAGTAAATGAGTACAAATATGATAGTGGCTTCCAAGAAATGTAATTAGTCCTACCACTACAAAAGTTCCTTCAAGAAATATTTGCATTATCCCCTCCACTAAAAAAGGAGAAAAACAAAATTCAGAATTTTCAGTTAATAAAAAATAAAAATCAGCTACATTTTCTAGTGTTTGTTACTAATATGATAAATCCAAAGAGTTTTCAAAGTATCTCAACTGAAATACTACCGCATTTAAAAGGTTTAACCCCAAAATAATTTGTTTCATATTAACAAAATGTTCTACATCATAAGCTTGATTTTATCAATGTATTGCTTACACAACAAATAAAGAAAACAGGGCTAATTAAAATAAAATTAGTATTTTTGGGTTTGTTTATTCTGCCTTTATTATTTTTATAAACAACACAAACAGCAAATATATTATATACTCCTTCCACCTCCTATTTGCCCCACAACAACTTTATGAAGTGGATTGGGCTGAGAATGTTGACTGGCTCAGTCACACAAATTCATACCTAAGGTAGAACTGGAACTCATTCTATCTTTGTTTCTATAGCCTGATGCCTTAATCGCTAAAGATGGCTCTTCCAGTAGCCCAAACTGGACTACACCAAACTTATTTACTGAATAAGTAGGCATACTAATTGGTTGCTATAACAAATAAACCATATTTGTTTACAACTAAATAGAGGCTTTATGCTACTAAGAAATATAATCCAAAAACTTTGAACTATGCAGCCCACATACTTTTCTTACAACAGTTTGCATTTGCTTAGAGGAATAACTGTCTAATTAAGAGTTTCCTATCAGCACCCTCTCTATATAAGTAGACACTGCTACTTACTAGAATATGAGAAATATAATAACAAATACATTTCCACCTGAATTTCATGGGTCACATGGAATAGCTATATTCTGTGATTTGATGTTGCCTTCCTCTTGATGGCTTATTAAGCTTGGTGCAGAGGTAGTATTCAGCAGGTTCTGACCAGTTCTGGAGAACCAGTAGCGGAAATTTTGAGAAGTTCGGAGAACCGGTAGCAGAAATTTTGAGTAGTTCGGAGAACCGGTAGCGGAAATTTTGAGTAGTTCGGAGAACTGGCCAATACCACCTCTGACTGGCTCCGCCCCCATCTATTCTCTGCCTCCCGAGTCCCAGCTGATCGTCTGGGTCTTCTTTTGTTGCCCTGCACAAGAGAATGGAGCTGGAAAGTAGGTTAGTGGGATGGGGAGGGAATGGGATTTTGCAGGAACCTTCCTCTCCCATGCCCACCAAGCCATGCCATGCCCACCAAGCCACAGAACCGGTATTAAAAAAATTTGAATCCTACCACTGGCGTGATGTTGCCTTCCTCGATGGCTTATTAAGCTTCTCAGATTAGTGTACATTAGGGAAATCTGTTGGATGGGTCAAAAAAGTCAGGGTGACTATGATAATGCCATGGCACTTTTGTATCTAAATTATAATGTATATAAATGGGGTGGTGTGACTGAACAATTGGGTCTTTATTTTTTTATTTTTTTACATACACACATACACATGTACTTGCTTGCCTCTGGCCTATAGCCCTGAAATGTCTTATTGGTCTCCTACCTAAGGATTAACCATAGTGATCTCCTACGCAAGGATTAACTAAATCTGTCTCTGCTTAGTTTCTAGACATCAGCCAATCAGCTGGACTCTGCCACCTAGTTGAAGTTAAAAGGAATAAACAATACATACGAGCATATGCACTACAACTGCAGTGTAGGAAGCATTATTTTCACAGAGCAAGGTCTATACGGTTGGCCACTAGTGTGCTGTTGTATAATATGGAGATTATCTATGGTCTTTTTCTGGTTCTATAAAACTAAGGAAGCAAATATCATGTTCCTAAAAGTGCCCCAAAGGAAACGAAAGCAAAGAGGTAATTAAAGTGGAAAAAATCGAAAACAATGAAAGGAGTAAGAGAAGGAAAGCCTTTTTCAAGCAAGAACTTCAGACACCTGGTAATGCAAAAGATTCTTCGTCAGAAAAGAGAGAACTGGGTGACACATGTGGAAGAGAGATAAAACTCTTTACTAGCATGCAAGGTAATTGTTTGTCCCCCCAAAAAGGCAGCTCTGTTTTCTGACCCTCATGGTAGGGCCAGGAGAAAGAAACTAAAAGCTTTGCTTCCAGGTTATAATATGTGGTGATTACTCTTAACTGGAACGCAGTTTGGTACAATCATACAGTTACATAACACGTTTGAAATTATCTAATGTCCAATAATTAACCAATTGCAAACTGGTTAAAATTAATGATAGTTGTGGAGTTTGAACATGCTCCCAAGCTTTAGATGATCACAAAGCGAATTTTTCAGTTTCACACATACCGAATCAAAACGGAACAAACCATTTTATGATTTAAGTGTTGTGGGAATCCCAAAAATATGTACGATAGAAATTGAGGCAGACTTGGGTTTTTCCATTGTTAGATACTACAAACAGATGTGCTTCTATTGTTGTCTTTTAGGTTTTTATTATGTTTTTATATTCTGTATGATGTAAAGTTCTACACACACCCCAAAAAATGTCAACAGTCATCAGGATCGATTTCTACCACTGTCAATCACTGCAACCAAACTGTCCTCTCTTTATCATCTTTCCTTGCTGAACGTTCACTGAAAAGTCTTTGGAGAAAGCCATGAGAGTTGCAGTTCATCGGAACAAAAAGGAAAACCTATAATGCCTGGCATTAATCAGATATTAAGTGGTTAATATATCCGGGGCTAGAACAGGATATTGGTCTATCTGCAGTAGCCTCTTTCTCTGCGCACCAGTTATTTAAAATAGCTTTAGCTGCTGCGTTTATAGAATAACAATTACATGGGTATTCCCATCATTTCATAAGCCATCTCAGCACCAATATCACCAATATCATGGAAGAAGCATCCTTTCCTTCGAGCAAAGCAAAAGATCCGGAGGACCTGTAAATTCCATGGCTCCAATAGGGTCTGCATACCCTCACTTGGCCAAAAAATACAATTATATTTTGTACCTTTTCTACAATTTCTACAATTTCTTGTTTGGTGAATAAGGAAATTGGACTGGAGGAAAAGAAACAAAATAGTGCTACTTCTTTCCTGCTGTTTTACAAGTTCACAAAACTTTTCCATCAAAATAACTATACCGTATCATAAGAATCTTTCCATTATACCAAAGGAATCTCTTAAGATTGTAAAAACAAGGACTTACTTTGACTTACAAATGACCAAATTACTGATTTATATCTATTAAGTTTTTTTAATTAAATGACAAAGTAAATTATATTAACTTACTAGTAGAAAGTCAGCGCGATTATCAGTACAAGATGATCCAAGCAGATTCATGCATTGTTACTCAGCAAGAAGCACATGAATGCCATTTTTTTGGCTTTGTTTTGTCTTCATAGTAACAAGGACTCTATAAACAGATCTCACACATGTAAAAATGTTGTAATCTAAAAATCCTTTTCAGTTGTTTCTTGTATTGCCTTCAGCTTGAATTAAATATTAAGAAAGCATTTCTTCAAATAAATTACATTTGGTCATCTACATCTATTAGGGAACTGGGAAAGGCAGGGTCACTTGAGCCAAACTTTTTGTTACTTTCAGCCAATGTTTGGCTGATTACATCAAATAAATATTTGAAGGGTAGTTCCATGAATGTGTTGAAACTAAAATAAAGTATCTTGCAATCATCTGCAAATTAACAAATGTATTATGACTTAATTCTATCTACCAAAATCCACTTCATCAGGGACAAAAAATGCTATCTTGAATTAAAGTCAAATTGGGACATAGTGATAAAGAAAAGACATTGTAAACAGTAATGAAAATATATACCTTTGTCCTATTTGGACTGACTCTTCGTTCCCTTAGCTACTATACGTTACATGCTTGTGCCATCAATTCAGTGATACACATATCCAATATTGTTCTAAAGACTGAGCTTTCTTCATTAAATTTTTTTTATCACTGGACTCACCTTAGTTGCCCCCAGTTAAAAGAATCTGAGCATATGGTTTATGTTTAGAAAGAAGATTGGTTCTGTCCGACACATTTGTATATACATAAAACAGTCTAAAAGAAAAAACCTACTTTAATTTGTTGTGTTGTGTCTATATACCACAGGAAATAACTCAATGAATTTTCTAAAAATGGTGTTTGTAAGAAAATCAAAAGGTTTTCATCAGCTTGATACTCTTTACCTTCTTAACGTTTATACCCCTTTCTAGGGTGGTACAGGGTGGCTTCATTTTTCTTTGACATTCTTTCCCACTTTTTTAAATATGTGTATTTAATTCATGTCTTTCAACCTCTAGTATCTCTCATATTCTACTTTAGTTGCCATATATTACCAGTACACATTTAATTTTTCTCTGGCCCTCAGATATCATAAGAGCTTTCTTAAATTAATTGGCAGTTTGTTTCCATCAAGGAAGTTGGGTAGGAGAGCAGGAGGCATTAAAAAACTCAAGCTGGCAGCCAGGTGTTGACTTTTTTAACTTCCTAACCTGCTGTTTCATCAACTTTTTTTTTCCAACAAAACCTGCCACCCACTAGAATCATCTATCAACTGAGATTACTCAAAGTGAGGCTGCTTGATAAAAGCCAAATTCAATTTCTGAGCTAAAATAAAGCTAATCAGATTACTCTACAATGCAGCTGATTTTGTACATACACAGAATACTACAAATATACAATCTATATTTTAGCCTGGCATGCTCCACAAATCTAAACCCTATAGTTCAACTATTATTCAGATTGGATGAAGACTCCAGTACTGTTCAAATAAAGATCATTTTCCTGCAAGTAGGCTTATTTACTTTGTAAAATCTATCAGTTTCATCTACACCCCTGACAGTGTAACCCATCACTTTTTCAGGCTGTCAAAAATCAACAACTGGGCAAGTTCAAGACAAACTTGAAATGCTAATAAGAATTCATTGATCGTATATTTAATAATTTCTCTCTTCAGTGAACACATCTGAAAGGCACCGGGGGATTTATTTAAAGCTTTTGGAGAATTCTTGTAAGTTTCCCCATCATAAAATAGTTTGACCTCAATATCACATCCCAATATTCAAAATCAATTGTCACTGAAAAGGTTACAGTATATAGGGCCTAACAACAAAGTATTTATCTATTTATAAAAATTACAGGTCACCCATCTTATTTCAAGGTAACTCTGGGCAGCTTACAATCAAAATATGGGCTGCAAAAATGTGGATAGCCACTAGACGATGGCAAAGGTGAGTAGAGAATCCTAGCGGTTTATTCCAATCTAGTGGCAATAGTTAACAAAGCCATATATACAGGGCTGGGGTTCTTGGAAAGTTAAAATCACTTATTAAAACTGATTCCCAATTGAATCCGTTAATTAAGACTTCACCATAAGAGAAAATTCAAACCCTCTTCAGTAACAAAACTACATTTTATACCAGTGATGGTGGTGTGCCGAAAGTGCACGTGTGCACGCAGGGATGCCGGCACCCACAATGCAATGCACCCCCCCTGCATATGCACATGCAACAACCCCTCTTACCTGCACTGCGCACGCATGTGTGCCTCCCAGCTGAGTTTTGGCCCGTTTGAGGCCATTTTCACCCTCCCAGAGGCTCGACGGAAGCCTCTGGAGCCCTCAGGCGGCTGTAAAGGGGCCCGTTTAGGCACTTTCAGTATTTCCAGAAGGCCCGTTTTTCCGCTTCCCAAGGCTGCAGAGGCCTCGAGCCTCCGGGAGGGCGAAAACGGCCTCAAATGGTCTGAAAATCAGCTGGGAGGCGCGCACATGCGCAGTGCAGGTAAGTTTTGCTGGGGCTCGTGTGCCTGCACAAATGGCTCTACATGCCACCTGTGGCACGCTTGCCATAGGTTCACTATCACAGCTTTATACAATTCAAACAGTCCTTTCTCCACTATTTTTTAAAGATTTGCCAAGAACTATGTCTAATCTTTTTTTGATTTATCTTGTGTCCTTGTTTCAAGAGGTAAAACTATCCCAACTGAGATTTTATAATACTAAACAAAAACACAAATGATAATAGCATTTCAATTGTAACTTCTTAATCTCCAAACTATTATCATAAACAAAAAAAAGCATAAATCTTTTATTTTTCAAATTTCACACAATATGGAAATACTAAAAACTTTGGAAACTATGGCAAAAATCAGATCCAAGGAAACATTCTATATATCATTTATTATCAGTAATACTTCCAGTGCTATTCCTTAATACAAAAAAACTGGCAACATGCAGATGCACTATCAACATTTGAGCACAGTATATGAAATAACTATTTTCCCTTCACAATAGAGATTAAAAAAATTTAATCTTTTTTTAAATTTTATTTTTAATCTATGTAGAAATGGTGCATAGTGGCATCAATTTTAAAGGTGTGAAACTTTATTGAATGGTAGTTTTTTGACAAAGAGCTAGATGGAGCAATTAGATAGATAGATAGATAGATAGATAGATAGATAGATAGATAGATAGATAGATAGATAGATAGATAAGTAAGCTCTATGGTGTTTTATAGAACTCACTCTATTATACAGAATAGCATTATTTCAATACCATAAGTGGGGGGGGAATCAAAGCTTGAGTCATATTGCACAGACATTTCTTTTAATAAAATAAAAATAAAACATGGGTCTCAGGCACATTTTCCATTTGTAAACTCCCTCATGTATCTCCATCATAACACCATATGAGAAAGGCAATAACAGGCTTTATTCCCTTCCCCAAGGACAATATCAGGCAAATCTTTAAAGGGCTCTTCTCAATCTCTCCTCCAGCCCCGCTCCTCCAGCCCTTCATACTTCCGTACAGACATTTAAGGGCCGAAGATTACATGGAACAAGCATGGATGAGAGAGTCTGTAGGTTACATAATCGTATCTAAACATCCATATGTGTACCGATTATATAAGGAGGGGGGAAAAAACATTTCTTGGCAAAGAGACTACCAACGGGGGGGGGAGGGGGCGGAGGCGAGAGCCAAGATTTCGTTGCAAACCCCTAAGGAAGCCAGCATGCAGAAGAAGAGAGAGAGGGAGATCACATCTGCTTTCGCAGCCCTTGCAGCAGCAGGAGCAACAGCAGCAGGCAGAGCCCCTTGTTAACCCCCTTCCTGTGGCTTTTACACGTCATGGAACATTCCCGGAACGGGCCAACGTTCCACCCACTTCAGGGAACAGACATAAAGGCGCAACACAGAGATATCCTTCTCCTAGGCTTGTCCTCTCTCTTCCCCCCCCCCCCCCTTACTCCCCACCTCCACCACCTCTCCTCCGTTCGCCCTGTGCATTCATTTCCCCTCCTCCCCCGCGCGCACAGCTGCTGCTGCCGCCACGCGCTTTTTCCTCGGCCCCCCACCAGGGGGGCTTCCACATGCCACCTCCGCGCCCCCACAGCCCACAAGAAGTAATATGAAGCCAGCTCAGGCGGTTGCCAAGTCACCCGGACGACCCTTTCCCCTCCCCCCAACTCCCCCCACACACACACAGAAAGCCCGGCGCTTTGAAACGCTTTCCGACTTAAGCAGAAACCCCCGGCGCGCGGGGGCGTTCCGCGCGTGCCCTCTTCACCACCCCCGCCGCTAAGCTACCTTGACATGGGCAAGAGCAGTGCCTTCAGCCGGACCCCGGCGGCAGCAACCTCCGCGCCGCGTCCCTTCCTTTCTGAGCTCTGCGTTCTCTCTTCCTCCGCCTCCTCATCTGCTCATTAGTAACCATGCACATACTTCTTCCCCACAGGAGGAGATTACGCAAGCCCGCTTTGCTCCTTAATCTGCATACACTTACATGCTGGGTATTCCCCACATTCCCTAACAGTAGGCCACGAGCAAAAGGACCTCGTTCGCGCGCACTGGCTAGCGCGCGCGCGCGCACACACACACATATACCGTGTATATTCACATACAAAACAGAAAGTGGGGGGGAAGGAAGGGAAGGCGGTTCTTTTTAAGTCAGGTTGCCAGATCTGAACTTCTAATATGCAAATCAAGAAGCGCCACACACTGGAACCTGGGGTGGCGTCCTCTTCCACAGCATGTGACAACGCTCGCCAAGGGTCTCTGCAAGATCGGTTTCCATTAGTCAAATGTGCGCTGCATCGTTGGTGGTAGAGAAACGTTCTCTGCGACGCGCGGCTTGTGACAAGCCCCGTTACTCACAAGACAAGCGAAGCGAGGGACGAGGAGGTTTACACATACGCCTTCTCTCTCCCCCCTCCCCCCCCTCCCCCGCCCACGGGCACCTTCCCTGTCTCCCCCGCGAGAACTTAATAGCCCGGAGCCGGACGCTTCACCGACCACTCCCTGGTCACCCAATAACCTTTCCAATTATTGCTCAAAAAGACACTACAGGGCAGCGCACGGTTATAACTACGAGCCCTTGCTTTTCTATTGCTTTCCACCACTACCACCACCACCCGAAAGGCAGGCAGCTAATGAAACAGTCAGACCCCTTCTATAGTCAAAGTCGCTCCGGTAACAAGGGAGCGCCAAAGAACTGTCAGTTGTTTTTCCCCTCCCCCGAAGAGAAGGGTTCAGTATTGGAAATAAACGAGGTGAGAGGGGGAGGCAGGCAGGCAGGTATCTTTGCAGCAAAAGCTCACCTGGGAGTCAACGAGAAGGAAAGCCTTCTGCACCGCATGTCATTTCTTGTTGCGCCCTTACTAAGCCTGGGTCTGGAGTGGGGTGCCTTGCAGCTTTGCTTTAAATAGCGACAGGTATTCCACAAGCCAACGGGTGTCTGGTTCGTGTGTTTCTGTTCAGATCGGTCGCTTTCTCCTTTTATTCTCCTCGATTAAATAGAATAAAGAATCTCTACCCGCGCTGTCTTTCTCGCGCCATATACAAGTACATACACACCCGCACGCAGATACTACTCGTATGTGTAGTGTATCTGTAGGTATGTCTATAAATATATCAACCTTAAAGGACGAGGACCGAGAGGCCGCAGTGGTCGGTTGCGTGTGCGAGTGTTTGTATTTTTCCTCCCTTCTGGACGACGGAGCCTCTCTGATCTGCAGACGGACTGGGTTATTCCTGGCACCACTTCCCAGAACAGAAGTTACAAGGGGAGAGAGCAAGGGGAGAGCTCAGCCAGTGATGTCATCGGATCCCCCATTGCGTCCCGGAGAAGGGAGGGGAAGTAGGCTGAACCAGAAGATCCAGTTCCCGAGAGCCCTGGCTTGAACGCGTGTCCGTTTGACAGACGGAGCGTGTATGAGAGGTGCTCCGTGCAAAGCGAGGGAGGGAAGGGAAGGAAGGAAGGAGGCGGGGCTTCCCCGATCGCAGAGGGAGCTACGAGTCTCTCCGTCGGTCTGGGGAGATCTCGCTTCCTCTTCCCTCCCTCGGCAAAGGGAACTCCCCGGAGAGCCGGTTTCAACTTGTCATGCGAAAATTGTGCGTCTTCCCACCTTGAGAATTTCCTTTAAGGATGTGGGTGGGATCTTCTGTTCTGCTGCCCATTTTCCCCTCCTCTTCTCCTCCTCCTAGTTCCCTTTTGTTTCTTTCCTTCCCGGTTCTGCACCTCCCTGGGCCGCCCAAGGTCATATTAACTGCCGGGAGAAGAACCTCATTTAAAGAACAAAAAACAAAAAAACCCACATCACCACGCCGACCGCATTCCTGCGGCATTTTTAGAGCTTGCTTTTTGCAGCTGCTTCCAACCTTTAGGACAACCGTCTGTTCTGTGAATCGTTTTTATTCCGTTGGAAAGTTGATCTGCAGTTTGCAGAGCGTCGCTGGTTTTGCATATGACCCTCTATATAATGTCTCGCATTTTTCGGACAGTTTATAGACGCCCTGCTCATTTCCCGGCGGAAAACGATTCGCTTAGGAATTGTGCTACAGGTTTTAGAATGTATAATTAACTATTTTCACTTGTGTTCATCTCCTAAATAATCCATATTATTTGATATACGTACTGGAGAATGTCGAATTTACAGTAAAAAAATATATATCTTAAAACAGGTTGAGTTTATTTCGTATTAAGGGAAGCAAAGCAGGTCGTGTGGTAAACTCGTTACGAGATCTGAAAGTCCGGGAGGCTGTTAATGGCCGTCAATCTAACCGCAGCCTTATTAAACAGGGTGAGTTGTTGCGGTTCTTCTCCGGTTCGGCTTGGGACCTTGTGAGCCAATTGGAAAGTCAAAATGTTTGACGTCGGCTGTGCTTGCCTGTTCCCAAGGCGGGTAGAAAACTGATGGAACGCATTATGGAAAAATCGGATGTAATGGAATCAAAACAGATCCTCCGACGACTCATGTGACTGTAATGTGCTGACCTGAGAAAACCACCAGAAATCACAGTTTATATCTGAGCTCAATAACTGTGCAGTCACCCATATTGGGTTGCTTATTTGGCAGAAAACCTTGCTCTGACTGGGAGCATAATTTTACAGAGCATCTAGTTGTTCTCTTTGTATTCCTTCCAACTTTTCACACTATTTCTGCTGTCCAAGTTTCATTTTAGCGCATGTCCCATTAAAGAACAAATTCTCTTTGATTTCTAGTTATAAGGCTTCCCCATCTTCTATCAAGAAGCTTAATATGACTTCTACCCTCATATTCAAATGCAACATCCTCCTACCTGGACGTCAACAAAAATAACTGTACAGAGTATCTTGGTGCAGGCCCACCATCATTGGATTTTGCAATATTGAAAACCATAAGGACCTATGTTAAATATGCATGACGTTATATCTACGTATACCACGTCATCCACGTCAAATGCAAAGTGGAGTCTGACGTCAGACTCCACTTACTGGTTTCAGCCACTGGTGGGAATATCGGAGATCTGTCAGTGGCTGAAGTATTGGACAGCGCCGACTATAAAAAGCCAACGCTGGGCGCAATTGTTGCTTTTAACCCGTTTGAAATAAAGAGTTCTCTACACTGCTGGTCTGTTCCTTTCTTACTACACCTATCTAACACTGGCAATGAGGTGGGATCCTAAGAAAGACAAAGGACCTCGTGGGGCACTGCAGCCATTTTCCAGCTGACCTTTCAGACCGACAGCGAACCAACATGGCCATTGACCCCTATCCATCCCATTCAACCCAGCCAAAGAGAAGTGGTCTTCGTACATGGGAAGATTCAACCAGAGTTTGGTGATGAATGGGATGAAAACAAAATCTGACGAAAAGAAGAAGGCATACTTCTTGACCTACTGTGATTCAGAACTCTATGAACTGGCAGAAGCCCTCGTTGCAGAAGAATTGGAAAATGTCTCCTGGGACAAACTGCAACAGGCATTGAAGGGGCATTTCAACCCTACCGCATCATACATGGCAAACCGAAACAACTTCTGTACCCGAATCCAAAAAGAAGGTGAAAGTATAAGTGATTTCATAGCTGCGTTAAGGAAATTGTCAAAAAATTGCAAGTTCTCGAACGCTGAAGAAATGATCCAGGATCATTTAGTCCTTGGACTTAGGGATTTAACACTGCAGAAGAGACTGTTCGCTAAAGAAGACATCTCCCTCAAGCAGGCGCTGGAAGAAGCAAAAGCAGACAAAACCTCTGAATCCTCAGCCTCCCAAGTCAAAGGACATGGCAAGGTCCATGCCATCCAAGTGGCAAGAAGGACCTTGCACAGTCCATCCGGTTCCGAAAGCAGCGACAGTGAAAAGGAGGATGTTCATCGGGTAAGTACCAGTAAGTCTGAAAACAAAGGGGAGTAAACCATGTGAAGGCTGCCAGGGAAACCACCCTTGCTCCACCTGCCATTTTAAAGAAGCGATCTGCAGGCGATGTGAGAGAAAAGGCCACATCGCGGATGCCTGCAGAACCAGCCAACCGGCTGACACACCGAGCCGAAGAACATACTCCCTGAACAAACATTAGAAGAGCCGGAAGACGTTTGGCACGAAATTTAAAAGACAAGATGGCGGCTGGCAAGAAGAAACACACCACACAATAGGAGGCTACAATCACACTCGTGTAGCACACACAGGTACTGTGGAAAGCGACAAATTCCTCACAGAAGTGAAGACTGATGGAAAGATGTGGCCGATGGAAGTGGACTCAGGATCATATATATCAATGATATCCTGGACAGCACTCCAGAAAATCAACCCCGCGATCCACCGAAATCAACTCCAGCCACAACGAATAGTATTAAAGGACTACCAGGGCTACAAAATACCAGTCCTGGGGAAGAAGGTCTGCCATGTGGAATACGGGGAGTTTAAAGGATCCCTACCGCTGACTATTGTGGACCGGGACCTACCTAGCCTCCTAGGGAGAGAGTGATTCATGCCACTACAAATCAGCCTCACTGGTATCCACGCAACAACGATAACCGGAACAGGCGGTGGAGAAGATTTGGATGTGTTAGAAAAAGAATTCCAAATTGGGCAAGTATAAGGGGACCCCAATTAGTTTTAGCCTAGACCCCAACATAGCCCCTATCTGTCTCAAGTCTCAGAGAGTCCCATTTGCTCTGCGTCCAAAGGTTGAAGAGCAATTAAATAAACTGGTAGCTCAAGGCATTCTTGAGCCGGTAGACCACGCAAAGTGGGAGACACCTATAGTGACCCCTGTGAAACCCGATGGGTCTATCAGAATCTGTGGAGACTACCAGAGTACCCTCAATCGTGCCCTACAACAGAGCACATATCCGGTGCCAGTAGTCCAGCACCTGCTACATTCGTTGGGCCGGGGCAGAATTTTTGCTAATCTAGACCTAGCACAGGCATATCAACAATTGCCTGTGGATGCAGCCATCACCGAAGCCCACTATTATAAAATGAGTTAAGATGTACTTTTTCAATCAAAGCTTGTAACGAGCTTTTTAAACAAACTTCTATGCTGCACTCGTTTCATTCTTTTCTATTTGAGTTATGTACAGGTAATCCTCAATTTACGACAGTTCACCTAATGATCATTCTAAGTTATGACATCAAATTCCCCCCCTCCCAAAGAACTCATGACACAGTCCTGAGGTTATGAATGTTGCAACACAGGCAGTTGTTCACCCTTACAAACAAACGCAGAGGCACTGCAACATTCATCCTGCCTATTCTACCCCACACACACCACAGCCAGATCTCCATAGGCACTGGGCCAGTGAAAACTCACTTATCTTGCAAAGATTAGTGAGCTCTTCATCTTCTGTGTTCTCTTCATCCTCTGTGCCGTGGTTCTTTGCTTGCATCCCTGCAGGATGCAGTGTCTTTGCAAAAAGTTTTTGGCACAAAGAACGGAGACTGAGAGTGGATGCCCCTCTTGGCCTCCGTTCTTTGCGCTAAAAGTTTTTTGCAAAGATGACTAGAGCCTGCCAGGACGCAATCACAGCTGCAGGGTTCAGCAGGCTTTCCTCACAAAGAACGAGAGCTAGGAGCGGCGCATATCCGCCTTCCCAGCCTCTATTCTTCACATCAAAAACTTTTTGCAAAGACGAGGAGAGCCTGCAGAGATGCAGGCAAAGAAACCACAACAGAGAGGCCGGAGAGAACACAAATCACTCAATCATCAAGAACTTCAAAAGGTAAGTGTCTGTGGAGACCCAGAGGGACAGGATATTGGGGGAGGGGGCATGAGATATCTCAGTGGGTTGGAGAGGCCTTGGGTGGTCAGAAGTACTACCCCCCCCCACTGGTCTTCTCCACCCTGTGATACTTCACATGAACTCAACAACCTGAGCATTCGATTAAACGAATGCATTGGGTAAATCAGGGAGGGATCATATTCAATTTACAATCCCATTAATGAATTCCTCAAGTTATGAATGTAATTGGCAAGTTCTATTATATTTGTAAGACAAGGACTACCTGCACATGCTTTGATTGTCACACTTGCATGCAAAGAAGGATTATAAATCAAAGTAAAATAACATAATAAATGCAATAACATATAATGAAATAGATTCACATCCGGGCATTCTTATACTTCCTTTATTTTACTGGTCTTTAAAATAACCTCAGTGCTTGCTGTGTTGATTTTTTATTTTATTTAAATTTATTAAAGCCATCTAACTCAGTGGTGGGATTCAAAATGTTTTACTACCAGTTCTGTGGGCATGGTGTGGCTTGGTGGGTGTGGCAGGGGAAGGATACTGTAACATCCCCATTCCCACCTGACCCCACTAACCTGCTTTCCAGCTCCATTCTCCTGTGCAGGGCAACCAAAGAAGACCCAGCCAGTCAGCTGGGACTTGGGAGGCACAGAATAGATGGGAGCAGGGCCAGTCAGAGGTGATATTTGCCAGTTCTCCAAACTACTCAAAATTTTTGCTACCGGTTCTCCAGAACTGGTCAGAACCTGCTGAATACCACCTCTGATCTAACTGTAATGAATTCTGGGCAGAGAACAATTTTCTAAAAAATCCATAAAAACCAATAAAACCCAAAACTGGACAGGTCGCCTGAATTAAAATAATCTAAGAATGACACAAATCAAAGAACATTGCAAAGATAAGACATTTCAATTAATCAAAAGAAGGAAAAACAAACAGCACAAGAGTTATTTAATGAATTTTACTTCAATATGGATATTGAAAAAGCAAATTTTGGTTGATAGATTTGAGTATATTTCTTATATATATGTATATGTAAGAACAACACATAAACTGCAAATTGTTCATCAGAACTCTGAAAGAAAAATACACATATACACTTAAACGTATTTGATTAATTCAACTTCATTCCCACAGTTTGATTAATGTGGGGAAGATGACTCACCTGTAAAAATTATATCATTCATATAATATATAGTAAATCAGAGAAATATGATCCATATTTGAGTGGGAGGTAGTAGGAATACAAAATAATAAAGAGATGGGATAGTAAGAAGGTATACCGAATTTCTTCAGTTTTAAACTTCTTCTAAACAACTAAAAGCAAGACAGCTCAAAATAATGATGGCTAGATCCAGGTAGAAAATGGAACCACAAAGATCTACTGGATTGGCATACAATTCTATTGCTGAAGAACCCTATTTAGGTTGCTCGCTGCCATAGTATTTTCAGGTAGTGTGCTACTCCTCTCTGACATATCTGGAAAGATTTTTTTACAGGTGGTCTTTCAGGGCCATAAGAGGTGATCAGGGTAGGGGTGGGATTCTACTGGTTCAGACCGGTTTATGCAAACTGGTAGTTCCGGTGGGTGTTTGCCCCGCCACCTGCCCCTGCTGTTTGCTGTGCTTTATTTCCTGGGTTTTTAGCACAGCTGATTCACGCGGCAGAGCAGTTTGCCGCGCCTCAGCTGTTTCAGTCACCGGGGCTGCAGTAGAAGGTAAGGAATTCAGTTGAAAATTGGCTTTTTTAAATGTAGAGCACGCGCGCTCAGCGCGCAATCACCAAACCAGTTGTTACACTGCTTGAATCGCACCACTGGATCAGGGGCATTGATTCCGTCACATCAAAAGCATCCCTTCAAATGACAGAACTTTCTTCATGGTACTGAATGATAAAAAGTTGATGGCGAAGAAACCATTGAGTCCAATGGTAAACACTGAAAGTAACTAGCAGGTCACACAAACTACCCTATGGGCAGTTTGAGATTGAGATAAAAATTCTTCCTTATCTACTAGCATTTCATTTGCTCTGGTAATCAACACATTTCTCTCAAGTATTCACAAGCCCATTTCAAAGACACGCAGTGGACAGAGCAATGAAAACCTCAGAAATCCAATATGAATAATTATATACAGACAAGATTGGTCCTGTCTATTCATAGTTACATCTATGAAAGAGGAATGTGTTTACAGTACTATCTACTTGAGCTACATAGGTAACTTTTAGTTTGTATAGCACAAGAATGTGAGATTGACATTGCAAGGAGACCACAGGCCTATCACCCACCCATTGCAAGGAGACCACAGGCCTATCACCTCCTGTTAAAAGCAGCCAGATGTGGAAAACCAATGTGTAGGCTAAAAAAATGGTCAATACCACAAGAATACAGCTTTCTGGTTAGCCTTTTAAAGAAGACATCAGTATCTTTAACTTCCTGGATAAAGTGTTAAAACTGATGTGTCAGATTTAGACATTTGAGAGATGACACTGCTTCACTGGATCTATTTCAGCTGCTTCTAGATTCAACATAGGAATGTGACTATTGAACTAGCTAAACCAGGGAATGATTTAGGGGTTCACTATTCAGTATCAATCAATAATCGTATGCCTATTTGGTTCTCCAGAATTTCTCAATGGCTGTTTATACATTCAGATAGTAACTTGAATGCCCTCACACTGTCAAAAAAATCAGCCCATGAGACACATATGGCCCCAACTTGCTAGCCTTCATAAAAATTGCAAAAATCATATGGTTCCACTTAGAATTTGGTGATTAATGTAGAAGGCTATTCAATTGTTTAATATTACTTTTGACATCTTGTGACTTATTATGACTTTACCCAATACTATTTTTATAAATCATTTTTAATATCTTTCATTGTTAACTTCAAAAGACGTGGATAACATTCAAACTACAATACATTCAGAAATAATAGTTAAAGTATTATTTTCAAGAATGAACAGATACATAATGAAACTTTTGCAATGCATCAATGTATAGTCAATAAATTAATTGCTGAATAAATATTTTTAAATGTAACAGAAATGCTTAATATAAACAGAGCTAACCAGAAGAAATATATAAAATAAAATACTAAAGAGGCCTTAGTTGGCCAGCTATCCAAGCTATCCAAGCTTCAGAAATTTAAAAGCAAACTAAAAATGTACTGTAAACTATCACATTATAAGCCACGCACAGTCACTTTAGACAGTGAGATGGGTAGCATATAAATTAATAAATGAAATCCTAAGTGCCTTTTGAGCAATACTTGGGAAGATTAAAAAGAGGTGTTGGTGTTGCTGATGATGGCAACCACCTCTGGAACATTTCGTTCTTATGGGGAAAGTAAGAGGGAAGAAAATATGTATCTGTAAGCTAAGTGGTCTTCACTTGTACTGATATAAAGCTCCTCAGTTTTGCTCTAGGATGTTTGTGAAATAACCCAACCTTTTTAGAATATCACAATATTGGTTAGAAAATTCATAAACTCTAAATTCAGGGTAGTGCAATATTAATAGGGAACTATTTTGTGAAATAGAGAAGTATAATATTGAAGTTCAGAGCTGCAATACTGAAATTAGCTGGAGCAAGTTACATAGTGTACTGTACATGTACAGTTAGATTCTTTTTCTATCTGTTTCTCACACACTGCATAAATACACTCATGCATACACATATTCTCATCTACCTCACCTCTTGGGAGCCCTTCAGCTGGCTTTGGAAGCTTCACTCCATCACATTCACTGCCCGCAGCAGCCTGCTCCAGCCCTGCTCTGCTTAGCAACCAAAGAGATGGATTCATTGGGTCTTCCAATTAGCCACCATTTCATTTGTTCAGCCTCAGCTAGATCTGCAAATCTCTAGAAGCTGGCATGGTAAGGATCTGGGGACAGTAGCGAACTGGAGAAGGTAGGGGAAGATCTGGGCAAAGTTTAAAGACTGGGAGAGACACCTTGACTCAGGAAAAACCTTCTCCACACAGCTCCACAGCCATACCTAGGCACTCTACACTGCAAGTCTGCTCTCATTGCCACTTTAATTCATCAACATATCAATATACAGGTGAAACTCTAAAAATTACAATATCGTGCAAAAGTTCATTTATTTCAGTAATGCAACTTAAAAGGTGAAACTAATATATGAGATAGACTCATTACATGCAAAGCAAGATAGTCCAAGCCGTGATTTGTCATAATTGTGATGATTATGGCTTACAGCTCATGAAAACCCCAAATCCCGAATATCAGAAAATTAGAATATTACATGCAATCAATAAAAGCAATTACTGCCTCAATGCGGCATGGCATGGAAGGTATCAGCCTGTGGCACTGTTGAGGTGCTACGGAAGACCAGTATGCTTCAATACCGACCTTCAGCTCTTCTGCATTGTTCGGTCTCATGTCTCTCATCTTTCTCTTGGCAATGCCCCATATATTCTCTATGGGGTTCAGGTCAGGCGAGTTTGCTGGCCAATCAAGCACAGTCATCCCACGGTCATTGAACCAGGTTTTAGTGCTTTTGGCAGTGTGGGCAGGTGCCAAGTCCTGCTGGAAAATGAAGTCAGCATCCCCATACAGCTCATCTGCGGAAGGAAGCATGAAGTGCTCCAAAATCTCCTGGTAGACGGCTGCGTTGACCCTGGACAATGAAGCACAGTGGACCAACACCAGCAGATGACATGGCTCCCCAAATCAGCACAGACTGTGGAAACTTCACACTGGACTTCAAGCATCTTGCAGTGTGTGCCTCTCCATTCTTCCTCCAGACTTTGGGTCCTTGGTTGCCAAATGAGATGCAAAAGTTGCTCTCATCAGAAAAGAGGACTTTGGACCACTGAGCAACAGACCAGTTCTGTTTTTCTTTAGCCCAGGTAAGACACTTCTGACATTGTTTGTTGTTCAGGAGCAGCTTGACAAGAGGAATAGTACATTTGAAGCCCATGTCCAGGATCCGTCTGTGTGTGGTGGCTCTTGATGCACTGACTCCAGCCTCAGTCCACTCCTTGTGAAAGTCCCCAACACTTTTGAATGGCCTTTTCCTGACAATCCTCTCCAGGCTACGGTCATCCCTGCTGCTTGTGCACCTTTTTCTGCCACACTTTTTCCTTCCACATAACTTTCTATTAATGTGCTTTGATAGAGCACTTTGGGAACATCCAACTTCATTTGCAATTACCTTTTGAGGCTTTCCCTCCTTATGGAGGGCGTCAATGATGATTTTCTGCACAACTGTCAGATCAGCAGTCTTTCCCATGATTGTGATTCCTACTGAACCAGACTGAGAGACCATTTAAAGGTTCAGGAACCCTTTGTAGGTGTTATGGCTTAATTAGCTGATTAGAGTGGGACACTTTGAGCCTAGAATATTGAACCTTTTCACAATATTCTAATTTTCTGAGATTGTGGATTTGGGGTTTTCATGAGCTGTAAGCCATAATCATCTCAATTATGACACATCACGGCTTGAACTATCTTGCTTTGCATGTAATGAGTCCATCTCATATATTAGGTTCACCTTTTAAGGTGAAATAAATGAACTTTTGCACGATATTCTAATTTTTTGAGTTTCACCGGTATATATTACTATTTGACATTAATACACCAGTGGTGATAGTGGCATCTAAAATGAAGAATGGCTAAAGTTCTCAGAAAACAATAATTATAAATCAGAGACTTTTCTTTTAGGCTTAACGGACAAAGAACTTGAAACAAATCTGGAACTGTGTTTTTATAATGTTGACAGCAGTGAGAACGCTCTATGCACAAAAATGAAAAGCAATGTTAATTCCTACAATGAAAGAATTGATGGAAAAATTGATGGATTAGCAAAGATGCTTTAATCAAAGAAAATAATACATTGACTTTGTTTCTACTTGGAAACCGCTTCTGGATTTGTGCTTTAGATAGAAAAACAAATAAAACTTTGAGATTTGCTAATTAGACAAGTTTGTTGCTGTGGAAAGGACCAATACATATTAAATATGCAGAAGTAAAAAGTTGAGGCTGTAATGTTATTTTTAGTCCACTGCACTGAAAAGAGTCAGAAGATAATGATTTTCTTTCTTTTTTTCCTTTTTTATCCTACACTTTCCTCTTTTCCCTTCCCCTTCTTCATTATCTCACTACTCTCATTTTCATTTTCATTTTATCATTTGATGGGTTTAATAAAATTACATTTTTGAAAAAGAAAAGTATAGTAATGAATATTGAAACTTTAATAAGAAAATCATTTTCATCCTAAACAAATATTTCATTTGCATAATACATGTTTTGTTTGTCAGATTATTTTTCCTCCTCTGGCTAAGTTGCATATTGAATGGAAGCTGTCAGATCAGTTGTATAAAGCCATCCTCAATATCTGCCACACATTAAAAGCCCTCAGAATCTCTGATAAATGGATCTCTTAAGTACCACCCACAGTTTAAATTAAACATTTGCTTTATCAAAATTATATTATTTGATAAAGGGGAAAAATTAATTTGGTCATTTACTACTATACTGATATTTAAAAAATGCAAGAGGTTAGCTTCAGGGGCAAGACATTTACAGTATGGAAGAAAAATTATATAGGATAGGAAACCTGAATTAATGTTCAATATGGAAAGCAAACAAGAAACATGTGGAAAAAAAAAAACCTTACAACAGCATATTTTGCCACATTTTACAACTAGTATAAGATGACATCTGTTACTGTCTTGATCAATTTGTTACTAAGTCTCTAAAGCATCTCTTATTAGGGGCATTATAATGTACAAAGATCACATTGTCACATATAAGTTTTGGGTTTGTATGCACAGACCAATGGGTATTAATTATAGGAACTAAATTAAGCACATCAACAAAATTGTAAATACAAATAAGTAAAATCCTGGAAGATCTAATCAGGTAAATATTTCCATTAAACCAATAAACAAGATAATAAGTTATATCATTCCTCAATGTTTATTCTCCAAGCAGCAGCATTCAGGATTTTATTTCTGCTCTTCTGGTTATTTTAAAACAACTCTCCATAAGATCTGAAATGCTCCACACTCCACAAATAGATACTTCAAAGAAAAATATTTTGTAGCAGCATGAATATGAAATGCTATTCCATATTAGTGCAGTATTGCGGATCTTAATCTATCAACATTAAGAAGCACAACTACTTACATTATAAAGATTAGGAGAAAATAATTTAGTCCACCTAAAATGCTTAAGCAAAGGTAAACTTGTACATTTTATATATGCTAATAATTTCTGTACGTATTCTGTATTTTGACAATTCTAGTTAATCTAAAATTAAAATTAGTACAATTTTATATGGGTTATCAACTATAAATTCAACTGTCCGGGATCTTCATTTGTTTGTCCCTTCCTTCCTTCCTTCCTTCCTTCCTTCCTTCCTTCCTTCCTTCCTTCCTTCCTTCCTTCCTTCCTTCCTTCCTTTCTTTCACAGACAGACAGATCCCAAAACAACTCTCAGCCACTTATTATCCTAGGGAAGCACTGCATCTGGAGTGCTTCAACCCAATGTATCATTTTATCAGTTGTTTCTCTTGAATTCACACACACTAATGCAGATATTTAGATTATGTTTTCCCATTGGCCCCATATGCAGGTTATTTTCCCATACACTAACAGTGATCTGCAGAAACTATAAACTTCCAACATTTCATATCCAGCTTTTCTTGTGGGCCAATTTTTATGTGGACGTATGAGTTGTTGTCCCAGCATTTTCTAAGAAATACAAAGAAGAAACATGAAAACTGCACTACTCTTCTTATTATCAGCAAATAAGCTGGAAAACCATAGCACTCTGTAATTTCTCAGCTTTATTCTCTCTTTTTTTAATAGGAATGAAATTAACAGCAATTATGGTGTGTGAAGCAGACATTCTTAGCACCTATATCCTGCTCCAGACAAAACTTGCCAATGCAAAGAGGGTTGGTATACTGGTGTGAATCTTTGATTCACTGTTGGGCTTAACTAGAACACTTTGTATATCGTGCTTAATTCTTTATATCAAAGTTCTAATCATCTTTACCTCTGAAGTGCAATGCTGCAAAAAATGAAATAAGTGATCCTTTGAAAATATTAGAATTAGTTTTATTTCTTGGACTTTTTGAGAGTTTTGAAAGGCCTTGTATATGATATATAAAATAAAAAGTATATGATATATAAAATAAAAACAAGTCTAATACCAAGTTTTGTTGTGTGTGTGTGTCTGGGAGAGAGAGGGAGGGAGGGAGGGAGGGAGGGAGAGCTTTTATAAGCACTTACACAAACAATTGGATTCAGTTGTATCTGTCCATTGATTAAAGGTGAGCACATAACATGAAAAATATGAGCAACACCCTGCTTGATCACACCCTTGGCCTTTCTAGTCCAGCATTCTGTTCTCATAGTGGCCAACTTATTGCACAAGGAAACCTACTGGTCTCCCATCTGTCTTTAATGACAGCTACCATTCAAATCTAACCCAAATCTAATCAAATCTAATAATTCTACCCATGACTTATTCCAATCCTTTTTTAATGGTAGAGAGCCAGTAGAATCTTCCATGAGCAAAAAATATTCCCTACTTCCTGAAGCCTGCTGCACCATTTTTCCTGTAGTTCCAAAAGATCCTTCCTTCCATCCTTCCATCTTCAGACAGAGATCCAAGACAGGCATTATGTTTATATATCTCTGTGAATATAGCAAACATAACTACCAAACCTTTGATGTGCCAATCATACACTGTGCCAAAACTTCCAGAAGACCTCATCATTTCAGTATGCATTTTAATTGTTGATCACACTGGAAAATTTCACCACATTTTTTATCCTGAACATTTCATAATCTGGCTTCCTCTGTGTGAAATTCTGGCTCTGCATGTAGAAGAAATTAGTATTTAAGAGAAGTTACTGTAGTCTGTTGTACTTAGTAATACACTTATGCAACAAAGAAACTGGGAAGTATTTGTGAAAGTTTATGTGCTTGTTATCATACTTTGTGATCTTGTCTTTTATTTTCATTCCAGCTATATTTAATGTGACCTATTATCCTTCTCATCTTTTTATCTTTCCTACTACCTATTTCTTTAGCTTTTTATGACTATACCTTTGTTGTGTGTATCTCATGATTCATGTTAATTGCCTTTATTTAATATTCTATATGATTTATGTTGTTTGCTTATTTAGTATCCTATGACTATCACTGAGTTTGTGTCTTATGATTTGTGATGATTGTATTTTATGATTTATCACTTGTTGCTTGTATGTACACTGAGAGCTTATGCACCAGAGACAAATTCCTTGTGTGTCCAATCACGCTTGGCCAATAAAGAATTCTATTCTATTCTATTCTATTCTATTCTATTCTATTCTATTCTATTCTATCCTATCCTATCCTATCCTATCCTATTCTCTCTATACTTTGGGAGAATGGCAGGAAAGATAGGATAGCCACAGGGGCGGGATTCTACCAATTCGCACCTATTCACTAGAAGCTGTTGTTAACATTTTAAGCAGTTCAGAGAACCAGTTGTTAGAAGAAATTACTGTCCTAATCCTGTAAGGAAGGCAGGAAGGAAACATTCTGGTGTTGCTTACAGAAACTGCCTCTCCGTTAACCCTTATTACATTCTTGGCAGGACTAGATTTCCTGTCTCAGGAACGTCTCTGGAGGTTTTTTTTCCTCCTTTGCTGGTACTTTGCTTGTGTGGAGTGACCATTCAAAGTTACAATGGCACTGAAAAAAGTGACTTATGACCATTTTTCATACTTACGACTGTTGCAGCATCCCCACAGTCATGAGAGGCCAGGTGAGGAGATGCGTGCCTCAATGTGAGTGATATTGAGTTGGCCACACCCAGCCAATAACATGACCACCAAACCACGTCCACCAATCACATGACCACCAAGCAACGCCCACCAACTAAGCCAGGCCCACAGAACCGGTTGTTAAAAAATTTGAATCCCACCCCTGGATAGCCATGCAGATTCACTTTCTTTCTCCATATTTGTGTGTGCACGTGTATATGTATGAGTAGGTAAGCATCTGAGTATACACACACATGCACATACAGTTACATACATTCATGCATTGCTTGGGAGTTTGTGATATGGAAAATTTTCTTACAAGTCCTGCATGTAAAATACATCCAAGATACATCTGGTGGGTCAGTGTGGAAAACAAGTTATTTGACTTGATGCTCTTTGGTCTAAAAAATATGAATTTCCTTATGTTCTTATGTAAAGGACAGCAAGAAAAGAGAATTCCCAGTTGTTTTGCAGATTCTTCTACTATACAGCACTACAAACATGGTTGTTTGCCATGCACATTCTTTTTTTCTTTTTTTTTTTGAAAATTTTATTTGGGTTTTCACAAAAACAAAATACAAATAAACATCTTTTTTGAAAATAGCATGGTCCCAGGTTATCACTTCTTCATACAGACACAAAATTCAATTTCATGCTCATTTTTATATTCTATTCCATATCTTATTACCATTTTATATTTTCTACATAGTTTTTCCCCTCTTTTAATTTTTTCAACTTTGTTTTAATTATCTCATCTCTATTAAAATCATTATATTTATACTTTTGTCTGTCCTGTTTCAATTTCACATTATCTTTTCTTATTAAGCAAATTTTTCCCTGTAGTTACCAATTAGAGTGTGACACCTTTATATCCTTTAATTTTATCCGTTCAAACTCTTATTTAAGCTTCAATGTATACCTTTAAGATTATAGCATTCAATATAATACATAACTTCAAATTGAGTTCTGCTTGGTACATTCTTAAAATAGAGACTATATTCTTAAAAAGAAAAATTATATATATATGTAAATAAAACACACATTCCATTCCAATTCAATTCTATCATTAATATGCATTAAAATCTTAACATCTTTAACATTTTTTTCAATGAAATATCATACTTCCTTGGGAACACTTATAAACTTTCCATAGTTAATTCTTTTTTTCCATATTTCTCACTTATATTTTTATAAATCATTACTAATAATTAAAAATGTTCCTTTTAATTCTCTCAATCATTTTAATTCATTTATTTATTAACAAACATCCCACTACATTACAGTAAATATTTTATCCATCATCATATTTTCTAAAATTATTTCTATTTGTAATATAACAATGCTATCTTATGTACCTTTGCAGAATCCCTTTTGCAATTAAATTTTCATCCATTATCTCTAAACAAGCTTATGGTTACAATCCTTATATCTTTTCTCTGTTTCTCCATTTCTTGTTTCTGTTTTTTACAACTTCTTTTCCTTGCCTTCTTCCCCCTCTTCTTCTCCCTCCCCTTTTTACCCCCTCCTCTCTCTACTTCTAACTCTCTCATCTGTAATCCCCTCTTCTGTTGCTTTCTAATATTATACTTATCTTTCAAATTGTTCTTCTTTTTGGTTGTATTTTCTAGTCTTAAACCTTTCACTTTCTTTCCCCTTTTCTCCCCCCACTTAAAATTATTTGATCATTAAAGATGGCTTCTTCTTTGTCCCAATCTTCTAGTTCTGCAAGCGTTTCTTGTTGCTTCTCATAGTTCCAGATCTTCATTTCTAAGAATTGAAACACGAAGCCAAAAGAACTTCTCCCTTCTTGTGCATCTTCTTTCCATTTTTTAAGTTCCATTTTCAGTTCTTCTAAGAGTGATACCATTTTAAAACTTTTAAACAACCACCCGGTTAATTTTAGTCATCTAGATGCAAAAACCAAAAATCACCAAGTAATCCAAATAATCCAAGGCTGTTTCTACTTGCTTCTTTTTTCCACCTTCTCTTCCTGGGGTTCTATTATTTTGTTACCAAGTTTCCGTTAAAATGTATCGTTGAGGAATCTTGTTAAAATTTCACTGTAAGTTCCTTTCAATTACAGTTCCATTCCTTAATTCCAGGCAGTCTCCTCCATTTTTCCAGATCCTGCCCTTTTATTCTTTTTTTTCTCCTTTCCTGCTTTTAAAAACTTTTAAATGTCCAGAAATCTTTATTATCCCTTTGACTTTTATTTTCAGCTTAGATGCCTATTAATGTCAAAGTGGATTTTTTTTCAATTTCTTGGTTAACACTCTTAGCAATCAGTATAAGGAAACGGAAGAAAAAAAACCTAATCCTTTTCCTTCTCTCTCTCCTTCGCAGCTTCAAAATCTTCTTTGGGAACAATGTTGTTAAGTTTAAATTCCAGGGTACCTTATTTGTTGCTTTTGCTGTTTGACCCGGTCAACCAAAATTTTCTCTTCTTATCTTCCTCCTGCACATTCTTTTCCGGTCGAGTTCTTCTTTGTGGTGGCCATTTCTGACCACCGCTACAACCGCCTTCGGGAAAGGGAGTAATGGCCAGCTGGGGAGGAGAGATGCGGCTCTCCTCAACCCTGCAGGCAGTCTCCCCCCCCTTCACCACCTCTACAGGGTGGCTTAGCCCCAAAACCAGCTGGCTCGGGGCGCTCCAGCGGCGAGCACGGATCGAAGCCTCCTGCCATGCACATTCTTTTTGCAACGGTTGCAAAAAGGTAACAAAATGGGGCAAAAATCACTTAACAAATGGCTCACTTAACAACAGAAATTTTGGGCTCAATTGTTGTCATAAGTCAAGGACTACCTGTAAATGATGTCCTGCTATTATAAAAGCCTGTAAGAAATCCAGAAATTGATGTAATATGAATATTCATATGAAATACTGTAGATACTATAATTTTAAGATGAATTTGAACCAATATTTCTCTTGAAGCTATTCATGGGATTAAAAAGGTTCAAGAGATTAAATACCAGTTATTTCCAAAATTTATGTTTTGGTATCAAATTTACTTTTTATTTTGTTAAACATTTCATTGTACACAGAGACTTTTCAATGTTATTTATTTATTTATTATAGATTTGTTTCAACCATAATGCACTATGATCAAATACTAGTAAAACAAAATAAACTGCATCTGCCTTTGGCTAAGGCAGCTGCCTGAATCCTGAGACAATTTTGCATTGACTGTAATTTCAGTAAGAACTACTCTCAGTAGGGAAGAAATATTACTGTAATGAAATTTGTTAAGTGAATTTTTGTCCCATCTTTCTTGCCCCAGTTGTTAAGTGAATCACTGCAGTTGTTAACATCGCAGTTGTTAAGTGAATCTGGCTTCCCCATTGACTTTGCTTGTCAAATAATTGCAAAAGGTGATCACATGACCTTAGGCCCCAGCAACAGTCATAAGTATGAACCATCTACCAAGCATCTGAATTTTGATCACATGATCATGGGGATGCTGCAACAATCGTAAATGCGAAAAACAGTCGTAACTCACTTTTTTCAATGCTGTTGTAACATTGAACGGTCACTAAATGAACCATTGTAAGTTGAGGACTATCTGTACTAGGTATACTGTACTGTTCTCTCAGAAAAGGGTAATCAAAACGAGAAAAGCTTTCCAATCAGAAAAGGGTATAGCATAACTGATTTTGTTATCTGGAAAGACATGAGATGAGAAGCAGTATCTGAATATAAAAATCATACATGGCAAGGAAAATCAGATGTTTTTCTTCCTCTCAAACACAGCGAGCTTTGGGATCGGTCACTGAAGCTGATAGTAAATGATTCAAGATTGCTAAAAGGAAGCTTGCTTTTTTATTGAATATAGTAATAGTAGTTGTACTGCGGAAATTACGGCCATGAGATGAGGAGGTGCCACTGTTTTTTTTAAAAAAACTTGTCAAATTCTAGGAAAGTTCTGTCAGTGGCTATTGACCTTATTATATGCTTTCTGAATGCTCATAATATGAGTGCTCTGGCATATTGTCTCAATATCGTGTATCCAGGGACAATACGCCAGAGAATCAGTATAAGAAGACCATTACCCTCATATTCTCCTATTATGAATGTTTACAATGCAAAACATCTACCCTGTTTTCCCCGACAATACAGCCTACCCTGAAAGTAAGTCCTAGCTTGATTTTTACACGTGTGCCCAATATAAGCCCTACCCCCCAAATAAGCCCTAATTAAGATCCCTCCCACTCCAGAGTGTATGGATAAAAATTAAGCTAGGGTGGGGAGGGGGAGCTGCCCTACTACTTACCTTTGGACAGTTGTGGCCAGGCCTCGCACACCCCACCACCTGCCTTGTCGGCCCATTTCTTCTTCAAGGCTGGCAAGGCTTTCCTGAAGGTCTCTGTAGCTGATAACAAAGCTCTGGATCGATTAGTCAGTTATTGGCAGAGGCCTTCAGGAAAGCCTTGCTGGCCACAGAAGAAGAAGTTCCTGAAGGCCTCTGACACCAAAACAGAACACAAGGGTTACACGCACAAGTGAGATTAGTCAGTGGGTGACTTCCCCTGAAAATAAGGCCTGGTGCCTTTTTTTGGTGGCAAAAATATATAAGACAGGGTCTTATTTTTGGGGAAACACGGTAGTTAGCATCTGGGTGACACAGAATGGTGGTTGGGGAATTCTGGGAATTGAAGTCCACACAGCTGAAAGTTGCTGAAATGAACAAACATTGCTGTACAGTACGGCAAAATTTCAAACTTAAGGGTTTTGTTCTTGGCATTTTTTTTTCAGGTTGGTTCATGTTCTTTGAATAAAATGATATAATGAGTTTGGCTGCTTTCCATCAGAAACATCAAACTGAGGCAAAACTAAGGTTTTGCCAGAATAAAAGAAGAGATTTGCATATGCATACAACATCAAATAGATACTAAATACAGTGGGCTGCCTGGGGAATTCTGAGAACTGAAGTCCACACATCTTAAATGTTGCCAAGGTTGAGAGACCCTGCTATAATAAATACAGAAATGTAATTCATATTACCAAATGATTTATGTCATTCCACAGTCTACAGTGGATGGATCTTACCCACCAACTACAGGTCGCCATCGACTTATAATAACCACAACTGAGTTCCTGTTGCTAAACAGGAAATGTTAAATCAGTTTTGCCCCATTTTACAACCTTTCTTGTCACAATTGTTAGGTGAAATCACTGCAGTGGTTAAGTTAGTAACCCAGTTGTTAAGTGAATCTGGCTGCCTCACTGACTTTGCTTGTCAGAAGGTCGCAAAAGGTAACACATGACCTCAGGACACTGTGGCTATCATAAATACATTCCAGTTGCCAAGCGCCCGAATTTTGATCACATGGCCATGGGAATGTTGCTATGGTTGTTAAGTATGAAAAATAGCCATAAGTCACTTTTACCAATTCCATTAAAACTTTGAACAATCACTAAATGAATGGTTGTAAGTCAAGGAGTACTTTATTCTTTTTGGCCAGGGTCATTCCTCTCAAAGTGAGCTGTAGTTTCTCTAGTCAAAAAGCCAAAGAAGAAATGTTGCTTCCAGCCCATCACAGCCATCACACTGATGCTGAATATCCTGTTTGGCCACGGCATAAGTCAATGCTTGCAGGGTCTTGTGGACTCACTTCTCCATCTTTAAAAAAGGTAAGAGAGACATGAAGACAAGCTTCCTCTCTGCTATACATGAGAATCTTCAGGGGACAAACAGTTGGGAATAGCCAATATCTGCTGCTAATCACAATAAATCTAGATTTGGGTGGCTGAGATGAAATGTTGCCTCCAGTCAAGGATCTTTATAATTAGAACAGTATTTTATTTCCAAAAACTACTTCAATGCTCCAGGCAAGGGTGTTTTCTGCTTATAACTGTATTTATTTCCAAGGTTTGCTTCAAAGCTGAAATTAAACTCTTTTCCTATTCAAAATACTATTTTATTTTATAAATCTGCCTCAGGTCAGGGTATTTCCTATAGAGAATGTTAATTTATTATTATTATTTTAAATTGCCGTAGGGTTGAAACAAAGCACTTCCCCTTTTAAAAACAACACTTTACAGTATTTCAAAATCTTATTGCTGCATTATGCCTATCCAGAAATCCAAGCAAAAATAACATGAAATTACATTCTCTCTCTTTAAAGAAATTCTTAAAGGGGGATTTAAAAAGTTGTTTGTAACAGGAAACTCATAACTTTAGTTTAACTCATACTTTAGACATTTTTGTACAATAAATTCATGATGTAAAGAGTTATATGTAGAGCATAGAACAAATGCAAAAATTCAGATGAACTTAAAATCCTCCCAGCACTGTAGAATGATTGGTTCAATCCACATAATAGAGTGGCAAAAAAATAAGAAAGTTTTTAACAATAGGGAATAAAGTTTCTGAAAATCAGAAGACAAAATCTCTCACTCATTATTTGGAAGCATTTTAGGGAAAGACTACTCTCACAAGGTCAAAGACTGCATTAGCTCAGTTACTAATGTTTTATTTGGATCCATCACTTGAGGGCTTGAGACAAAGATAGAATGTATACTGGGGAAGGAAGGGAAAGCCAATAAATAAAAGTTAACCTACTTCCAATCATAAAAAGTTGGTAAATAAGTGATGGTCAAATATAGAGCCTCACTGTTTCTTCTTCCAGTTCTTTAACATAGATTTTAAGTCATGGTGCCTTAAAATATAGAATTGTTTTCATATAGAGGACATATATGACTGCATAAAGTTGGAACCCTATAGTGAGATATCAATGATGTGATGTCATGATCCAGCTTTGGCATACTGAGGTCTAAGGTTTTAGGAACAAAGTGAAATATTCCTCTGATGTCATAAATCTCCTAGAATGACCAGATTAGATGAGATATCCCACTTTTCCTCTAGGAACTTAGGCAAAGCTCTGTCTTCCAACTTGCCCCTGATTTTTTCCATATAGGATGAGTTGTTTGTGCTTGTTATGAGGGAATGACTCAAAGTCATCTAGCAAGTTTCCATGGTAGAGACATGGACAATTGCTTGGGAAGGCAAAGGGGACAAGTGTTGATACATTAAGGGTGGTGTCATGCAAAATTGTGATAAGTATATTGTTGTACAGCAACCAGACATTGCTGTACAGGTATAAATGGCATCATTTCTTGATTAAATCACAATGTGCATATGGTCATTTTGATGTAAAATGTCTAAGGGTTAGGGTTAGGGTCTTGCCAGTTCTGGTGAAACATCTTAAATATTATATTACACTGGCTGTTGGCCTAAAACCTAACATAAGTAAGGAGCTTGATACCTTGAAACATTTATTAATAAGTGTATTTTTAAAGTGTTAGGATAAATGTTTAATCTTGAACCAAAATGTTTATTAAAATGGTATCAGGAATTCTTTCCATGAGAGGACATAACAAAATTGGGGTATCTTATTGACACAGCTCACTTTTTATTCTTAAAGCAGGAACAGAGAATGTTTGACACTTGCAAACTTTATGCACAAAGAGGTTGATATGGAAGACATATTCCTTCCAATTTTCAACCCACCCACCTAACCAACTCCAACAACCATGTTGGTAAACCTGCATTTTTTATTTTTATTTATTTATTTTTGTCAATTGCTTACAAGATAATAGGCATAAATAAAAACATAGTTATGAATACATGGATACATATAAGAAAAATAAAAAATAAAAGAAACAATAGGACAGGGATGGTAGGCACGTTGGTGCGCTTATGCACGCCCCCTACAGACCTCTTAGGAAAGGGGTGAGGTCAATAGTAGACAGTCTAAGGTTAAAGTTTTTGGGGTTTGGGGAAGAAACCACAGAGTCAGGTAGAGTATTCCAGACATTGACCACTCTGTTGCTGAAGTCGTATTTCTTGCAATCAAGTTTGGTGCGATTAACCTTGAGTTTGTATCTATTGTTTGCAACAATAAGTTCTTGCTTTTATTTTTCTGTAATGTGACTATTCAGGAAACTATATTGGAATATATATTTATGTTGTGATATACTGGCCCTTCATTTTCTAGCAGATATGGCCAAAGAGGCTTTACAACCTATCAAAAGGGTCAAAAGGAGGTCTGGGACTTTCTGTGAATAATCCAGAGTTTTAAATACTCAATTCAGAATTCAGAATTTGAATTTCTTTTTAAGGGCAGCTCACATATAAATATTCAATTTATATATTACAGCATAGGAATCAGTGTAGCCAGCCTCTCTCTCTCTCTATCCAGGAAATCTGATTAACTAGATAAAGCAAATCAAAGCTTATCTGAGTCATTGAAGCCAATGTTAGATTTTATAGCATGCCCAGGCTGTATCCTTGTTCTTTCAGGAAGAATGCAAAAGCAACCCAATAGTTTATAAATAAGACATATCAAAATAGATAATTCTTATTTATTCCATCCTGAAAGTAATATTGTAAGCTAATTTTGAGGCATGTTGCAATAGTATCGTACTTGAAATCCCATGATAATGTTACTAGCTTCATAGATAATATCCTGAAGCATAGGAGAAATGAGATAGAACTCAGTAAAATGGAATGCTAGTTGGAAGGGTTGAAGTCAGCGAGACAGAGAGGCATTTTGCAAACAAGTACAATAGTCATATGGCTATTGACTTGAAAAAGCAAGAGGAAAGACTTGGTTTCACACCAGAGTCTAATATATATGAAGGGCAGAATTCATTTCTAGATGTTGTTAGATGGAATAATTTTTAAAGGATGGCTTCCTCATTACTTACCTAATTTTGAGCTTGTTAGGTAATGTGGAATAGGGGGGAAGGTCTAATGATACAAATCTACCAACTCACACATTGTTATTGTTGTTGTTAGGATGAAGGAATCCTTGGTTATCAAAGCAATATAAAAAGCTTTGAAGCCTTCCTCTTCCACCTCTCAAATTAATCTTTTCACACCTGTCAAATTAATATTTTGATATGACGACTGTTGTGCCCTTGACAGTTCCTAGCTATCCTATGTTTTTCAAAATTCTTCTTGAAATCATAACCTGTAACTGTATTTTGAAATCCATTATGTTTTTAAATTCTATTCCCAGCTTCCCTTAAGGACTTACTAGAGCTCCTGCATATAACGTCCTACGCTTACCTTTGAGTCCCAAATTTCTCATCACCAGACATTAGTCACACTCATACCGAAAGTCTCAAATCTTACTTAAACAATAAGTTACAGAAAGGCTTGGCATGACTCACAATATCAGGATTTTATTCTGAAAGCAGGACTTAGTACCTTAAGATTAATTTTCATGCCTGATTGTTCACAGTCTCCAAACAAAAGAAAGACTGTCATCATTATTCTGTTGTAATTATGAGCCTCCCAGTGCTTAATAGTCAAAGCCAAGAAGTTTATGCATTTAAGTTTAATGAACAGAGATGAACTTTTCCCTATTGAAAAGTAATGAGACATCCTATGTAAATATGTTACCACTTAAATTTAAGTATAAGGATTCATTAATATATGCATAGTAGAGGAATAATATTTCTCAAAATTTATACTAAGAGAAATTGAGGAAGATAAAGAAAAAAGAAAAAGAAAATGACTAAACAAAATCAATATACACTGCTCAAAAAAATAAAGGGAACACAAAAATAAGACATCCTAGATCTGAATGAATGAAATATTCTTATTAAATACTTTGTTCATTACATAGTTGAATGTGCTGACAACAACAGCACACAAAAATTATCAATGGAAATCAAATTTAGTAACCCATGAAGGTCTGGATTTGGAGTTACACTCAAAATTAAAGTGGAAAAAAGAACACTACAGGCTGATCCAACTTTGATGTAATGTCCTTAGAACAAGTCAAAATGAGGCTCAGTAGTGTGTGTGGCTTCCACGTGCCTGTATGACCTCCCTACAACGCCTGGGCATGCTCCTGATGAGGTGGCGGATGGTCTCCTGAGGGATCTTCTCCCACACCTGGACTAAAGCATCCCCCATCTCCTGGACAGTCTGTGATGCAATGTGGCATTGGTGGATGGAGCGAGACATGATGTCCCAGATGTGCCCAATTGGATTCAGGTCAGGGAAATGGGCGGGCCAGTCCATAGCATCAATGCCTTCATCTTGCAGGAACTGCTGATACACTCCAGCCACATGAGGTCTAGCATTGTCGTGCATTAGGAGGAACCCAGGGCCAACCGCATCAGCATATGGTCTCACAAGGGGTCTGAGGATCTCATCTCGGTACCTAATGGCAGTCAGGCTACCTCTGGCGAGCACATGGAGGACTGTGCGGCCCCCTAAAGAAATTCCATCCCACACCATTACTGACCCACTGCCAAACCGGTCATGCTGGAGGATGTTGCAGGCAGAATATTCTCCACGGTGTCTCCAGACCCTGTTGCATCTGTCACATGTGCTCAGTGTGAACCTGCTTTCATCTGTGAAGAGCATAGGGCACCAGTGGCGAATTTGCCAATCTTGGTGTTCTCTGGCAAATGCCAAACATCCTGCATGGTGTTGGACTGTAAGCACAACCCCCACCTGTGGACGTCAGGCTCTCATACCACCCTCATGGAGTCTGTCTGACCATTTGAGCAGCCACATGCACATTTGTGGCCCGCTGGAGGTCATTTTGCAGGGCTCTGGCAGTGCTCCTCCTGTCCCTCCTTGCACAAAGGCGGAGGTAGCGGTCCTGATTCTGGGTTGTTGCCCTCCTACGGCCCCCTCCACGTCTCCTGATGTACTGGCCTGTCTCCTGGTAGCACCTCCATGGTCTGGACACTACGCTGACAGACACAGCAAACCTTCTTGCCACAGCTCTCATTGATGTGCCATCCTGGATGAGCTGCACTACCTGAGCCACTTGTGTGGGTTGTAGACTCCGTCTCATGCTACCACTAGAGTGAAAGCACCGCCAGCATTCAAAAGTGACCAAACCATCAGCCAGAAAGCATAGGAACTGAGAAATGATCTGTGGTCACCACCTGCAGAACCACTCCTTTATTGGGGAAGTCTTGCTAACTGCCTATGCTTTCCACCTGTTGTCTATTGCATTTGCACAACAGCATGTGAAATTGATTGTCAATCAGTGTTGCTACCTAAAATATTTCAGTTTGATTTCACAGAAGTGTGATTGACTTGGAGTTACATTGTGTTGTTTAAGTGTTCCCTTTATTTTTTTGAGCAGTGTATTTCCTTAGCATTCTTTTTTGATTGAAAGATACTTCCTACACTGGAAATATCAAATATGAAATGTATAATTGTTTATTAATAAGGTCATCACGTTCTGTATATTATATTTAAATATGGTTGATTTATACACAAAGGTATTAAAAACATTTTCATAAAATATAAAAAAAATAGTAAATACAACATATGGGTTTCATATGAATTAAATAGGGCAGATAACCTGTCAATAATATATTGAATTTAGAACTCAAATGATTCTATATAATTTTTAAAAAACCCTTCACGCTTTTTGGCCATTTATGGCCCTCAAAAAGAGACTGCCAGAGCAGAGGTGGCATTCAGCAGGTTCTGACCAGTTCTGAAGAACCAGTAGCGGAAATTTTGAGTAGTTTGGAGAACTGGCAAATACCACCTCTGACTGGAGATTTTACAGTATCCTTCCCCTGCCATGCCCACCAAACTGGTAGTAAAAAAAAATTGAATCCCACCCAGAAGTTTCTTAGATGTTCTCTGTTGTCTTGGGCAAACAGAACAATCATATTTTTTTCTTTTTAGTTAATCTCCACAGAGATACTCCTGATGCTTTGAGTTGTCAGAAAATTAAGACAGAAAGACAGTATTTACCAACCGCTTCAAAAAAGGAAGATCCAATATGGAACTAAGGATAAATTTCCTGACAGAGAGAAAAATCAATCAATGGAAGTTGCCTCCCAAAGTAGTGATTCTGTGCCAGAAGTTTAATTTTTTTCACATAAAGCTGTTTACCCTTCCCCTCCAATATCCTTGCCTAAACCCTTAAATCTTCTAGTGTTGTTTGTTTCTAATATTGGTTCTGGAAAGTAACATCATTAAATAATAAATAAAATAGATTTTAGAAAGTTGAAGGCTGCATCAATGTTGAATATCAATTCACTATTCCCTTTGGTAAATAGCTTTTGTAGTGTTTCATATTGTTTTAAAATCCAAGCAACTTACCTGTCTAAGTTCATAATGGGACAAAGTAAACGGATATGAATGCCAGAACAATTAGGTTCTTGTATCACATGACTTTTCTTTTCCATAGTTAGCCATTTTACCCAGCTTTTATTCACATTTTAGTTTTACAAAATCTGGCTTGAGAAGCCAAATAATTTATGTCATGTTAAGGATTCCCTCATTCCTTTCATGTGCCAAATCAGGTGAGCATTTTTCATGCCATAAGGCAATACAGTAGGTTGGCCCTAACAAGTACAAACTTGCAAAACCAGAATGAACTTCACAAATAGAAAGCAAGAGTATTGCAAGTCCAGTAATGAGTTGCCTGCAGCAAATTGCAGAAATTGCAGAAAGGAATTTACCTCCACTGTCATGTGAGTAGATTTCCATTGGTGCGATAGAAATATTCTTTACTTTTCTCTATCCCTCCAATCTGCTCAGGAGGGTCTCTCAACTTTTTGGATTAGATCTATGATGGCATTGCATGGGAACTTCAATGAGGAAGGAACATTCAGGACAATTTATCAATTCTACCCATTCTACTGCCAGACAGTCTCAACCTGATACAATTTAGGGAACTGAATAGACTGAGATATAGAACAGACTGATAGGTATATAGAGAAGGAATGCACAGAGACACACACAGACATATATGCACTGTATGTAATAAAAAGTATTGATATAAACATTTTCAGACCTGACTACTTTTCAAGAGCATATCTGAAAAATAATGTCAGCCTAGACTACTGTTGTTTATATAAACTATTTAATAAAAAGTGAATTCTCCAAGAGATCACAGGACTAGGATCCTGCACAATTACATTACAGATTTCTAAAAGCTATTTACTTGCATCGTCCCTTGGATGCTAGGCTTTCACTTATCTGAGGAACCATTACACCACAGGCTATTTGCAGACATTTGCTTGGAATGTGTCCATAAAACAAGGCATAGTATCTTTTTATAATTTGATAACACATTTAATTGGACTTGCTCTATTAAAAGAAAACACAATCCAATGCAGTATTCTCTGAAAGCAGACAGTGGAGCTCACAGAAGTAACACATGTAATTTGTATTTTCCTTTAATCTAGATTTCTTTCATACAAAAAGAAAATGCAGGTTTTAGTGCTAATATTATTCATAGAGATTTTTGATATGGAACAAAACTTCCTTTTGGAATTAGCTTATTCATATTGCTTAAATCTTAAAACCAAAGCATATTACTTTACTTAATCTAAGAAAAAAGAATGACTCTCAATTAGATTGAGCAAATAATAATACTTGAATGTATATGACATCATATATGTGGGGTATTTGAATAGATAAAAAAAGGAAATTGTAGTATTAGGAAATATGTACGTGGACATAAATTGTAACAATAAAGTAATACATCCATGTGAATAGAAGAAAATAAATGTTTATTAAGAAAAATAAAATGTATTTGTTGTACATACAAACATTTATATAGGTTAGATTGTATTGGGAAGTTATTTTTTCCTATGGAACTGTCAGCTCCAATTCTGATCTATCTCAGTAATGTGAAAAAGTATGCACGTTCCCAATTTGTTTAATATAAATCGATTTTCAATTTTTTTCCAGAAGTAACATACTACAGTACTATGAAAACTAGACTTAAAAATGTGAATGAAGAAAAATTGATGCCTTTAAACTGTAGTGCTGGAGAAAATTGTTGAGACTAACCAGTCTCCTCATTGCAAGCACTAAAATTTAAGGTAAAATTTAAATATTTTAGACATATAATGTGAACACAAAAATAATTGGATAATGCTCTGATCATTGGAAAATGGGGGGAAATGGAAAAAAATATTTTGCTTGATATTTTCATTGATGACACGAATGAACTTATGAATACTTGGTTATTGATAGATGACCTTAGAGACTTGAAGCATCAGAAATTATTGAACAGCAATAAAGGAAGGAGACTATCGAAGTGCATCATGAAACAAGGAGGAGATATGATCCAAGAGATTTTAAAGAGATATGATCCAAGAGATTGTGTTTATATCATGCCTAGATGGTTAAGAGTCAACAATGATTTGATGGCAACTACTTAATTTACTGCAGTAAAACAACAAAGGATATTGTGGCAATTTAAGGACATTTTTTGTTGCTCATAAAGTTTTCAAGATGTTAATCACTTTTACCAGATGCATGTAGCATACAATATTTCAGAAGTATTATATATTCATTAATTTAAGATGGACAAGGGAAATATTAGCTCATAATTTAATGCAATACAAGAATTGCAAGCAATGAAAATGGACAGTCATTAAGAAATCAGTGGTTGATCATGATAAATATATTTTTAATAAGTTGTTTTATTAAACGTTTTTCTTAATATTCAGTCAAAATCTTCCTTTCTGACAGTTAAATCCATTATTTCCTCTCCTACACTTTGGAACAATAGAAGAGATCCTGACATTCTTCTGTAACGTTATTTCACATAAATGAAGTATAGAAAGTTAACACCCACCCCTCTCCTAAAAGAATGAAATAGTATAGGAAATATTAAAAAGGCAGAATATTGTATTTCCCTGGATGAGAAAAAGAGAAACATGTTTTTAAAGACAAAGCCGTTTCCTACAGCTCCCTGCTCTCCCTCCTTCAGCTCCAGGGTGATGGGATTAAGACATGACCCTCAGGACATGGTAGGATTAGCCCTCTACCCATCTCACCACATGGCACCTGGGAAGATTACATCACCCAGTAAAATTCAACCAGACCTGGGGCTCAAGACAACCTGCGCCTAATGAAGCAGGTGTTCGTGATGGTCATATCATGGGAGTCGGCAAAGTCCAGGATCAAAATCTTCCTTTCTGACAGTTAAATCCATTATTTCCTCTCCTACACTTTGGAACAATAGAAGAGATCTGACATTCTTCTGTAACGTTATTTCACATAAATGAAGTATAGAAAGTTAACACCCACCCCTCTCCTAAAAGAATGAAATAGTATAGGAAATATTAAAAAGGCAGAATATTGTATTTCCATGAGAAAAGAAACATGTTTTAAAGACAAAGCCGTTTCCTACAGCTCCCTGCTCTCCCTCCTTCAGCTCCAGGGTGATGGGATTAAGACATGGCCCTCAGGACATGGTCATTAGCCCTCTACCCATCTCACCACATGGCACCTGGGAAGATTACATCACCCAGTAAAATTCAACCAGACCTGGGGCTCAAGACACTCTTACCCCTGCATGGCCCCATGGGAGTCTGACAACCAATCAGGATACATTTCTTGCCACAGGAACAGGAAGCAAGTTCAAAGCCAACAGAAGGTATAAATCCTCTCCCATCTCATCCATGTGCTCCATTTTGTCCAGGACTTCAAACCATGTGGTCCTGTTCCATTATTAAAATCATCCTTCGAAGCAGTCTCCATGTTTCCAGTGTCTTTCTTCCAGTGGTGGGAAAGTATCAGGGAGTACAGTGGGATGAGTTATCTCTGTGGAGATTAACTAAAAAGAAAAAAAAAATATGACATGTTCTGTTTGCCCAAGACAACAGAGACATCTAAGAAACTTCTTCTGGATGGGATTCAATTTTTTTTACTACCGGTTCTGTGGGTGTGGCTTGGTGGGTGTGGTAGGGGAAGGATACCGTAAAATCTCCAGTCAGAGGTGATACTTGTCGGTTCTCCGAACTACTCAAAATTTCCGCTACCGGTTCTCCAGAACTGATCAGAAACCTGCTGAATACCACCTCTGCTTTCTTCCCATTTGGACATTTCTTCCAACAGAAGTGTGATCTTTTTCTCCCTCCTATACCATTCTCCCCTTCTCAAGGCTAAACACTACCAATCGTTCAATATCAAATTTGTTTGAACTCTTCTTAAAATGTGGTGCTCAGAACGGGACTCAAGGGATCTGCTCAATTCAGAATAATGCAACACTTACTTTTCATTATTAAAAACTACTTTAAAAGTTTCTCTTTATGCAGCCAAAAATTTCATTTGTCTTTCTGCAGTCACATCACCCTTCTAATCACATTAAACTGATAATCAACTACTATTCCAAGTTCTTTCTCACAAGTACTACTATGTGGAGAATTATCCCATCTCATAAATATACATTTGATTTGTTTTCTAAGTGAAAGATTTTGCATTTAATTCTGTGGGGTTTCATTCTATTATTTTCAGCTCACTTTGGAATAAAATTTAAAGTGAATACTGAATTACAACTGGATCCCCATAAGAGTTCATTGCACAGGATTGATTTTAAATCTGAATGGTTTACCTACATATAGGTGAATTGTATTCTACTTTTTTGGTTCTTGGTCTGGCTTGTAACAGGTTGGTACCCCGGAATACTCTGGGCTTTGTTGATAGATATTTTCCCTATTTTATTATGGTTTCAAAATTTTTTTCATTGTGTCTTGTCTGCTATGTTCTAAAGTTCAAACCTGGCAAACATTCACAATCAAAATTGACAAGATCTTGAGAGCAGCTTCCTCCTTCTTTGAATAGTGCAACATAAATTTAAAACTGAGGTGCAGATAAATGCGCTTTCCCTATGAAAAATCTGAAATTTAGTCGAGCTATAAACGGATAACCTCATTTCTTTGGAAAAATAAAAATAAAGGATGTTCTTGCAATTGATAGTGCAATGCGTGGGTGTTCATGATTCCGAGCAGGCTGAGGGCATCAGCCCCTTTTGCTGGCGGAAGTTGTGGTTTTCCCATAGGTGCCTTTTTTAGGAGGCAACTGGATTTTCTTGTTTTTTTCTTCGTAAGAGGAAAGACCTCTTAAGAGAAAAAATTGCAGACTACAAGAACCAGGAGCACTACTCAGGTGACCCTGAGGACACAGATAAACCGCCAAGTGCTTCAACTACTCTCTAAGTTAGGATGCTTTCTGCAAGGTACATCCTTCCATTCCCGTCAGAGCTGAAGAAGCTTCTTGGATGAGAAGCGAAACTTCTTCAAACGAAAAAAAAACCAAGAAAGTCCAGTTGCCTCTTGAAAAAGCACCTTTGGGACAACCATGAAATCTCTACAGACTTTAAATTGTGGTTTTATTCCCCTGTTGATATGGAAAGGGGAAAGCCAAGCGGGAAACGTAGTCCCCAATTCGATGCAGAAAGTTGCAGCAGAGAATGACGACCCGTACTTCAAACTCCAACCTTTCGAAGCTCCTTCCGTGTTTCGCTGGGAGGCGGGAGACACCTATGGGCAATTCTCTCTCTCTCTCTCTCTCTCTCTCTCGGGCAATATTAAACATGGCGTCCAAAATCACCCCGGAAGTGGGGCACTGTGGGTGGATCTACACGCCAGAAGTCTATGCGTCCGCTCGCGTGGCTTTCATCTCCCGCGGGGAACACTTGAGCGGCGCCGAACCCGCCCGGACCTTTTCGCTCGCGCGGCGCTTCCCAGGCTTGACGCGTGCTGAGAGCGAACGGAGCGCGCGCCCGTCGCTTTTAGCCTCCCGGTTCGTTCTGCATTCAGGCCTTAATTGAGGGGAGGAAGGAGTCACAACATGGCGCTCGTGCCCGGGCAGGTGCTGCGGGTCGCCATCCTCCTCTCCTATTTTTCCATCCTGTGTAATTACAAGGCTATTGACATGCCAGCGCACCAGACCTATGGAGGCAGCTGGAAATTTCTGACCTTCATTAACCTGGTAAGTCATCTTGCCCCCCGCCACCGCCTCCTCTTACTCGGGATGTGAAGGATGCGATCCTGTGTTCCCGGACAAGGAAAGTGGCTGCGCTCCCCGGCTAAAATTTTGCCTCGGGGCCGAAGCCTCCTTTTGCACGGAAGGACTGGTGACGGGCAGCGCTTTCAAAGGGACGCCAGAAGGGGAGGTGCACCGTTGTTTTTAAATTTTAAAAGAAGAAAAAGGCACCGCGGTCGCAACGCTGTCATCTGGAGACGTCTGCTTATTGACTACGCACATGAACAGTCCTAGGGAACAGAATGAAATATATTAGGATTATTGGTTCCCCCGCATTTAGCAATAGAGATTCAAGGCACTTCTCCAAAAATGGTATCTGCAGCTGTGTAAGGAGAAAGAGAACTATAGGTAGCTGCTAAGAGGGTAGCAACCCCAATGAATGGCATTATTGTACATTAGGAAAGGAGAAACCAGAAAATCCAGTTGTCTCTTGAAAATAGCACCTTTGGGATATTGTGCATTATATTATTCCACAAGCAAAGTGCTTTCCAAGAAGCAGTTCATCAATTTTAAAAGGTTGGCTAGTTTCTTTTATTTAGAATTGCCACTTCTTTAGAATTACCTTATTTTTCGTGAACATCCAAGTTAAAATGTCACTTAGATTCTAACTATTTATGTTTGATTATTATTTGTTCACAATAGCACAAAGTCAGTTTACCAGTTCTTTAGCTGGTGTTGGCCTTCATGCACATCAGTTTTTCCCAAGGACCTAGGATGTCATAATCATGTCATAATGATGTCATAATGACATAATATTTGTGTGAATCCAAGCAGAATGGCCTTTTGCAATTGACAGTTGGAAACTTGGTTCAAGTTTTCTAAGTGCTGGTCAAGATTTTTTTTGTTATGGCACCCAGTGTACCGGTTTGTTACTAGCCAATGCTTTCTCCTAGTAGGAACACATAAAAATATTATTCCAGCCATATGAAAGTACTTGAATTATTATTATTTTTTTAAAAGTTTTTATTTTTTACAACAAACATATGAACAAAACATAAAAACATAAAACCCTCTTTCAATTATATACATACAGTGTGTCAGTTGGTTACAATCTTTTGTGCTATCCTTTTTTTTACCGTCACTCACAAGTTATATAAATTCTCACCTTATCGGTCTAGCTTGTGCTTATATAATATCAATTATTAAACATTCACTTGACTATTTTTCCATCATTTTATACGAGATATTCTAATTTTCATTATGATTTAATCTTACACATTCATCCAATGGTTATATATTTTATATTGTATTCTTTATCAGTCTATTAACTTTTATTGTAAGGCTTACTAATCTATTTCTTTACCATGTCTTTTTATCAAACCATTGATAAAATAAATCCCATATCATATAAAATTGTTTATCCTCTTGTTCTCTAATTTCAAATGTCAATTTACTCATTTCGGCACAGTCCATGATTTTCTTAATAATTTCCTCCTGCACAGGTATTTTTTCATTTTTCCAATTCTTAGCAAATACAATTCTAGCCGCTGTTAAAACATTTACAATCAAATATTTCAATTCTTTACAATATATTTCTGGTATAATTCCCAATAAAAATATCTTAGGTTTAAGGTCTATGTGTTGTTTAGTCATTTTTTCCAACCTTGTGTGGATTATAGTCCAATATCTTTTTGCATCCGAGCATGTCCACCACATGTGGTAATATGAACCAGGTATCTGGTGACATCTCCATTATCCGATTTATTCTTGAACATCCTCGCAATTCTCGTCGGGGGTAAGTGCCACCTGTAAAACATCTTAAACAAATTTTCTTGATACGCAGTTGACATTGTCATTTTATAATTTTGAGACCACAATTTTTGCCATTTATCTAAATCAATCCCATATCCGAATTTTTCCCCCACGCAATCATTGTTTCTTTTACTTGTTCTTCCTCTAATTTGAACTCTAGCAAATGTCCATAAAGTTTTTTTTTATTACTTCTTCATCAGTACCTGTCAAAATTTTATCTAAATCAGTCAACTTATCATAGATACCTTCTGTTTTAACATCTTTATCAAATCTAGATTGTATTTGCAAATATGAAAACCAATTCATTTTTACACCTTGTTCTTCCAATGCTTGCATAGATTTAAGTGCACCCTTTTTATTCAATATCTCACCATATCTAACTTTTTGTTCCTTTTTATATATTATTGAATAGGAAAAAGCTTCAATAGTAGATAACCATAGCAGAATTTTAAAATAATATTGCTTTTTTATCTTCTCCCAGTTTAGAAACAATGCTTCTCGAATATAATGTCTTCTAAAATACCCCTGCATTTTAGTTCCCTTATACCAGAGGAAGGCATGCCACCCTAACAGCAGGTCATGTCCTTCTAAATTCAAAAGTCTAGTATTCCTTAGTGTTATCCACTCCTTTACCCACATCAGACTTGTCGCTTGGTAGTATAATTCCCAATTGGGCAAAGCAAATCCTCCTCTTATTCTTGCATCTTGTAACAGTTTAAGTTTTATTCTCGCTTTCTTCCCCTGCCAAATGTATTTTAGCACTATTTTGTTTAAATCTTCAAAAAATTCTTTCCCTAATCTGATTGGAATTGTCTGGAATAAGTATAAGATTCTAGGCAATACATTCATCTTAATTGTAGATATTCTCCCAATCAGTGATAATTGTAAATTTTCCCATTTTGTCAAATCTGTCGCAATCTGTTGTTTAAGTTTGAGATAATTGTCCTTAAGTGTGCTACACCTTGGTGTTATATGTATCCCTAAATACTTAACCTTGTGTGTGACCTGGATCCCCAAAACTTCCTCCAATTCTTTCTTTCGTCTTACTAACATGTTCTTTGCTAAAATCTTTGTTTTATCTTTATTTATTTTCAAACCTGCTACTTTCCCATACTCTTCTATCAGTTTAGGTGCAGACTCCAATGGATCCTCTAATATAAATACCAGGTCATCTGCAAAAGCTTGTAATTTATACTCTTCTTTTTTAATTTTCATTCCTTTTATTTCTTTTTCTTCTCTGATGTTCCTATTCAGCACTTCCAGTGTTAACACAAACAACAGAGGCGACAGTGGACAGCCTTGTCTGGTCCCTTTTCTTATATCTGTAAAGTCTGTTAACTCTCCATTTATACTGCTATACAACCTTTGCAGTTTGTTTATGATATATCATTTCGATGGCTTGAGTAAATTTTTTACCAAAGCCCATTTGGTCCAATTGTAACAGCATAAAACACCAATTCACATTATCAAAGGCTTTTTGTGCATCTATAAACATCAGAGCCATTTGTTTTTCAGGATGTGCCTCATAGTATTCCAGTGTATCTAAAATTATTCTCATATTAACTTTAATCTATCTCTTCGGCAGAAATCCATTTTGGTCAGGATGAATAAAATTGTTTTATTTGTATCTTTTCGGTATCTTTTCACTCTTTCTGCCAGAATTGAAGCAAAAATTGTATAATCTGAATTTAATAGTGATATAGGTCTGTAATTTTTAACTTGCTGTGGGTCTGTGTCCTCCATCAGTACAAGTGTGATATATGCTTCTGACCATGTTTCAGGCATTCTCTTCTTTGTCATAACTTCATTCATAATTTCTAATAAGTGAAGATTCAATGTTTCCTGGAATGTCTTATAAAATTCCACTGGCAAACCGTCCGGACCTGGTGCTTTCCCAATGTTTTGCTCTTTTAAAGCTTCTGTTAATTCCATCATTTTTATATTACTTTCTAACATTATTTCAATATCTTTGGGTATCTAGGGCAAATTTGCTTCCTGTAAGTATTGTTGAATTCTTTCTTCCTGAACATTCTCTTGATGGTACAGTTTTCCATAGTAATCTTGAATAATTTTTTTTCTTCTCCGCATTTCCATAGCATACGTGTTTTTGTTCATTTATCAATTGATTTATTCTTCTCGAGTCTCTTTCCTTTCTCAATTTATATGCTAGTCATCTGCCTGGTTTGTTTGCATCTTCAAAATAGTTCTGCTTAGCATTTTTAATTTTTTGTGCTATTTCTTCTTTTCCCATTAGCCCCATTTTATGCTTAGTTATGTCCATTTTAATTTTAATGTCCTTTTTTTGTGGAAATTTCTGTAGTTCTTTTTCCAACTTCTTGTAGTCATCTTCCAATATTTTAAAGATTTTTTTTCTGTTGTATATTTCTTTTCCTTGTATAGTCCATTATCAAACCTCTTGTATAAGCCTTCATCGTGTCCTAGAGGTTCTGTAATGATGTATCCTCTTTTGTATTTTCTTTAAAGAAAAAAGTCAATTCTCTCTCAATTTTCTGTTTAAAGTCTTTTTCCTTTAATATCGTATTATTCAAAGTCCATCTAAATCTTCTTTTTTATCCTTTCCAGACAAGTGTTATTGGATTGTGATCTGCCCAGGTACTTGCTTCTATTTCAATATCTTGTATGTTAGAAAGCAATTCTGTTGACATCCATATCATATCTATTCTAGACCATGATGCATGTCTATTTGAATAAAAGGTATATTGTTTATTTTCCGCATTTCTCTCTCCATGCATCTTTTAAGTTTATCTCATCTACCATTCGAAAGAAGGATTTTGGCAATGTCTTTCTAGTTTTCTTTGCTGTTTTTTGTGTTTTATAATCCAATTTGTCATTTATTATTCCATTAAAATCTCCCATCAGACAGATATTAGCATGATCCAGTTCAATTATTTTCTTATGTAATTTCCTGTAAAAATCTTCTTGATTATCATTTGGGGCATAAATTGCTATTAAAAGTTTCTTTAGATTATTGTCCGTTATCTCCACCATCAAAATCCTTCCATCATCATCTGTATATATTTGATCCGCAGGGATTGTTTCTCTAATGTATAACACCACTCCTCTCCTTTTACACTGTGTCAACGCTGTAAATAATTTCCCTAATTTTTGTTATTTCACTATATAATCATGTTGTATTTTAATATGTACTTCTTGTAGGCAGATTATATCAAATTTTAATTTCTCTAACTTATGAAATACTTTTCTTCTTTTAATAGCTGAATTAAGTTTTTTCTCATCCATTTTAGACTTTACAAGAAAGATTTGTTGCTCTAGTAGATCTTGGTTCTTGTTGTTCTCTGGGTACACCACCTACGGCTCCTTCTTCTTTTTCAATTACTGCTATACATTCCTCTTGAAATTCAATTAACGACTCTTCTTTTCTTGTATCTTCCTCCCTTCCTCTAAAATATTCCAGATAGAATAACTCAGCTTTTTCAACTGTATCAATTCTGTGTCTTTGTTCCTGCCAGGAAAAACTTGAGACCTTCGGATATCAGCCATCTGTAATTTATTCCTCTCTTAAGTAACTCTTTGGTCAAAAATAAATATTCTCTTATCTCTCTCACTCTTCTCGGTACCTGTTTCAGTACCACTATTTCTTTATCTTTGTACTTTAGTGTTTTTTCTCTTGCTGCCTGCAGTATTTGTGATTTAATTATTTTCTTAGTAAATCTGATATGAACTTCTCTTGGCAGAGAAGTATGATATGAACTTCAGTATCTGATAGGAACTTCTCTTCTCTTTCTCATCGCATATCTTGTATAAACACGAAAAACCTCGTCCATTACATCCATCATCTTCTCTTTAGTTATCTCTAATGCTTCTGCCAGGATTTCTGTCATCATTTCAGCAAGGTTTTCACCCTTTTCTTCTTCTATATTTTGAAATCTAAGATAGAATTCTGATCTATCAATTTCCCATCCCAATGATTGCAGAGATCTGCCCTTATCTCTTTCCACTTCACTCAATTGGGTATCCATATCTCCAATCTTCTTCAATTTTCTTAATTCTGTCCTCATATTGCATCATCATCCGTTGAATATTTTCAATTATTTCATCTGTCTTTTCCATTCTTTGCTCAATATTCTCTGTTCTTTTTTCAATATTATCTGTTTTTACTTGTATCTTTTGAATTCCTTGCATAATCATCTGCAGTGTCGCTTCTTTCTCCTTCTCTTGTTGTAACATCACCTGTATTGATCATTGTCCTCCAGATGGTGAGGAAGAAGAAGTCAGGATTGAAGAAGCTGAGGGTGGTATTTTTCTGCTCATCTTAGAGTACAATAGAAAAATTGAAAAGAAAAAGCAATTGCCACTCCAGTAAAAAAAAAAAAAAAAAAAAAGCAAAAGATAAAAATAAAAAAGGGAAGGGAAAAAAATCTTCAGGCACTTGAATACCTTAATCCAATTGTTCCAATTATGTAGGAAAAAAGGAAAAAAAGAAAAAATATAAAATGGAAAAAGGATGAAAAAAATAAAAAAAATAAGGAAAAAATTTAAAAAGACAGAAATTTGTATATTCCCCTTGCTAAAAAGGTAAAACAGGGGAGGAGGGAGGGGAAAAAAGTAGTCTTATTCTTGCATCAAAGGACTCAAGTCCAAATATAAAAATCACTGGGGGGGGGGGGGGAAGAGAAGAAAAAAGGAAAGAGAAAATGCAATTCTGTCAAAGCACTGCCACTATATGTTTGAGGCTCTTTACTAAATCAAAAAACAAAATTTCCAGTTCTCTTTTCAAGGTCACTTCAATCTTCTTTCTTCAATTTCAAATCCAGACTGCAGCTATCAGTAGTTCCACAGAAGAGCACCTGCAAACAATCTACATGCTCTTCCCACTACCTTTTCAATGAAAAGCACAGAGTCCTTGAATGTAACAGCAAATGTATCAATAAGAAAGAAAGAAAGGAAAACAATGTATCCAAGCCTCCAGGTGGCAGGCTACTTATTTCCCTTTCCTTTCCCTTCCCCTCTAATATTAAAACCAGGAATAAAAAAAAAAAGAATCTAAAATTATTAAAAAGAAAAAACAAGAGGAAAAAAAAACTTTTCCAAAGAGTTATTTTGAAAGGAAAAAATTAAAATTAAAAAGGAAAGACCAGTCCAGTTTAAAAGTTGAAAAGTTTTACCAAAATCCAAAGTTCCAATAAAAAGAAAGAAAAAACCTTCAGGTTTAATTTGTGCTTAACCTCGCCGCTTAAGCACTTTTATCTTCAGTTTTAAATTTAATTTTTAGTCTTTTAGGGTGTTCTCTCCAGAAAAAAATAAGTAGAAAATTATCTCACCAAACTGACACACTTTCTTTCCAGCTTTCTTCTGTTCTGGAGCTGTCCCAGCTTCAGCAGCTTTAATGGCTGCCTCTCCACTGCGGGGAAAAAAGGGCTTCTCCTGGATCTACCAGGGACTTTGCAATGTCCCTGGGATCGACAGGATGTGCCCTCCTCTGTCACTGTCTCTACGGGATGGTTTAGGTCTGTTGGGACCGTCCTGTAATGGAGATATCAGCAGCGACCTTAGAGCTTAAAGATTGCATGCTGTACCGCTATGACACAAGCTCCGCCCTCTCAGTACTTGAATTATTATTTATGCTGCCATAGTTAGTTCTGCCCATTCTGGAGGAACTACCTGAAGTTTTAAAGAACCTTGCCTCATTTTATAGTCTAGAGTAGACTGAAGCTGAATTTGTGTTGCCCACAACTGCCCATAGCTGTTTCTGCATATTTACGCTGCAAAAGAGTTGTTGGGTAAGTTTAGGTTGCAGATAGCTGCAGATGGGCTGATGCAAACACCTCCCAAATCCCCACTGCATGTTGTGTTTAGGTGAGCGTCCTGCGTGCTGATTGGTTGATCTGACTTCCTGTTTTGTGCTTGGCTGTTTGAGTGCCCCCTAGTCAGAACATTACATTTTCAGAAATAGAAATGGAACACCTATATAACAACATACAAACAACAGATGCATAGGGTACTTTCTATTGTAGTGCTGGAGAATTCTGCTAGAGGATTAAGAATTGTGAGAGGAGGAAGGTTTGTTCAGAATTCATTTTTTGACTCAGTGTATGAGAGCACGATAACATCTTCCAGTTTAGATGGTCTCACTAAAATAAAGTGTCTTTCCCCTAAAGATCTAGTTTGATTTTCATCCTCAGAATCTTCAGTCTCACCCCAAAGATCTGAGCATCAGAAGTCATAACAGTGGTTCATGACTCTTCTTGATAGATATAAAAGTGTCAAGTATAATTCCAGTGTTTTAATCTGCCTCTTCAAATAATAATTACTTCATCAATTTCCACCTTGGGTACAGTAACATTGAATATGGGAATAAATAAAAAAAGTAAAGAATTTGCTTCCTTGACCCAAAGTACAATATTAAAATTAAGCTCAATCTTTTGCATCACAGGGACTCAAGATTTGGATAGTTGATTTGCAGTTATATTTAAAATTTTGAATTTTCAATCTTTATGCTAAAATATGACCTAAACTTGTTTTAATCGATTTTGATGGTTTTTATTTCAGTTATTTATTTGTAACTACTATCTATTGTTTTCTATTTTTAATTGTGTGAGTTGCCCAGAGTCATTTATGTGAGTTGGCCAGCTTATATAACTAGAAGGAATAAACAAACAAACAAACAAACAAACCCCTTTCCTCAGCATTATTTCTATCTTTTCAAGAATGAAAAAAAAACTGCTTGCACGTGACCATGTTGGCCTTGTATTGACGTCATGTCTTCTTTTCAATTATTTGAGGTTAGATATAATGCAGTCTCTTGTTGAGAAAGTGATCTGTGTTAAATTGTTTAGAAAAAAAAAGGGGGGGGGGAATAACTACATTTCATAAAGATAACTTTTTGCTTTCTCAATTGGTGACAGCACATTTTTGACCTTATCTGGGTTTGGAAGCTAAGTATGATTGAGACTAACTGGTACTTAGGTGATCTACAGACAGTATCCGAGCTGTAGGTAGAGAGGAAAGTAAAAAATACTTCCCAGTAGAAAGTTATGGCAAATCACTTCCAAATCATTATCAAGAAAATTGCATGAATCTCTCAATAGTCATAGGGAGTCAAGCTCAGATCAGTGGAGACTTTATTATACCTTATTTTTAATATTCTAACAATACATCAAAAGCCTTCATAAATGCTTAGGGCAGAAAACAAATATATGATGAAGGAAGTATCAGACTGGGTTTTTCCTGTAGAGTTTAATGTCTAATAAATTGTATTCTTTGGTAGAATAATGGTTTCCCAACAGGATAGACCAATTTTACATACTTGGTCGAAGAAGTGTAAATTGCAGTGAACAAATCTGCAACTTACAATAAATCTTCTGATTTGATTTGATAGCACTCTTCCTTTTATCATAACCAAATTATACAATTTTATTTTTAGCTTATCTTTCTTCATATCTCCAGAGTTTTGAAATTTATAAATTTCCACTAGCATTTTGCTAAACACAATATTTAAGTCTGTCTAGCTAAGAAAGAAGGCAAGTAAGGGAGTACAATAAAATGCAGAAAATTATGCATGCTGTAGATAAGTGAACAGTGAAATTTTCTGTATTTTGCGTAGAATTGTCTATTAAAGCTACTTGTGCAGCAATTTACCACCAATAAAAGGAAATAATTAGAGTTATCGATAAAAGAAGTAGAGACAAGGGAAAAGGCTATCCAGTATCAAAATTACCATGTTTACATTCTACTTGCTAGGAGCAATATTGGGAGAGAAATATTACACTTAACTTATTCATCCCCAAATGCATCCTCTTGACTGCTATTACTAAAGTAATAGTCTGTACTTACTAGAAAGACAAAAACCATTAAAACTGAAAATGAAAATGAATGGAAACGAGTTTGGATAGGTTTGACTTATTTTGGATGATTTCAGAGGCTCATTAGAATTTACCCTAAAAGAACATAATTTGTCCCTTTTATTCTTAAATATTGCATTACAAAGATATTCTGATATGATACATTTATGCTTTGATACAGAAATAAACAAGCATCAGATTAAGAACATCACTTTTGTCTCTCTTAGGGACACTAAATCTACAATTTTAGAGACATCAACCAAATTTGTAGAGTGCTACTTGATCTTGCTGTCTACATTTTGAAGTTGAACATTACATCATTATGCATCATAATATAGTATTCAGTTATTTGGCTTTGTGCTTTGTATCACAAAGCAACACGCTTTAAAATATTTGACCGTGGTATTATGATTTCATCTGCAGAAGAGATTTACTAATTTTAACAGTTCTTTTGAGATTGCTTTTGAAAAGGAATTAGTTATTTTAATGGACAATTGCCTTGTTCAACGTGGCAGTGGCATATTAAATGTTACATGTCTTTAGTAAACCGGGAAGTGCCTTATTTCTCACTGTTAGCTCTACCCAAATACCATTCATAACTGCTTCTTATAATAAGATTGCTTGAATGTGTATTTTTTTTTTTGTAAATTTTATTTGAGTTTTCACAAAAAGAAAAAAAAATACAAATAAAACATCTTTTTTGAAAGTAGCATAATCCCGGGTTATATTTCTTCATACAGACACAAATTCAAGTTCATGCTCATTTTTATATTCTATTCCATATCTTATTACTGTTTTACATTTTCTGCATAGCTTCTCCCCTCTTTTAATTTTCTCGATTTTATTTTAATTATCTCATCTCAATTCAAATCATTATATTTGTATTTTTTGTCTGTCCTGTTTCAATTATCTATTATCTTTTCTCATTAAACAAAATTTCTCCTGTAGTTACTGATTGGAGTATGACACCTTTATATATTTTAAGTTTATCCATTTAACTCTTATTTAGGCTTCAATATATACCCTAAAGTTATAACATTCAATATAATACATAACTTTCATTCGGATTCTGCTTGGTACATTCTTAAAATACACACTATATTCTTAAAAAAAGAAAAAATTATAAATGTATGTAATTAAAACAACACATTCCATTCCAATTCAATTCTATCATTAATATTAATATTCATTAAAGTCTTAACTTCTTTAACATTACTTTTCAATTAAATATCATACTTTTATGGGAACAATTATAAGCTTTCCATAATTAATTCCCCCCCTTCTTCACTTATATTTTATAAAACATTAACTAATTAAAATGTTCCCGTTCCTTCCTAATTCAATTTTCTCATTTATTTTATTTCACTTATTTTATTCACAAACATTTCACTAAATTACACTAACTATTTTATCCCTCATTTTAATCATACATTGTTTCCAATTTTCTAAAGTTATTTCTATTACTAATAGAACAATACAATCTTATGTACCTTTACAGAATCCCTTTTTCAGTTAGATTTTCACACATTATCTCTAAATAGGTCCTGTTTCTCTATATCTTGCTCCGGTCCTTTGTAACTTCTTTTCCTTTCCTTCTTCCCTCTCTTCTCCTCTCTCCCCTTTTTATCCCCTTGTCTCTCTATCTCTATTTCTCTCTTCTGTATTCCCCTTTTCTGTTGCTTTCCAGTATTATACTTATTTTTCGAATTATTTTTCTTTTCTTTGGTTGTTTTTTTAAATCTTAAATTCTCCATTCTCTTTCCCCCCTTTCCTTTTTCTTCCCCACATAAAATTACTTGTTCATTAAAGATGGCTTCTTCTTTGTCCCAGTCTTCTTGTTTTACAGACGTTTCTTGTTGTTTCTCATAGTTCCAAATCTCCATTTCTAAGAATTGAAAACGAAGCCAAGAGAACCCTTCCCTTCTTGTGCATCTTCTTTGTACTTTTTAAGTTCCATTTTCAATTCATCCAGAAGTGGTGCCACTGTATAAATTTTTAAACAACCACCCGATTAATTTTAGTCATTCAAATGTAATAACCAAGAATCCAAAGATCACCAAATAATCCAAATACACGCAAGCTGTTTATTTTTGCTCTTTTTTTTCACTTTCTCTTCTTGAGGTTACTGTTTAGTTACAAAGTTTCAGCTAAAATGTATCTTTTAGAAGTCTTGTTGAAGTTTTACTGTAGATTCTTTTTAATTCCAGGCAGTCTCCTCCCTCTTCCAGATCCTGCCCTTATTTTTTTCTCTCACTTCCTGCTTATGAAAAAAAAAATTTAGTGTCCAGAAATCTTTATTATCCCTTTGGCATTTTATTTTATTTTCAGCTTAATTGCCTATTGATGTCAAAGTGGATTTTTCCGATTTCTTATTTAAGTCTCTTAGTTGTCAGTATAGGGAAGGAGAGAGAAGGAAAAATAAGCCAAACCTTTCCCTTTTCCCTTTCCTTCGCTGCTTCCGACTCTTCTTTGGGAGCGATGTTATTTTTTTGTAAGTTTAAATTCCAGGGTACCTTAGTTGTTTCTTTCACAATTTAACCCGGTCAGCCAAAACTTTCACTTCTTATCTTCCTCCTGCACATTCTTTTCCGGTCGAGTTCTTCTTTGTGGTGGCCATTTCTGACCACCGCTGCAACCGCCTTCGGGAAAGGGAGTAATGGCCAGCTGAGGAGGAGAGATGCGGCTCTCCTCAACCCTGCTGGCGGTCTCCCCCCTCTTCATCACCTCTACGGGGTGGCTTAGCCCTGAAACCAGACGGCTTGGGGCGCTCCAGTGGCGAGCCCAGACCGAAACCGCGCACGATCGCGGATTTCTGTCTGTCGCCGAAGCCCTTCAAACCGGAAGTCCCCAGTTTATTCATCTTTCTTTTCTCTGAGATAATTCTTCCTCTGTCTTTTTTGGTTTCTTGAGACCTCCATATTCTCTGACCTATTGCTCTCAAAAACAGGGAGAGTATTGTGATAATAGAAGAAAAGTACATTGGACCTGTTCACCACCTTCAGTTATTTTTAAAAATAATAAAGGCAGGATACAAACAGACAAACAAACTGGAAATATGTTAAGGAGGATAGGTATTATCTACTGTGCAAGATGCTTCCATTTTTACAAAGCTGGATTGAGAGTCATTTGGGTTCATGTTTCATGTCATTCTGCATTAAGTTTGTCTCTGCATATAGATTTTGTTTTGTTTCTAAATTTGTAAAAAAGACCAAATGATTTGTTTCTTAGTAAATCCTCATGGAGATTTCAGTTTAGCTTGTTTTTAAATTATATCATTTTAATATTATTGTATCATTTTCCTATTCAGTTCAGAGGTGGTATTCAACAGGTTCTGACCAGTTCTGGAGAACCGGTAGTGAAAATTTTGAGTAGTTCGGAGAACTGGCAAATACCACCTCTAACTGGAGATTTTACAGTATCCTTCCCCTGCCACACCCACCAAGACATGCCCACAGAACCGGTACTAAAAAACTTGAATCCCACCATTGATTTCAGTTGCATGTTATAGAACTGGGGACATAAATGAATTTTGTCAGAGTCCAAATTATTTACTACTGTATTTGCATTTTTTCCATTTGGCTAATTAAATACATACACAAAATTTTATTTCCTAATGATGTACAAAGTATAGATCTAAAATTCAGAAATGTCAAACACAAACACAAAATTTAAATTTATTTGATGGACAAAAACAATAAATTTAAAGCACTTCAAAGGGAAATCTTGCTGAAAACTGTATTTTCCAAAATTAGTGGGTTAATTAAGAATGAACAGTTAAAACTTATATAATTTTTGAAGTCATAATGCTGTAGATTCTTTGTGAATGGCTTTAGGAATTCCTTATCATACTCCCAAGGCTAAGAGTCTAGAAATATGGCATCTTTAGTGTTTCTCTAATTGTTTCTAAAGTTTCTTTGATGTAGTGTCTCAGACATCAGTGGTCTCAAGCTTTATGGATGTTCTTGTTTATTATTATTTTATATTTATTCAAATAGTACAAGGATGACTACATGATTTTAGTCTTACCTTATGCTGTATTTATGGTTTATAGTGATTAAGATCTGCATTAATAAATTAATAGAGGAGCTCAGGATGAAATTGAGACATAATCCACAAGCTGAAGTGGGTAGATGAAAATTGAGTAAAAATAACTGAGCAAGAGGATAATAGGTGAAATATTCCAGAAAGGTCAGAAAGGCAAGCAAAAAGTCTTGTAACATAAACAACAAACACAACACTAATGTACTGCTTGAATTGGTGTACCACTGGTGTGTTGCAAATACCAGTTAAATTAACTTCCCTTCTCTACCATTGAATATTGACTCCTGATAACAACATGGATGTGTTGTTTCTATATAGTAATGTAGTTTTATCCAAATCTTTCGTCTCCCTAAAGTTATAAAGCTTCCAGAAATATATGAAAATACAGCCAAGAATCATTTGAATATAACAAGATAAGGAAAAAATTAATAAATAATAAAATATTTATTCAAACAGTTACAGATCTAACATTCTGATGTCACAGGGGTATCATAATAGGGCAAGATCTTGCCCTAATCTTACTTAGCATTAATTAGAAAAGCCACTTTGCTTTGGGCCATGTGATATATTATGTATATTTTAGAATTTTCACATAAATAATTTGTCTGCTACTTATCAGAGAAAGACTTCTCTAAATCATTCCCTTTTGGTTGAGTGAACTATTTATTTTAAAACATGGTAGAGTTTTCATGATATTGTAAACTTAATCCATAAGTACAACTTAATATAAATATCTGTGATAAATGTTTCTTTGCTTGTTCAATAAGTTAAGCCAAAGTTTACCTAGCTTGTTAATGGCTTTTTCAAATATTAATTGATGCCTGGCAGATGGCCTAGATATATCACTAATCACAACTCTAATATTGTATGTTATATAAATATATATTTAATTCAAAATAATTGTATATGTTGAATAGGAGTCAAGCAAAATTAAACTTTAAAAAAGATAGTAAAAATATATTCTACATAAACACATATTTGCTAAATGGATAAAAATGCCCTGTCTTGTAAACAGGACATGGAAAGTAATAAGGGCAGATTTTGTACATACAGTTTAGAAGAAGAAGAAACAGCGGTTAAGGATATAAATTAGAGCTTTTTAAAATAAAATGTGATGGTTACTTAAGTAGATATCAGGGTGATTTTTATGTGTTTTTTTCATATATGGGCAAAAGTGCAAAGATGTTGACAGTGGGGACCAGAAATAAAATGTTGGTGCATTAAGTGAGAAAATTATCCACAGAGACAGATCTTTTTTCAAGAATGATGCCAGACTGCCTCTTGTTCTCAGAATTGGCAATAATACTATAATTGAAGAGGAAGAGTTCAGGATAAATGCACATATCCTGTCTACTTTTCCATGCTTGCTAAGCAGCCCTTTCGTCACTGTATAAAAAAATGCATTTTCACTTGGTAGAGCAGAAAATGAGAATAATACATTTTCATTGCATATTTGAAACGGTGTTTGACTATTAAGCCAGGGTTACTCTGGACAGTAAAGACGATAGTTCCTCCTATTTTTTTATGAAGCAAGGCTTCAGAGTAAGCCTGCACAATGTGTAGCCTGAGCATTTTAAAAAGCTAAATAAATTCACTGTTGCCAAATGTCATCACCATCAGGTCACCAGGTGCTGCCAAATATCACCACCACCATCTGCAGATAAAAATGATATTAGTGAGACTGAGATATTTGTGTTCCAATATGTTTATATTTCTAATGCAGGTTGTTCAAGCAGTCTTTTTTGGGATCTGTGTACTGACTGACCTTTCCAGCCTTCTGACTAAAGGAAATGACAGCCAAGAACAAGAAAGGCAACTAAAAAAACTCATCTCCCTCCGTGACTGGATGATGGCTGTTTTAGCTTTTCCCATTGGGGTTGTAAGTACCATGAAAAGAAAGGAATTTCCTTCTAATTGAGAGTATACCACCCTTGGCTTTTATTCTGTTTTTAAAATGTTAGTTATTTAAAGGAAAGCTCATAGTCATCAGTGCAATTTTATATACTAAAATGTGCTGTTTATTTACTGCATTTAATTCTACTTATTCATTCATTGTAATTATATTAACAAAACTGTTTAGTGCATAAGTTCAGTGGGCAATACAGGACCACTTTAAATGTATAATTTATCTCTATATGCCTCCAAATTCACATGTAGGGACACTTGTAATATAAAAATAATGATTAAAACAATTGAAAGTACTGATAATCAATTTAAAGTGCATTTGTAAAAGCAACAAAATAGCAAAATAGCATAGAATACTTAAAAGTTTGTGAATTGTTTTTAATCTTCAAAATTTCAGCATTATGATCTAAAACATGATTGATTCTTTACACAAGTCTTAAAACTAAAGAGGATGTAATTAAACAAATGAGGAAAATGTGAACCTTTGCTTTCAGTTACTAGTGTGCTCCCCTGCAGCTAAACATTTCCAATTATTATTAATCAGTCCCGTGCATTGTCTTGGAGGAATTCTAGTCATTCCTCCTTATATATAGCAGCTTTTAACTCAAGGATGTTGGTGGGCTTCCTCACATGAACTGCCTTCTTCAGGTCACTTCTATAGGATTAAAGTCAGAATTTTGACTTGGCCTTTCCAAAATATTTATTTTTTCTGCTTTAATCATTCTTTGGTTGTTCAAAGGTCATTGTCTTGCTACATGACCCACTTCCAGTTTCAGTTCACAGCAGATACCCTGACATTTTCCTGTAGAATTTTCTGGTACAATTCAGAGTTTATGGTTCGCATCCCATTCCATTGATATCTCGTGGTCAATGATGGCAAGTTCTCCTAGTCCTCAAGAGGCAGTAAAGCAGATCCAAACCATGATACTACCACCAGCATGTTTCACAGATAGGATAAGGTTGTTAGACTGAAATAGTGCTGCCTTTTGACAAACATAACACTTTTCATTGAAGCCAGAACTATTCTGTTTTAGTCTCATCTTGCTACAAAACACTTTTCCAGTAACCTTCTGGCTTATCCACATGGTATTTTGCAAACTATAGATAGGCACCAGTGTTCTTTTTGGAGAGTAGTGGCTCTCCTCTTGCAATTGTTCCATGCACACCATTGTTGTTGTTCCATGCACACCATGTTCAATGTTGTTCCAATTGGGGTGTGTGTCTCATAATCACTGACATTTGCCAATGTGAGAGAGGCTTTTAGTTCTTTAGATCAGCAATCCCCGACCTTTCTGGGTTGGCGGCCTGATGCGGGGAGAGGGGAAGAGGGAATGGTTTTGTGTGAAGGACAGCTGTGCATGCACAGCTTCATTTGTGTGTGCACGAGTGCGGCTGCTTGTGCGGCCCAATTCTGAATGGACTGCAGCCGGAACCCAATACAGAGCCGCGGCCCAGGTGGTTAGGGGAGCCCCTGCCTTAGATCTTACTGAGTTTCTTTGAAAGCTGCTGGAATATTACACGTTTTGTTCTTGGTGTGATCTTTGGGAAGGGTAACACTAATGTTGAATGGCCATTCATTTGTACATGATCTTCCTGATAGTGGACTGGTGGAGTCCAAATGCTTTGGAAATAGTTTTGTAACTTTTTACAGCTGAGTGAGCCTCAATAGCTGTTTCCTCAGAGATGTGACTTTGTTAAAGTCATTCTTCTATATATCTGTATTGTGAAGATCAGACTTGGTTAATGAATAGCCAGAATTCTGTACTTTAAGTAAAGCAAACTTTCCACACTCATAACTGCTGAACATGCGATTGATTGAAGTGCCTGATTCTAATCTCTCCTTAAAATGAATTGATAATCCTAAAGAAGTGTGGGCAGACCAGCAGAGGCTGCAGGCAAGGTGGCGGAGTCTATGGGTGGGTAATAGGGAGCATAGGCAGGTTGGTGAGGGCTGCAAGAAGAGAGGTTGTTGCAGGTCAGTGCATGGTGTTAAGGGCAGGCTGGTGGAATGAGTGCTATGGAGTACGAGATCTCTAGGACTTTGTTTCTGGAAAGCCGGCAGGGAAGGTTACCAATCGTGATCATGCAATTGTGGGATGATACAACCATGATAAAGTGTGAACTGGTTGCCAAATGCCCAAATCTGATCATTTGTCTGTGTGCATGCTGTGATATCCAAAACTGCAAGTACTGGTTTAAGTACCACTCATTCAGTGCATCCCAACTTTGAACAGTCACTGAACTGGGGATAGCTGCATAACTTTGTATATCAATCATCTTTGTATATAGTTACCAAGGTATCACTTTGTATATCAATTTTGTATTATCTTGAATTACCAATTTCATTCATTATGCATATTCGGAAGGCTTTTGTTCATTAAAAGAGTTTTGCTGCATGAAAAGTCCTTTTCTACTTCCTGAGATGAAGCCATAAAATCTCATAGATGCAGTTTTAAAAAAAAACACACACATATTTTAATACTATCATTGTAATCTGGGGGCAGTGATGTCTGAGTGACTTTTTAGAAAGCTATGTAAAAATAATTGAACAAATAATGAAAATAAAGTAAAAAATAATAAATAGGAAATTAGCAACGAATCAGTAAAAAGCTTGGCAGAATAAAAACAGTTTCAAGAGCAAGGGAGGAGGTCCAAAGAGAATGTGTGAAAATCATATTCTGTTTTATTACATTTTTCTAGATTCCTAGAGTTGATACATCTTAAGGAATTGTTCTGATCCAGATCTATTTTTTAATAATTATGTTGATTATAAGTTGGAACATTTAGATTTTTAGGCAATGGGATAGGCTATTGAGTTTTAAGAAATGTTGAATGGGCAATTTGGCTAAAACTAGAATAATTTCCTACCTGTTTCATTAAAGAAGTTCTGGCCACCTGGAGCACCAGATGGTTGCAACCAATTTTGCATACATTGTCCGACTTTGACAGGACAGATGGAATTTCCTTTCTTTTACCTCACAGGGAAGGTCAATAAGCTTTCTGTGCTTCAAAAAATATTCAAATACAGCTTTTTAAAATCACCCGTTAATATCAGATTTACTTTTTGAAATCTAGCACTGGAAGTTTCTTTTCTAATGCTTTTGTTTAATATCTTAAATGATCTCTTGAATGAAATATAATCTTAGATTTCATTGATACAGAATTAAGAGACATAATCTTGACATGGATCAACATCACTCCAAGAGTTATCAAAACGTTTTTTCAGGAAGTCACAAAGAAACCCTGGAAAACATCCAGGGATTTTCTGGGTTAACTGATTAACTAGACTGTGGATTTGATTTGCAGAAGACACTAATAATAAGATTCATGGGAAAATAGCAAGTGGAAGCCATAACTCACTAATGACAACATGGATACTATTCTGTAGTTTGCCATAAAGCACATAGATGACCCCATCCTTCAATTTTTTTGCATTAATGTTCCAGAATCAAAAGTAGAACCATTCAGACTATACAGGTATCATTATGTCAGGCAGAAACCAAATACTGCAATAAAAAGTACCATCTGTTAGGCATGGAAGTGATATTGTCATGGTACATGGAATATGCCTTGCTGCCTCAGGACTGGTGTAACCTGCCATCATTAAAGAAAATATGAATTCTGCTTTATAGTAGAAAATTCCATAGGATAATATTAAGTAGTGAACTGCTGTATTTCAAAGTTTGTGTTGGTATGCCTTCCACATTTGTCATCACCTCCTATCAGTTCTTTATCTTCCTCTGCTCTCACAATATTGGCTTGATCACAGGGAAATATTATTTTGATTTAAGGGTGCAATATTTCAAACACCTACTTTCCTAGGATCATAGAATTACTATGCAAGGCAGGAAAAGACACTGCTTTTTAAAGAAAAGTATGACAAGTATGGTATATATGCATCTGCACCAGCTCTTAAATGGATTTCTGCCTTAGAGCATAAACTTCTCTAATATCAACTAACCGATCATAAGCTAAAGCATGAATGAGTCATGCACTGATTGCAGACATTTAAACAAGGCCACAAGAGAACAGAAGAACAAATGGAGTGCTTTAGAATGCCAAAGTCAGACTCCAGATCTAAAGTCCACAGAAAACTTAGAGGTTGTTCAGTAGTTGAAACTAGAAAACTCTCAAATGTTACACTGAATTTTGGAGAAATAAGCGAAATTCCTTACCTGTCAGGGAGTCTTGACGGGGAAAGTCACAAGTTGCAGGGTTAAATCTCCCCGACCAGGGTTAAATGTCCCCCACACCCTCTCCAGGGTCTCTGCACTCACCAGCCACCCACATCCTCACTTACCCTCCCTGACCCACACAGTGCCTTTTGTATACATCCTTGTGTACGCTCTCTGATCTGTGCCTTGCACATCCTCCTTGATCACCGCACCCCCTCCCTGACATGTAGCACTTCTCATTCACTCCCTTGCATCTTCATGCACTTTCTCTTCCATGATCCAGCCCATATGTCTTGCATACCTTTCTGGACCCTCACTATGCCTCACATGCTCCTTCGCACACTCTCTTCGAACCACACCATGCCTTTCTTGCTGCTCCTTGCACTTTTGTGAATTCTAACCATGCCATGCCTCTCATACACTTTGGCCTGGGGCTTACAACTTCCCATAGGCTTCTCCACAGACTTTGATTGTAGGTTGCCAGCAGGAAGTTGCCTCGCCTAGTGATACGAATGTATCACTAGACTAAGTTGATTGCCATTGCTAAGTAGACTTCATTGCTTAACAACGGAAATTCCAATTCCAATTCCATTGTAAGTCAATGATTATCTGTAGTATGTCTAGCATTGTACTTACTCCCCTTTTATAACATCTTTATAATTACAGCCGTGGTGGCACAGTGGTTAGAATGCAATATTGCAGGCTAATTCTACTGACTGCCAGCTGCCAGCAGTTTGATTCTCACCGGTTCAAGGTTGACTCAGCCTTCCATCCTTCCAAGCTCAGTAAAATGAGGGGCAATATGCTGACTCTGTAACCACTTAGAAAGTACTGTAAAACACTATGAAGTGATATATAATTCTAAGTGCAATTGCTATTGCTAGTGTGCTGCTGTCATGCATATCTCAAGTAGACAACTCAGCATCTTACATTAGAATATATAGGGTTCACATATTTCTCAGAATCATTGTTCATGGCTACTCTGAGTGTAAACTGCATTGAGCAAAAATAAACTGTGATACTTGTAATGTATGGTATAGTTCAGTACTTCAAGTATTTCTGTTAGAGGGATGAATCTGCTAAGATTCAATTAGTTCATACATGACCCTAAAGGACTGAATCTAATGAGTTATTTGTGATTTAGAGGAAATTACTATAGTCCAAAATATTACTCTAGTTGCATACAACAGAGATCGTGGTACAATAATGAATATAGATAATCCTCAATTTATGACCATTCAAAGTTACGACAACACTGAAAAAAGTGACCATTCATTCAGCAATCATTCCACTTTACCACACCACTGGACAAGGAGACTTACTATCAATCCTCATAGTTGCTGTTATCGCAATGTCCCCACAGTCATGTGATAGCAATTCAGATACTCAGTAACTGGCTCACAATTATCACAGTCATAGTAGCATCCTGCTGTCACATGATCACCACTTGTAGTTTTCAGTGCAAACTTCCAGCAAGCAAAGTCAATTGAGAAGCTGGCAGGAGGTTCAAATGGAGATCACGTGATGAGTTAGCTTAACAATGACACCTTAAATTGTCCTTAACTATGGGGTTGCCAGTCCCAATGACCATTGCTAAGTGAAGACTCCCTGCATATGTATAAGCTAGCCAACCTAGAGTTAAACTACTTTGTACATTAAAAGTATATACAACAGAACAGTAGTAACTGGTTGGTGGGTGATACTGATAAAATGTAATTCTTACAATAAAAGTGTGACTTTATATACCTGAAAAGTTATATATGTATTATTTTCTCTTTGTCCCAGTTTGTTGTGCTAATGTTTTGGAGCATCTATATCTATGACAGAGAACTTGTTTACCCCAAGCTGCTTGATAATTTTATACCAACTTGGCTGAATCATGGAATGGTAAGTATAAAAACAGAGTTCTTTCTTTTAAAAAATATTAAGGGAAAATCATTTTTTTTCATCTGTAGATAATGAAATACATAATATGAAGTGTCCATGGATGTCTACAGCATAATAGCAGAAAAATGTCTGGTATTTTTTTAAAGGAGCAACTTTTCTATAACAGCTTATTGTCACTTACTATTAGTAGGGAATTAGTTTTGCCAAAATTAAGACCACAGACAAATATGAAATCACAAAGTTATTAGACAGCTGTTGAATCTCCCAAGTTTCAAACATGATTATTTATAAAATATACATAATACGTTAGTTCCCATTAATGGCATTATTCCAATTTAAGTATATGTGCTGCTGAAACAAGCACAAGTCCCATGAATATTGACATTAAATAAACAAAGTATTTTTTTTAAAAACTTCATTTCCCTTCCTCCCAATTTTCTAAATATTGTAGAAGAAAAGGCTGGATAGTGTGTTAAAATTTATGAAAACTTTATTTCTTTACTGAATATTTTTAATGTATTCATGATTTCATGTATTAACTGTCTGAAATGAATATCTTTACTCCATTTTGAAATACTTTTACGCTGTGTTTTGTTTCTCAGTGTTAAGAACTATTTAAGTTCTTAGTACATATTTAAAAATATGTTAACAATTAGCTTCTTACATAAGTGTATATTTCTGCACAGTGTCTCAGATTCATAGAGGCATGGAATTCCTTTTTTTTTTCCACCTTAATTCCTCCCACTAGAACTTTCTGTGATTCAAAATAGAAATACAGGTAGCCCTCAACTTACAACTATTCGTTTAGCGACCATTCAGTTACAGTGGCACTGAAAAAGTGACTTACAACTAGTCCTCACACTTACAACATTCACAGCATCCCCATGGTCACATGATCAAAATTCAGGCACTTGGCATGTATTTGGCAAGGTTGTAGCATCCTGGAGTGATACGATCACTATTTATGATCTTACCTAGTTTCTGACAAGCAAAGTCAGTGTGGAGAGGAAAGCCAGATTCACTTAATGACTGATTCACTGTGTGCAATGATTCACTTAACAACTCTGGCACAGGGGTGGGATTCAACCAGTGTTACTACCAGTTCGGTGATTATGTTTTGCACACGTGTGTAAAAAAAAAAACAGCTGTGCCACCCGGACAGCTGAAAAGCACTGCGCGCGGGTGCGCAGCATTTGAAAAGCCTCTTTTCTCCTGCTTTTTCAACCTCAGCTGTGCTGCACAAAGCAGCTGAGGTTGAAAAAGCAGGAAATAAAGGACAGGTAAGAGCCCGGGCGGGCAGGTGGGCCAAACAGCAGCAAACACAGAACCAGTTCGGTGTCTGCTGCTCTTTAGAGCTACCGGTTCTTTAGTACCGGACAGAACCAGTAGCATCCCACCCCTGCTCTGGCAAAAATCATAAAATTAGGTTCAATTCACTAAACAACTGCCTTGCTTAACAATTGAAATTTTGGTCTCTTTTGTGGTTGTAAGTCGCAAATCACAATCTGTGGTGTTAGATAAGGCTTTGCGCAAGATTCCAACTGGATGCATTTTATTTATTTGTATATTAAGTCAGCATTTAGAATTCCCCATCCCATCCTATAGAAATTGCAGAGAATTAGAATTAAAATTTTATTGGTCAAGTGTGATTAGACACGCAAGGAATTTTTCTCAGCGTACATACAACAATAGTGATAGATCATTATCATAGTCATTGTAAAAATACATAAAACATTAGATACAACACTTAGTGATAGTCATGGATACTAAATAAGCAATCAACATAAATCATACTATTATATTATATAGCTAGTCTTCATTTAACAACTGTTCATTCAGTGACCATTTGAAATTGCGACAGCCCTGAATGAAGGGACTTATGACCCACAGATGAACGTATGACCATTGCAGTGCCTCCACGGTTATTTGATTGCGATCTGGATGTTCGGGTGCCCTGAGATGAAGTGATGGCTATCTGCAATCTTCCCTACTGGCTTAACCAGAAAGAGCAGAGAAGCTGGCAGGGAAGGTTGCAAGTCACTAGCCATCCTGAAATATCTCCTCGGATTTTCATCAAGCCTCCATGAGAGCACTGCTTGGCAGAGAGATTCTGCCTCACATATCTATCTGTCAGGCAACACTTTTGCTCTCAAAGAGGTTGGGCAAAAGTCCCCTGCAAGGGTTAGGATTATGATACTACTTCAGCTTTCTTTTGCTTTACAGACCTGCAAAGGTAATAAATAAATACAAGTATTAGTTTATTTTTTTCATCACTATTATAATGCAAATAGTTGTTGTGTGAGACAGTTGGTAAACAAGCACTATCTACTTACAAATGCAACGGATGGAATGAAATTTTTTTGTGTTAAGTTTTATTTGGGTTTTCACAAAACATAATACAAATAAGATATCTTTTTTTGAGAATAGCATGATCCCGGGTTGTCACTTTTCCATACAGGCATAAACTCAATTACATATTCATCTTGTATATTCTATTCCATATCTTATAACTATTTGCACATTTTCTCAGTGATTTTTCCCTTTCCTTGCTTTCTACAACCTTATTTTTAATTATCTCATTCTTTTTTAATTTTAATTACATATCTTTTTCCAAATTTCAGTATCTTTCTTATAAACATTTTTATACTTTTGTCTGTCCTGTTTACAATTTCATATTTTCTTTTCTCATAAGAAAAATTTTCCCCTGTAGTTACTTATTTAGGATTTAATTTATGCCTTTACAATTATAATATTCATTTTCTAACCTCTATTTTATAACACATAACTATTGTCAACCGAATTCTGCTTGGTACATTCCCTTAGAAATATACACTAAGTTCTTGATATATATATTTGTTTTCTGAGGTTTTCGCGGGTATTTGTATGTGGATCTTTGGTTATTCGGGTTTTCTCCCACATAAAATTGGAAGTATCTAGGCGACGTTTCGATGAAGTCTCATTCATCATCTTCAGACTTGTGTCTTCGGCTTTGTGCTTCTCGGAGTAATGTGAGCTTGCAGCTGCTTCTTCCTTTTAACTGCTAGTGGGGGTGTGCACAAACAGAAAAATATCCACCATCCTAAGAAACCCTAAAGACAAAATCGAGTTAGAAAACCAAGGAGTATACGAAATCCCATGCACCGCATGTCCTACCACATACATCGGACAAACTAACAGAAGAATAAGTGCACGCATTGAAGAACACAAGAACTCAATCAAAAAAGAAGAACCGACCTCTTCCCTGGTCCAACACCTCAAAGCCATAGGACATGAGATTGACTTTAAAAATACCAGAACTATCACCAAAACCAAACACTTCAACAACAGAATAATCAGAGAAGCCATAGAGATAGAAAAACGCCCACACAGCATGAATAAACGAGATGATACTTCCCGCCTACCAGCCATTTGGAAACCCGCCCTCATTAACAAATGAGTACCTAACATGAAGAATGACACGACCCACACCCACGAGGGCCACACAAGATGCTACCACCACATTTCCACGTAGAAAGCAGACTCACACCCACACAGAAGACGAGACACGACCATGGACCAGAAGCCGTACCACAGCTGCATCACTACCCGCTTCAAACCCCTCCGACCCATTCATGAAGCGAATGGATGCCCACCATCAAGATGTGGCACGACCACGAACGCGAAGCCAAACAAAAGGATCACAGCTCACCAGCTCAAATCCCCCAGCAACTAAGACTAACCTGAGCACAACCAAGTCCCCACCTGAACAGAACACACCCCCAGCCAATCAGAACACAGCCAACCCCCACCTAATCAGAACACAGCCAAGCCCCCACCCAATCAAGTCCCACCCCCACTAGCAGTTAAAAGGAAGAAGCAGCTGCAAGCTCACATTACTCCGAGAAGCACAAAGCCGAAGATACAAGCCTGAAGATGATGAGACTTCATCGAAACGTCGCCTAGATACTTCCAATTTTACGCGGGAGAAAACCCAAATATCCAAAGATCCATATATACACGCACATATATGTATAACAATAGTAGATAAAATAATTATTCAAATTCAGCTCAGCCATTAATATCAATAACAATTTTTTACATTTCTTTTTTTAAAAATATTTCCATCTTTTAACAAACATTCCATTACCTAAAAGTATCAGTTGTCATTCACTTTAATCACCTATATTTCAAATTATCTAACTCATTACTGTTTTTAATTAAACAATATTATCTCTTGTACCCTTGCAGATTCCTCTCTTTCCATTTGTATAATTTTTCAACCAGGTTCTGCTTGGTACATCGGATGGAATGAAATCTTATTTTGGGTTAAATCAAGTAAAAACCAGCCACTTAGTGAAGATCAATGCATGTCTGTCCAGTGCAGTGAGGTCACAGACAGGAGGGTAGAGTACCAGTAAGAAAGAACATCATTTTGACAAAAGCAGCAATATTATGAACACCTAGAGTCCAGCGATCAGTAAAGACCGATTTCTAATTACTATATTTTACCTTCCTAATATAAAAATAATTTACATAGAGACTAGAGCACCTCCTGACTACTTTAAACTTACAGATTGAAAGGTCTTGCTGGTTAATTAATTGCATCATTAGGAAGGAAAAAGTAATATATAATCAGAGGATATGTGTTTATTTAGGCTTCACTAAATAATGTCAAGTGTAACATTCCGAATGCTTTTGGTGAGAATATAGATATCTGCAATAGCAACTTAACGTGAGGAGTAAGGAAATGCAATGGAAGGAAAATGGGATTTTCTCTGGACTGGAATTGTTAAAATAATTAGTATATGAAATGGCAAGTTTTTCCCTTTATTGTCCCCTCATAATGTGAACATTCTAATTGTCCATGTGGTCCTATTATTAATTTTTATATGCAGCTCTGTACAAGGCCTTGCTAAAAAAAACTTTAAAACAAATAGTGTTGTTGATGTTTGTTTTTTCAAGTGTTCCTCTGTCTGAGTCACTATGAAATTATTTTGCTGTTGTGGTGTTTCAGCACTGTCTAATGCTTTCTAATGCTTTAACCATAATATTATCTTTACTTCTGATTTTCATTTTAATTCACTCTTTAATTCTTTGTACACCATAATAACCCATTTGAGATAAGGGGGGATTTCCTAACAGAATGTTTTATTTTTAAAACATTAACATATTAACTCTTTGGAGAGAATCATGATTTTAGAGTGGACTTCAAGAACTTTTATTATATATCTTTTGAGATGAATTATAAATCTGCACATATTTTTACATGTGTCTAAGGGACAAATGTATGTATCTAAAAAGATGGCATGTATTCTATAATTAAAATAGATGTTTTGACTACCACTAGAGTGGTTATTCTGAGTGCTTTAAAGGTCTTCAAATGTAGTGACAGGACCACAAAATGGCAAATGCAAGTCAATGTTAGGATCAGGGGTGCGATTCTACCAGTTCGCACCTATTCACTAGAACATGTTAACATTCTAAGCAGTTCAGAGAACTGATTGTTAGAAGAAATTATTGGCCTAATCCTGTAAGGAAGGCAGGAAGGAAATATTCTGGTGTTGCTTACAGAAACTGCCTCTCTGTTAACCCTTATGACATTCTTGGCAGGACTAGACTTCCTGTCTCTGGAACTTCTCTGGAGGTTTTTTTCCCCTCCTTTGCTGGTACTTTGCTTGTGTGGAGTGACCATTCAAAGTTACAATGGCACTGAAAAAAGTGATTTTGACCATTTTTCACACTTAGGACTGTTGCAGCATCCCCACAGTCACGAGAGACCAGGTGAGGAGATGCGTGCCTCGATATGAGTGATATTGAGTTGGCCATGCCCAGCCAATAACATGACCACCAAGCCATGCCCACCAACTAAGCCACGCCCACAGAACCGATTGTTAAAAAATTTGAATCCCACCCCTGGTCAGGAAGTGTAATGTGTATTGAAGTTAGGAACCCATGCTTCATTTATCAAATGTTGGGGACTGAACTGTCACAAGCCAACCAAGAAGCAGATCTTTTAGATCACTGGAAGAGTTCAGTGTAATAATATGTACAATATTCAGCAGCTATAAAGAAGAAAATTCTATGGCACGGGTAGTTAGAAAAGGTATAATTTAAAACAAATGTAGATTTGAAGTGCTATTCTGGCTGATCTCCAAGAACTTATGTGCTTGTTTAAACAGTTAGGCTTATGTGCTTGTTTAAACAGTTTATATGAAAGAAAATTCGGTTGATTTACAAATACACTGCCTTATCACATAAATATTATTGCCATTCGTAACTATTCAAGGAGAAAAAGATATTTCTCCAGTAAGGCCCATCATACATTTGTAATTTATGTTATTATAACCCAGAAATGCCTGCATGGGATTGATTAAAACCCATTGGCAATTCTTTGCTAGTAAATAAATGTGTTTTGTTTTCTACCAATTCTCCCTGGGATGCCTCAGATGCTGCTGAGAGGGCTTCAGCTCTCCAAAGCTGGTCTCCAAGAAGCACAGCATGAAGAAAGAAGATTCCCCCATCTCCCCTTTCCGGTTTTAACAGTGCCCATGAGTAGCACATTCATGCAGAAAACCTTAATAAATTTGGCCTTTATAAAATGTGATTAAAATCACAGGAATTAATATTTTAAATTGTGTTACATTTTAAATGCTTTGAACTAAGCAGGCATTTATGCCTGATACCAATTATCTAAAATGTACTGCCCTGTTGCTTAGTTTTCTAAACTTGCATAACAGGAAAAACACTAAAATAGAAAAAAATACATAAATAAGATAATTGATTTTTAAAAGTCCAGATAAGGTTAATGAAAAGATTAAAATCGGCCCCGGTCTAGTTGACTGAATGAATGCGATTCATTCTTCGTTCATTCAGTTGCAATTGTATATATTTGTGGGATGAAGTTTTAGATAAGTGAGGTTAAGAATACACAATAATTATTTTTATATGGATTTATATGTCTGAAATAGTTTCCATTCCCAAATGATGTTGTTGATACAAATGAATAAGACTGCATTGGTATTTGGTTTTTTTTTTTTCAATTGTGATACAGCTAGTAACAACAAAACAGGAGAGAAAAAGGTGGAATGGAAGAGACAATGAAAACACAAAAATAACATTTCCTTCTGTAAGTTTTGACTAATCTTTGAGAGTTTCAGATTCTGTTAAAGAAGTAATATTGATCTTTGGAAGGGATTTAAAAAAATGGAACAGGTGGAAGAAATTTGAGGCATAAAGCAATACAAAACAGAATATGTGAAATTGTTTGATAGTAGAAGACCTTTGGGCAGTTAAGGAAAGTAGGAATGAAAATGGCAGCCATATGTAATTATTCTAAAATAGGTCGATATATGACAAAAAAACGATAGTTCATCTTGTGTGTTTGAAGGAAATAAATGACAGGCTTGAGCAGGATCATCTTAAGAACACTCCTCACAGACCTTTTTGAGTTAAGAAAAAATGAAATTGACAGCTCTTAGAATGCTTTTGACTACACCTAGTCCTTCAATAAATCAATTACACGAACACTCACTGCTCCAGAAAGCTACAGGAACATAAGAACTGAATTGGATCAGGCATGCACATTCTTATCATTTTTCCTCAACTCTCCTATCTACGGAAACGTACCAGTATCAATACAATCCTATTTTCCCACTCGTGGAAATTAACTCATAGAGCATAACAAATACATGCTGTCATAAATAGATAACTATAGCTATATACTCTTCAAATTGATTTTGAAGGCCTGTGACCATAATAACCTTATATTGTTTATTAAAGTAGCCCAATTTTTTCCATCTTTTGTGCATGTCTGATGAAAATGCAGTTGTTTTAAGTGTCATATTAGGAGTTCGAAACACCATGAAAATATTTAATTTTTTATATATCGGATCCTAGATTACTTGTTTATTGCATATTTTACAAATCATAGAACTGTGAACAATTATAATGTTGTAGTACATTTTACGGCTATGCTATATAGAAATGACCAGGAATGCCATTACTGGAATTATGCAGAAAGAAAACAAAATCCCTTGTGGAAAAATGCCTTACGTTTGCAGGCTTGGAAACTTGATAATTATAGGAGTTATATGTCAGTGCGTTTTATACAATTTGATCCTCTCTTTGTAGTTTATATGCTTGCTTCCTTGAAAGTTTTGTTTTGCTTTCTTCAAGAAGCATAGTAATTCAAAAACAATCTTAAATCCTTTATTGGAATTTAGGCACATAAATGGCCAGATGGTCATATTTTGCACAGAAGAATAACCAGGCAGGCTTCTGCACACATGGTTTTTGTACATGTATTTTCATTTGGTTGTTTTTAAGATTGAGACTAAGAATGCACAGTGTGATGCATTCAGATTACACATGCATTATTGTTTATGGTCCTAAAATTTTACATATTTAATAAATGGGGAAAAATCATGCTAAGAAAAATCCCAATTCACCACTACATCATCACAAAAAATGATTTAGATTAAATTTAATATAGTAGCAATATATAAACAATATTCTTGCTATTTCTAAGATAAAATTCAGTCATCAGATAAACCAAACCATGACTCACAAGGGAATGAATTTGGCAAAGTGGTGGCTGCATCAGTGCTACTGGCTGCAGTTGTGGTCATGACATTTTCATTTTCAATATCCTGTAACAGTTTCTCAGCCAGTCTTGCAATCTCTCCTTCTCTCCCAACCCTCCTGCTGGAAAGGAAAAGGAAGGAGAAAGAAATCAAATCCTATCAAATCCTGTACCTGTCAACAGTGCTGTCCCCCAAGGCAGTGTTCTAGGACCAACTCTATACTCTACATAAATGACCTCTGTGATCATATTAAGAGCAACTGCGTTCTTTTCGCTGATGATGTAAAGCTATTCAACACCATTGACAATACTGCTACTCTTCAAAAAGACCTCGACTATGTGTCAGAATGGTCAAACAAATGACAACTTCAAATCTCAACAAACAAATGCTCTGTCTACATATTGGCAAAAAAAAATCAGAAAATAAAATATAAGCTGAATAGTCAAGACCTTGTTGATGACCCTAACTATGTCAAGGACCTTGGAGTACTCATCTCTAATGATCTAAGTGCTAGAGCCCACTGTAACTACATAGCCAAAAAGGCATTAAGAGTTGTTAACCTAATCCTACATAGCTTTTTCTCTGGTAATATCACACTACTAACTAGAGCATACAAAACATTTGCTAGACCAATACTTGAATACAGCTCATCAGTCTGGAACCCGCATTACATATCTGATATTAATACAGTTGAGAAAGTTCAGAAATATTTCACAAGAACTGTTCTCTACTCCTCTACTCATAGCAGAATACCTTATGCCATCAGACTTGAAATTTTAGACCTAGACAGCCTAGAACTATGCCACCTTCGGTCCGATCTAAGTATAGTACATAAAATTATCTATTGCAATGTCCTACCTGTCAATGAATACTTCAGCTTCAACCACAACAATACAAGAGCACACAATAGATACAAACTCAAGGTAAACCACACCAAATTTGATTGCAGGAAATAAGACTTCAGCAACAGAGTGGTCAATGTCTGGAATACTCTACCTGGCTGTGGTTTCTTCCCCAAACCCCAGAAACTTTAACCTTAGACTGTCTACTATTGACTTAACCCCTTTCCTAAGAGGTCTGTAGGGGGCGTGCATAAGTGCACCAACGTGCCTACCGTCCCTGTCCTATTGTTTCTTTTTTTCATTTGTATCCCTTTCATGTATTTCATGTTTATACTTATACCTGCTATCTAATAATAGCTTGCAAAATAAATAAATAAATAAATCCCTGTGGGGATTTATTCTAGGGTCTTGCTGTATCCCAGGATGCTGCTCCCAACCTGTGTTGCTCCCCATGCATTTCCCATGACCCCCACACAGCTTTTTAACCCCTACAGCACTTCTTACACACCTCTTCTTGATCTACACTGCCCACCCACAAGCCCTCCCTGATCCACATGACATCTCACTGGCACCCCCACCTACCAATTTCTGAATTACACCCCCTATCTGCTAGCTTTGGACTTGCAACATTCTACTGGTTTCCCCAGTTATTTCTTCCTCCAAGCTTCCCACCAGCAAAGCAAATGGGGAAGCCAGCAGGAATTCTATGAAGGGAGGGGAAAAGGAAGGAAGATAATGATAGAATGACAGGGAGGGAGAAAAGACAGGAAGGAAGGAAGGAAGTTTTCTGATGCTCCGTACCTATTTCCCACCAGAAAACTCAATGGAGAAGCCATCAGTAACTCAGAAGTTGCTCCCACTCCTTTGCTTTTTTGTCTACCCATGGTCATTCTATTTCTCTGTTTAGGTAAACAACTATCTCTGAAATGATGAACAAATGGCACAGGTTGTCTAATTATAAATAATCATGTATACTTACATTGCAAAGGAGAATTGAAGAAGTATGGGGTAAATATCTTGGGCCAGTTGGTGGCCATCATTATGTTGTATGATACAATAAGAAAATACTCAGTTCTATTGTATTTCTCTCTTATCTGTTTTGCCTGAACTAAAGATATTAAGCCTGGATTCCCTAACGGGTGTTAAGGAAAACAAACTAAACAGAATGTGCAGCGAAGTCAGATAGGAAGACAGGTAAATGTGTGAGATAAGTTTTTTAGTTAACACGCAGTAAAAATACAGATACGCTTGTGCTATCAAAAATTATAATTTATTCCATTTAAGAATTATAGCATAGTCATTATAAACAGTCCATTAGCCAAATACCAAATTCAGTCAAGTCTTGTCGAGGATACTCTAATTGCAAAGTCCGTGTCGAATAGCCAGTGTCAGTACACATATAATAAATCTGTCCAAAACTTATCTTCTCTCCGTTGAGAAATATCTTCAAAGTAATCCAACACTTCTCCTCCCCGATCCAGCAAGAATGCAGTCTTCAATAAGCCAGCCAGTAATTAGGGATCAGTAAGCCAGAGAGAGAGAGAGCTGCATTTGCCTCGCTTCATATATAGTGCTTTTACAACTGCACCCTTAATTACATTCCTTTAGCTTAAAGTCACATACACTTTATCTGACAAACCATGATGCATCATTTTATTATCTTTACCCAAAACAGTTAGGGTAAAACAATGTTATCCCTAACATTCTCCCCTTTTGGGTAATAATAATAAATATTACAATAATATATCCATTTACACTTTCAAATCATAATTGTCACAACTCTCTTTAAATTTTACAACACCTTGTGCTTTTGTAAACTGGTCTGCAATATTTTCTTCCGTCATGCAGTACTCAAGTTTAATTAGACCATTTTTTACAGATTCTCTAACATTTAAGTATCTTAAATCAGTATGCTTTGATCTAGTCTTTACAGCAATATTAGTAGCTAATTGTATAGCTGCCTGGTTGTCTTCGTACACAATAATAGATTCTTTAACAGTTATACCCATGTCTAATAATAACTGTTTGTACAGAATTAAGTCAGTGCATAGTAATGACAGACATGAAAATTCTGCTTCCATCGTTGACAAGCTAATATGCTATTGCCTGATTGACCTCCACCCTATTAAAGTCTTACCAAATAATATAACCATCCCAGATGTTGATTTTCTAGTATTTATGTCAGTTGCAAAACTTGCATCTGCATAGGCACTAAGAATCAAATCACCTTTTGGCTCTAGATACAATGCATGATGCATTGTTCCTTTAAGATATCTTAAAATTCTCTTTAATGCTTGCCAGTGACATTGATGTGGATCATTATTATATCTTGCCGGCTGATTCACACTATAAGCTATATCTGGCCTAGACCAATTGCTTATATATGATAAGCTACGAATCAAAGATTGATATATGGTCTTATCAAATTTGGGACTTTGAGCATCAATTTTGCAAATTTCCTGACTCATTGGAGTCTTTGCAGGCTTACAAAGTTCCATTTTATACAATTTAATTAATTGGCAAATTTTATCCTCTTGAGATATCTTAAATCCTTTTGTGGTTTTATTAATTGTCAATCCTAGATACTTTTTAATTTCACCTAAATGCTTTAATTTTATCCTTTTGGCTAATAATGAAATAATCTCAGTAGCTTCATTATTGGTCTTAGTAATCAAAGCAATATCATCTGTAAATAATAACAATAATGACACCGTTCCATTATTTTCTCTTTTAAACATACATGGATCTGCTAAACCAGATTTAAACCCTATATTGTTTAATTCTTTCACAATATATTGGTTCCATTCATAGCCAGATTGTTTCAATCCATATAAACTCTTCTTGAGTTTCCAACAATCATTGCTATTTACTTTTTTATCATTTATACCAACTGGTTTTTTCAAATATATTGTATGCTGCAATGGTGCATGTAGATAGGCAGTTTCTACGTCTAAATGGTTAACTATATAATTATTCTTAGCTGCCCATACTAAAGCTGCTCTTAAAGTTGTAGCCTTAAGATTTGGTGCAAATACCTCATCATAATCAATTACATTTTGGTTAAATCCTTGTGCTACTAATCTAGCTTTATAAGTTACTTTCCCATTATTTCCAGTCTTTACTTTAAATATCCATTTGTACCCAATGGATTTTTCTTCTGGAGGTAATTTGGTTTCTTCATAAACCTTCATTTCCTTTAATGAATTTAACTCTTTATTCATTGCCTTTTGCCAATTCTCCTGATCCTTAGCAGGATACATCTTAAGTTCATCTATGCTAGTAGGAACCTTATTTACTTGGCAAATAATACTTGCCTGATATCTATCAGGTGGTTTAGTTATACGCGTTGTGCGTCTAGGTATAACAGGACTTACAGGTGGACTTTCCTTTATTTCCTGTTCTTGACTATCTATCTCTTCTTGATCAATTATTTCCTCTTGATCTGGTTCTATTTGCTCTTCATGGACTTCTTCTTTAATTGAACTTTTCTTATAACTAGTCTTTTCTTTCTGCCTCTTATAGGGTTCTATAATAACATCATTATCTGAATCCTGCTCTAATCTATTCCATCCTATATGTTCTAGGAATCGTGCACTAGCACTGCAGTATACTCTAGATGTACCTGGTTCCCAGAATCTATAAGATCTATGGTTTGCTTGATATTCAACAAAAATTAATCTTTTAGCTCTATGTTGTCCTTTGTGCCTGAGTTGTGTAGGGATATGCACCCATGCTGGTGCACCAAATGTGTGAATATAACTCAAATCAGGTTTCCTACCATGCCACAGTGTGAATGGTAATTCACCTGTTGTTGAATTAACAACATTGTTTAATATGTGATTCCCACACATTATAGCTTCTCCCCACAAATTGTCAGGTAATCCAGAATCAGATAACATTGACCTTCCCATTGATTGGAGTGTTTGGCCTCGTCTCTCTATAAATGCATTATGCTGAGGCCTATATGGTGCAGACTTTTTATGTTGAATACCTGCCATTCTAAGTCTATTCTGGAATTTATTATTTGTAAATTCCGCACCATTATCTGTTATAAGAGTTACTAATTTCTTTTTAGTTTTCCTCTCTGCAAATTTTAACCAATTAAAGAAATTTGTATACGTTTCAGTTTTCCTCTTCATTAGAAAACAGAAACCATACCTAGAATAGTGGTCCATTATGCTTAATATGTATCTAGCACCACCTACACTTGGCTTTTTAGGACCTATTATATCGGCAAATACTACCTCTAAAGGCTCTTTGGTAGTAAATCCATCAACTCTATTTGCCGGTATAACTTTGCTTTTGTTTTGATTACAAACAGAACATTGCAAATACTTATTACAAGGTTTTAAACTTATTCCTTTAGATAGTTGAACAGTTCTCTTAATCATTTTAAAATTTAAATGACCTAGCCGTCTGTGTAACAAGTGAATACATTCATCATGTGGTTTCTTATTATCATAAACCGTGTTAGCCACCTTTAAACCATTATCATTTAACACATATACCGTATTTGCCGGCGTATAAGACGACTGGGCGTATAAGACGACCCCCCAACATTTCCACTCAAAATATAGAGTTTGTTATATACTCGCCGTATAAGACTACCCCTCTTCCACACACCTTCCACTTTTGCACTTTTTTTTTTTTTTTTGACGCACTTTTCTGCTTAGGACAATTTTGAAATGAGCTAATCCAATTTTGAACCAAGAATATGCAAATAGCTATGGAGTTTAGAAATGAGTTTTAAAAATATTTTTCATTGCTTACCATTAAGCGTAAAATATGTTGTAAATAAAATGAGAACACAGGAAACGTTCTCTTCTCAATACAGCTGATCTCTCTCTCTCTCTCTCTCTCTCACACACACACACCAAAAACCCGGACACTGAAAAGGCTGCCAAGGAACAGTATATTCAATGCCTTCTCTTTAATCAAGAAACAAGGAATTCCTTAGAATCTTTTTTTTTTCCCAAGTGGCCCTCTTTAAAAAAAATATGGAGGTAACACTTTCATTCAAAAAGTCTTCCAGTATCTGGAGTCGCTCAGACATATTGAAGTGAGGCAGGAGAGTAAGTGAAATTTGAAATGATCCAGCTACCGTTTTCTTCCCTCCCGCCCAAGGCCATTATCTCCATCGCAAAAACGAACGAGGGAGGCAAAGAAGCCAAACACGCTAAAAAGGATCTCTTTATTTTCCTACACAAGGTCACACCTACTTTTCCGCATTCAAAGGACAACCTCTCCTCACCACCACCACACACACACACACACACCCCAATACCCGCAAACAATGTTCTGGGCATTAATCACCATTGCTACATTAACCTGGTAAATTTATACCCTGCCTCCCCCAGTGTTGCTTTGACGGCAGGATTTCACACAGCGGGCGCCGCCGCTCTCTTCTCCGCTCTCCCACCGTTCGCACATGTTGGAAGCACCGTAAACCTGATAACCCACCCGGGAGCTCCCCATCCTTAACCTACAGCCGCCGCATGCAAAACCTGCGTGCAAAAGAAAAAAAGAAAAAGAAAAGTACGCCGCACGTGAGGATCTTTCGAATCCTCTCCTCCCCACACCGCTAAGGAAGGAAGAGGGGGAAAGGTTGCGCAGCGCATGGCGAGTGACACCCGCCACACACACACACACACACACACACGCTCCCCCAGCCTCCCTCCCGGCTGCAACTCAAGCTCAAGTGGGAGTCGGAGTCCTCCCGGCGCATAAGACGACCCCCACTTGGAGGCATGTTTTCAGGGCAAAAAGTCGCTTTATACGCCGCAACACGGTAAGTCACCTCTTAAAGATGCAGTAATTTTCTTACCTTCTTTTTCAATTAAACAAGTATCTCCCCTAAAGGTAACTATGTATCCTAATCTAATCAACATTCTAACTGAAAGCAAATTAAATTTAAGTTGAGGTACATATAACATTTTTATGTTCTCATTTATACTAGAACAATGAGCTATACCTTCACCTTTTGCCTTCAATTTCCATCCGTTTGCCAATGAGATATGCTGTGAACTAATGGACATTTTTACAAATTTTTTGTTATCATTTGTAATACAGTGGGACGCACCACTGTCAACCACCCATAAATTATTTTTTACAACTCCATTACTATACATTGCTAACTCATATTTCTTATTTATTCTTTGATGGCTTACAGCATTCTGGCTTGCATTCTGGCGCTTTGGTTTCTTACAAAATCTTGAAAAATGTCCTCTCCTTCCACAATTAAAACACTTTTTAATTGCGAATGCAGTAGGAGATTCATTATTTTCTTTTTGAGGTTGCTCCCTCCTTAACTGATCTCTTTCAAGCCTTCTTCTGGCCTCTTCAATCAATCTGCCAGTGATATCAGTTAAATTTAGGCTTTCTTTAGGCAATATTTCAAGGGAAGTTACGTAGTCATCAAAACTTTCGTCTAATGAAGATAGAATTATGTAGACCTGGTGTAGCTCAGAGAAAATTAACTCCTTCTCATGAAGTTCTTGAAAAATGCTTTTCATAGTATTCAAATGACTCAGCATATCACCATTCTTTTTGGAGATACGTGCGGAAAAGCTTCCGTGTTAGATTTATGTGAGCACCAACGTTATCTCGAACATAAATCCTCCTCAGTTTTTGCCAACACCCAACAGCAGTTTGCTCTCCACGTATATGAACAAGCTGCTGATCAGTTAATGTTAGTCCTATGATGCAAAGTGCTTGTTCATTTTTCTGTTTAAAATCTTCTATCTTCTGACTATCTTCCTCATCTTCAGGATCCCATTCTTCTACGTTTGGTGGATTCTCAATTATGTTCCACAGCCCTTCTCTTCGTAGAAGTAGACTACATTTCATAGACCATGAAACATAGTTTGTTCCATCCAGCTTGGATATAAGGGACAAACTTTGTAGACTGACTTGTGCCATGTTTCAAATATGGATATAAAAATATAATTGATAAAACACAGCTGTCTGTTTACTGTAACGTGTAACAACACAAAAATCTCACTTTTTACATAAACCTGTTTTTATCCTAGTTAAACTGACTTTGCAGTCTCTCTGGGCCCATAACCAGTGTTAAGCCTGGATTCCCCAACGGGTGTTAAGGAAAACAAACTAAACAGAATGTGCAGCGAAGTCAGATAGGAAGACAGGTAAATGTGTGAGATAAGTTTTTTAGTTAACACGCAGTAAAAATACAGATACGCTTGTGCTATCAAAAATTATAATTTATTCCATTTAAGAATTATAGCATAGTCATTATAAACAGTCCATTAGTCAAATACCAAATTCAGTCAAGTCTTGTCGAGGATACTCTAATTGCAAAGTCCGTGTCGAATAGCCAGTGTCAGTACACATATAATAAATCTGTCCAAAACTTATCTTCTCTCCGTTGAGAAATATCTTCAAAGTAATCCAACACTTCTTCTCCTCCCCGATCCAGCAAGAATGCAGTCTTCAATAAGCCAGCCAGTAATTAGGGATCAGTAAGCCAGAGAGAGAAAGAGCTGCATTTGCCTCGCTTCATATATAGTGCTTTTACAACTGCACCCTTAATTACATTCCTTTAGCTTAAAGTCACATACACTTTATCTGACAAACCATGATTCATCATTTTATTATCTTTACCCAAAACAGTTAGGGTAAAACAATGTTATCCCTAACATGTCTTGTAACTTTTTTTGATAAAACAATAATCTTTTGACTGCATATTTCATATTGCTAGCACTGTAGTATATTTTTTGAGATGAAGAAACAAATACAAACATAATACTGAAATGTGGTTACACATGAAACACAAGTGGAGGGGGGGTTGCAGCTGCTAATACTTGGTCAGCATAATGAGCCTCGGTGGCGCAGTGGTTAGAATACAGTATTGCAGGCCACTTCTGGTGACTGCCGGCTACCTGCAATTTGGCAGTTCAAATCCCACCAGGCTCAAGCCTTCCATCCTTCTGAGGTGGGTAAAATGAGGACCCAGATTGTTGGGGGCAATATGCTGACTCTGTGAAATCGCTTAGAGAGAGAGCTGTAAAGCGCTATAAAGTGGTATATAAGTCTAAGTGCTATTGCTGTTGCTAGTGTTTTTATTGAGCTGTTTTACACTGGCCAGGCATACCAACTTAAAAACCATAACCATATATGTGAAATTTTAGCTCACTGGGGTCATTTATAGTACTTTACATTGTGTTCCATTTGCCATTTTATTTCCCATTTACCTATTTTATTTTTTTCAGAACTTCTTCAAAAGTTGTAGTTTTTTTACCATTTTGCTTAATTTGATTGCAATAATGGCAGCAAACTTGATCTTTACTCCTAGTTTAATTTATAATCAGTTAGGAACAAAGTAGTTCATGCCTGCCTCAATCACTAAATATTAATATATATCCTTGAAAAAATCATATATTTCTTGCCTCCATTTATCCCTACTCTTTATTTCCTACATTAATCAATGAATTAATCATTGAATTAATTAATGAATTAATGCTAATATTTGTCCGGAAAGCTTTGGTGAGCGCCTTTATAAGAAGATTTTTAAAAATGCAAAAGCTCAGACCATTCTTATTCGTTTAGGTCTTATCCTAGTAAAAACTGTCCTGACTCTTAGATAACAAAATTGCATTTATGAACCATTGTGAATGCATGTTATGAAGAACAGAGAAATACAATTTAAATTAGTAAATAAGATTAGAATGCTGAGTCTTGTTACAATTCTAAGAATCATGTCATTAAACAATAGCTGTGCAAAAGACATCATATGACAGAATTGAGATACAGTAAGATTTAAACTCTACTTTTCTGCAACAAAGCTGCAAGAAAAAAATTGGTTGTTATCTGCTACCCTTTTTTATTAACTCTAGCTCGTAATTTTTTCTGAATCTGATAAAGTCTGTTTAATTTTACTGTAATTTTTAAATATATCACTTACATGTTATGTTGACTTGTTTTGAAAATTGTAGTTTAATTAGAACTTAGCATTCAGATATAACTTTAACATTCACATAAGTGGAGGAGAAGGAATGCCAGGGAAAATATGGGAGTTGAAGATTCGTATGAATTATTATCACAATGATAATTTGTTGTATTTATTATCACAACCAACCATAATTTATTATAACATCTAAATGGAGCTATTAGTTTATTATTAAACATAAAGTAATCAGTACAGATTCATAATATATAAAATCCAGAGCTAGCTGTTTATCATTAATAAAGACATGATTCACTTCAGTACCGGTATAAGTAACTTACGTTCACTAGCAAAACTAGTGAATTGAGGATGGCATGGTAGAAATAACAATGTATAACTTTATAGCAGCAAATCCCCAGTAGAAGGAGTGGGGAATCAAAGTTTACTGATACGTTCTATTTTGGTCTAAGGAAACTTTATGTTTTAAGTTCTTCAAAATGATCAAGAATCTTGATATTATGTGACTCTGTGTGGTCTAAAAGTAGTATTGTATTTTTTTATTGTTTGAAATAAAGCAGGAATTGAGAACTTTTTTGTGAAGGGTAGGTGTTGTAACCTTGTAGTTACACTGATGTTACCAATTTCCCCCCTATTGGGAACCATCAGGTTTGCATCTGACGATGCTCAATAAAGGTGAGACTGGTAACACAGTGCCTCCTTGTGGTCTATATAACTGACAAATACCATAAAAGACACTAAAAATAGAGAAAGTGAAAGTCCTGTAAAACCCCAACAGGGGCATAATATAACATCTGTATCTCACTGCTTTTTGAGAGTTTAAGGGATGGTGGACTTATCTGAGAATAGTCAGTCCATCATTATAGTTTTCAAGAAAACTGTAAGTGGATGAGTTAAGAGTTCCAGCATTTTAAGATTGTATACTTCTTTTCTCCTCCTTCCCAGCCCTTCCCTTTTCATAGTCTCTTTTCCTTTCATTTATGCAAACACAATGCACGAAATGATAACTTGATAACTTAAATGTTAACTTAAGTAAGCCGGGGATCATGGTCCTAGAAGAAGAACTTACTTTGGAAATGAGAAAGTGTGAATCAGGTATTACGCACCAGTCACACAAGAAGATCAAGGCATCCGAAAAAAGAAGCCACCTTCTGGTTGGGGACTCAATTGTAAGGGATGTAAATTTAGGAAAGGATACTGAGGTTTTGAAAGAGGTCAGGTGTCTACCAGGTGCTACTGCCAGCAGAGACAAGAAGCGTATTCTTAAGATAGTCAAGAATGCCAGCAAGGACTGTGATGTTGATGCTATTATACATCTTGGTGCAAATGATCTGTCCCAGAAGGATGTACTTTCTGTTCAGAAAGACTTCCAGAGCTTGGGGTATGAACTTCGTAATATGGACTGTAGGCTTATCTTTTCAGAGGTTCTACCAGTATACAGGGAACAAAAAGGGAAAGGGCAGCGTGTAGCAGAGTTTAATGTGTGGCTAAAGGAGTGGTATAAAAGGGAAGGCTTTGGTTTTATTAGTCATGATGTCTGCAGTTGGTCCAATGAAAAACTGTACAAAAGAGATGGTTTGCATCCATCAAAGAAAGGGACTGAGTTACTTGGCATTAAATTCACAGATTTCCTGGATAAACATTTAAACTGAACAGTGGGGACAGAGAATTCATGGATTCAAAACATCTCTGTCCCCAGCAACCTAAAACTAATAAGGATACCAGTGCATGCAAAATAGATGTTTGTGCAGGTAAGATTATCAACCTTGATGCCAACCAAAACCAAGCATTTAATAGTGAGTGCCATACCATGTGCACTAATCAAACAGATGGCAAGAAAGTAGGGACAGGCAGTCACAATACAGGTTATGTAGACAGTAAACACAGTGTCAGACATAAAGATCTAAAGTGCCTATATACAAATGCACAAAGTCTGGGGAACAAACAGGGTGAACTCAAACTACGAATACATGAAGGTAAATATGATATAGTTGAAATAACAGAAACTTGGTGGGATGAAACCCATGACTGGAACATACTGGTAGAAGGATACAAACTATTCAAAAAAACCAGACCCCATAAAAGAGGAGGTGGATTTGCATTGTATGTAAAGGACCACTATATTGCTACAGAAATGCATGAAACCAAAGATGAAAACCTCCTAGAATGCATATGGGTCAATATAAAAGAAAAAAAAGAATGACATGGCCATAGGTGTATATTATAAGCCACCCAATCAAACAGAAAATATAGATGTCCTTTTTGCCAGCCAACTAACAAACATATGCAGGAAACACACAACAATAGTAATGGGAGACTTAAATTATCCTGATATCAATTGGAAAACTAATTCTGCACCAAGTGAGAAATCAAATAAGTTCCTAACCAACCTAGCTGACAACTTTGTTGTCCAAAAGATAGAGGGTGAAACTAGAGGGACAGCCATACTGGACTTAATTCTTACAAACAGAGAAGAAATGATAGAGGGAGTTGAAACTGCAGGAACCTTGGGTGAGAGTGACCATGTCATACTAGAATTCAACATAACACAAAAACAACAAACAGAACATAATGACACCAGAGCCTTGGATTTTAAAAGAGCTGATTTCAATAAACTCAGAGAGAACTTGCGAAAGATTCTATGGATGAAAATCCTAAAGGGGAAAACAACTCAAAAATCTTGGAAAACTCTAAAAAGTATGATCATAGAAGCCCAGACCAGCACAATACCACTGAGAAAGAAAAACAAGAAATCCAAGAAGAAACCAGCATGGCTGCACAAAAGTCTCTCTGGCAAATTGAAAAAAAAAAAAGGACAAGTACAAAAAATGGAAAGAAGGACATACAACTAAGGCAGAATATCAGCAGATAGCCAGAATCTGCAAAGACGAAGTCAGGATAGCAAAAGCTCAGAACAAACAAAGACTTGCAACAAAAGTCAAAGATAATAAAAAAAAGTTTCTTCCAACATATAAATAACAAGAAAATAATCAAGGAAACAGTCAGTCCACTAAAGAGAGAAGATGGCAAGGAAGTAACAGACAACAGAGAGAAAGCAGAACTGCTTAACTCATTCTTTGCATCTGTCTTCACGCAAAAAGAAACTATAGCTCAACCCAACAAAAACATAACTGTAAAAGACAGACCAGAAATAAAAGTTAAAATAAGCAAAAAAATAGTAAGAGAACACCTGTCTGATCTTGATGAAAACAAATCACCGGGGCCTGATGGATTACATCCCAGAGTTTTAAAGGAGCTGGCAGAGGTCATCTCAGAACCACTGCACCATATCTTTCAAAAATCCTGGAGCACCGGAGAACTACCAGAAGACTGAAAAAGAGCTGATGCGGTTCCCATCTTCAAACAAGAAAAAAAAAACAGACCCAGGAAACTATAGACCAATCAGCCTAACATCAATACCCGGGGAGATACTGAAAAAGATAATCAAAAAACAGACCTGCCAACATCTAGAAACAAAGTAATAACTAGCAGCACAGGTTTGTTAAAAACAGATCATGCCAAACCAATCTTATTTCATTCTTCAACACAGTGACTAAATTAGTAGACCAGCAAAATACTATGGACATAATATATTTAGATTTCAGCATTCGACAAAGTAGACCACAACCTACTTCTTAGTAAGCTAGAAAAAAAGTGGAATAGATAGCACCACCACTAGATGGATTTGCAACTGGCTGGCAAACCGTATTCAATGAGTTGTCCTTCCTGGGTCTAAGTCTACATGGAGGGAAGTAAGCAGTGGAGTGCCACAAGGTTCCGTCTTAGGCCCAGTACTCTTCAATATCTTCATTAACGACTTAGATGAGGGAATAGAAGGGGAACTTACCAAATTTGCAGATGATACTAAGCTGGCAGGAATAGCTAACACCCAAGAAGATAGGCTCAAGATCCAGATGGATCTTGACAGACTAGAACACTGGGCCATATCTAACAAAATGAAATTCAATGTAGAGAAAAGTAAAGTCCTACACTTAGGCAAGAAAAGCCAAAAGTACACATATAGACTGGGTGAAACCAGGCTCAATAGCAATAACTGTGAGAGGGATCTTGGAGTCTTAGTGGACAACCAGCCAAATATGAGACAGCAGTGTGCAGCAGCAGCCAAAAAAGCTAATGCAATCCTAAGTTGTATTAACAGAGGGATACAGTCAAAATCAAGGGAAGTACTAATACCACTCTATAAAGCCTTAGTAAGACCACACCTAGAGTACTGCATCCAGTTTTGGTCACCACATTATAAAAAAGATGTTGAGACTCTAGAAAAAGTACAGAGAAGAGCAACCAGGATAATTAGGGGACTGGAGGCTAAAACATACAACGAACGGTTGCAGGAACTGGGCTTGGCTAGTCTAGTAAAGAGAAGGACCAGGGGAGACATGATAGCGGTCTTCCAATATTTGAGGGGCTGCCACAGGGAGGAAGGGGTCAAGCTATTTTCTAAAGCGCCTGTAGACTAGACAAGGAATAATGGATGGAAACTGAACAAGGAGAGATTTAACCTAGAAATAAGGAGAAACTTTCTGACAGTGAGAACAATCAACCAATGGAACAGCTTGCCCTCGGAAGTTGTGGGAGCGCCATCACTTGAGACTTTCAAGAAGAGATTGGACTGCCATTTGTGAGAAAAGGTGTAGGGTCTCCCGCTTGGGCGGGGGGGTTGGACTAGATGACCTACAAGGTCCCTTCCAACTCTGATTATCAGTTATCTGAAATTTAGCAGAAAGCACTGTATATTGGTAGGTGGAAGTGCTTTTGAAATATAGTATCAAAAATTGATTAGGAAATTGTACTTTTTGTGAAATTTCAAAAACATTACAAATGCACGTTTGTTAACTAACATTTTTTGTCACAAAGTCTTCCTTAATAAAAACTAAAATCTGCTTATTTAAAATTCACTGTGTCTTAATCAGACCACAAATATTTCTTTTTAAGCATTCCAAAGTATTTCATTTATTTGTTTAATTTGCTACTATAGCAACTGAATTCCATCACGTTAGCATATTGGTGGTGGTGGAGGTTTTGTGTTTTTTTCAAAATCACAACTGTGCAGTACGATCAAGTTGGTTTAGGCTTGGCAAGGAACATTTCTTTCAATTGAAGACATATGCAAAAAAAATCAGCAATCCCCATAAAAATCCTCTGTAATATAATGAGAATTATTTTATAGACGAATGACATTTAAATTGCCTTAGTTACACCTGGCTGAGAAACTAAATAGGGTTAGACGTGGGCAGTACTTATATTGGAGCTATCTTACGTGATTAGATTAGGAAATTGAAACAGAACAGGTGAACAGCAAACGACTTCTATATATTTAGTGGGAAAATTGCATTTAGAAAACTGGAAGACTACTTTTTAAAACTCGAATGCATGATTTTTGGGGAATAATGGTAAGTTAGAATATTCTTCTGATTTTTTGAATATTTCTTGGTAATACATGTATTCTGTATAAACAGGACTACATTCAAATATAAAAGAAATTTGAGATGCCCTTGATTCTGCTCATATCCAGTTTCTAATTGTCACTGTTTCTACGGAGTGCTTGAACTGGCTTGACAGTATTTTCATGAACTACAGGTAATCCTTAACCTACGACCACAATGGAGCCTGAAAATTTCAGTAGTAAGTCATTGTGGTCATAAGTTGAGATACCATGTGACTGGACTCAATGTTGTGATCATCTTTACAGTGGTCATAAAGTGAGGCACCATGGTTATAAAGTGAATGATATGGTCATTATTGTTCAGTGAATCCATTCTTCCAAATGGTTTTTTTTTTTAATGGGGAACTGGAAAAACATTATTGGAAACCGGGAAAAAACATTTCAAATCATGACTACAGGATGCTATAACCCGTTGTAAATGAGGGCTGGTTGTACATCACCCAAAATGCAATCATGTGATTATAGGAGGAGGGTGCAGCAGTTCTAACTCCAAAGATGAGTTGTAAGTAGCTGTCATGTCTCCAAGGCATGCTGGAGTCGTGACACCACACGTTGTGCCATGTCAGACTATGCTATCGAGCGGGAAAGTGCTGTTACCTACCCAACCTGGGGCTTCGACTGTTCAACGGAGATAATGAGCCTTGCTGACGTCACACGCTGAGCTGTTACAGCCTGTGGGCGGTTGTAGACAAAGTGATTACGATGCTGCCTGCTGAACTAACGATCTAGAAAGGGGTGGAGGATCACCTCATAGGTGTAAATACAATGATGGAATATGATAGTTTGTACAAGTATAGTAAATAGGGGTAAACAATGGCTAAAAGCATGGTGTATAAGCTGTTACATGGTGATCGGATGTGATGCAGTAACGCTCACCGGATGGTGGATAAACTCATTAAGTTGTTAACTAGTGTATAAATACAGCTCTGGCTGCAAGGTGCGCCAGAGCTCACTTTAATTCTTTTTGGTTACTTGTTACCTGAATCCGGAGCATTATATGGATGAATAAACACTCATTTGATCATTACCTTGAGACCTTTGTTTCCCTTCCTGTCTGGAATTCGGTGAAACAGCTGAGAGTACCGTGTTTCTTACAAAATAAGGCCGGGCGTTATTTTTTTTTTTGACCCCCCAAAAAAGGGCTAGGCCGTCTTTTCGGGGGTGACTTAATTTCCCCCCCTTGCATCCTCGGGTGGGCGGGCACCGACAGCTTGGATGTTGACCTCGGCGTTGGTGGGGCACTTCGTATCGGGAGACCTTCCTCCACCATTGCTTTCCCTTCTCCCTTGCTGCTGCGGCGTTTAGAGCAACGCCGTGGTGTTTGGCGCAGCCACATGTGACCAGCCAGGGCTCCTCCCTGCAACCGGAGACCGGCGGAGACACTCGGCTTCAGGACCTCCTGTCGCCGCCTTCCCTTTGCCTTCGAAGGTAAAGCCAATTCTTTTAAAAACGATGCCCTACTACAACAAAGACTCCCCTGCCCGAGAGGGCAGCCCAACCCCCCGTGGGGAGGCGAATCTCACGGGGTCGCAGCGCAGGATCGCATGTTTAATATAGGCCTTAATTTGGGGGGAGGGGCTTAATTTGATTTTATTCCGATAAAACATGCTGGGCCTTCCTATTGGTGGAGGCCATATTGTTGGAGAAACACGGTAGCTTTTAAAAGTAACTTCAAATGGTGGTTAAGTGACTGGTCACAAGTTGAGGACTCCGTATAATGTTTCCTGCCTCACAAGCCTGTTGTTTTACAATTTCTTTTTCCTTAGAAATAAAATTTATTTACTAGTCAAGATCTCTCTGTCTTTCCTTCTTTCTTTCGTTCTCTGCAAAGAACAAAAGTCAATGCTAGCAGCTGCAATTTTTTATTTAATAGGAAGTCAGGGGTTTGGGCAGATATTTTCATAATCTAAGATACTCAGTATCATGTTGATCAAGAAGGGCCTCAGGAAGTTGTTCACAGATGGACTACCAATGCTGAAAGGCTGGAGGTCAGAATATACAATAGCAGAAAGTTAGTACTCTCTGTCAAGTAAAGGAAATCTGTATACATTTTGCATTCGGAGCCAGTGTAGATGATGAACGAAACAGCTACTGCCATGGATCTATCTGTAGTCCTAATGGTTTGTTCTCACTAAATTTTGTATAATTCAGTTGGGGCATTCCTGGTTTCAGCATGTTTATATTCCTTTCATATCTTATGAAGAAGGAAACATCTATGACAGATAATATCTTTTAGAATTTTTAAAGTATTACATTTACACTGGTATAAAAAGATTCCTTTTTTTATACTTAATGAATTAATAAGTGAATTCTGGACATCATTTTGAAATAATATAGATGCTTTTTTGATGATAAGGATGAATGTAAAAAAGAATAATTCTCTATTAATGTATTTAACAATTAGTATTTTTGTATACAGAAATATATAACAAAATTATGCCCTGATGGTAAGAGTGAAGCAAAAATAATGCTGCCCATTTGTGAAACTTTCTTCAATAAAATTTCATGTTTCTTTGAGTTTCATGAGGCTGTTCCATAAAAATTGATAAATGACTAGGTAGCTAATTCTTTTTTATTTGAAATTTGACTGGTTCATGGTGCTCGGATCCAAGAATGTTTTAATGATGTAGGTTTCTACATTGTATACAATTCTATCCAGTGAAACTATCAAATAAAAAGTGACATGAAACATATCCTATCTAACGTAGCCCAAGATGTCAATTGTGCCTTTAAATTACAAGTTGGTAGTTTAAATAAAATTTCATTGAGAGTTCATTAGTTTTATGTTGTCTTGAAATTGTCTATATATTTGCTGTAAATTAAATTTATTCAATCATCACCAAATAAAATTTTGTGGCTTCTTTTGGATTATTATGAGGTATTTATAAGAAAGATGGAATAGGTATGTATTGTTATAATTCTTTGGAGAAAAAGAAGGAATGTAGGTTTTCCATTGTATTTATACTGTGTTTCATGAAGGGAGAGAAAACCCTCAAAATCTCAATTTTCACTTTTACTTTAATCATTAAAAATGCTCATTAGATAAGGGCTAGAAAAGCAGACATTGTGAATAAGTCAATGTCTTTCAGAAGCTTAGGGGGTGAACTAATTAATCTAAAGAAAAAGTAGCGATAACATCAAATTTCAGTGCTTTGATCTCAAAGTCATCTTCTTTAAAACTAAAGAAAAGAGGATTGTGACCTGGAGTAATATTTTTCTTTTAAAAAATGTAAATAAGTGTTTAATCTTAGCAACGTGTTGTACATCTTTCAGTCAAAGTTAATTTTCACTCCAATTCTGTTGGCTGCCATGGTTTTAGCATTATGATGTGTTCTGAAGATAGCCCCCTTCTTCACCTAGATCTGAAATAAGGATTCACATAAATATTATAAAAAAAGTTTCTTACCTTTTCAATAATAGTGAAAAATAAATTATAAACTCAAGTGCTTAATTAACGTACAGTTTGAAGGCATTATACGCAGTGTATTATTGTGTAGTCTATTCTTTGGCTATTGTATTGTTTTGTAACAGAATCTTGTAAGTCTTGTTAAGCTTCAGCTTCTCGTTTTCTCATATGGATTAGAGGTGTCTGAGACATTTGGGGGGGGGGGGGGGGGGGGGGGGGGGGGGGGGGGGGGGGGGGGGGGGGGTGGGGGGGGGTGGGGGGTGTGGGGGGGGGGGGGGAGGAGGGGGGGGGGGGGGGGGGGGGGGGGGGGGGGGGGGGGTGGGGGGGGGGGGGGGGGGGGTGGGGGGGGGGGGGGGGGGGGGGGGGGGGGGGGGGGGGGGGGGGGGGGGGGGGGGGGGGGGGGGGGGGGGGGGGGGGGGGGGGGGGGGGGGGGGGGGGGGGGGGGGGGGGGGGGGGGGGGGGGGGGGGGGGGGGGGGGGGGGGGGGGGGGGGGGGGGGGGGGGGGGGGGGGGGGGGGGGGGGGGGGGGGGGGGGGGGGGGGGGGGGGGGGGGGGGGGGGGGGGGGGGGGGGGGGGGGGGGGGGGGGGGGGGGGGGGGGGGGGGGGGGGGGGGGGGGGGGGGGGGGGGGGGGGGGGGGGGGGGTTTTGGGGGGGGGGGGGGGGGGGGGGGGGTTGGTGTGGGGGGGGGGGGTTGGGGTTGGGGGGGGAGGGGGGGGGGGGGGGGGGGGGGGGGGGGGCTGTTGGGGTACGCATACCAAACCTCCTTCTTGTCTTGAACTCAAATCGTGAAAACATTCATCAACTTTGGAAATGATAAATTGAAGTTATAAAAATGTCAGTTATAAAAATATATTGTCAGTTATAAAAATTTACATCTACTTTGAAAAATACCCTTTTCCAGATAAGACAGTGTTTATTAGTTATTTCTCAAATGTGGTTAGTTGGCATAATAACAAATATTCACAGCTGTAAAAATGATATTACTGAGATCACAACAGTAGTCATGGATACCTGCATAGTTTTATTACTATATTAAGTCAGATTCATTTTTCTGGAAATAATATTACTGTACAGGAAAATGAAAGGAAGTTCCAATAGTGATATTTTAAATTTGAGAGCAAGTGTTAACAGAATAAGGTTTTATGTAATTCATGGGTAATATCACCTATATTGCAGAACAGCAATATATGTCAAGTGAAAAAGGGCCTTCAAAGTTGTTCGTTGTTTTCATTTGATGACTTATCCTTAGAAAAATAGGTTGCTTAAATTTTATTAACACCAAAGCTATCTACATTTGACTCATCTGATTTCCTGTGTCCTTGAATTATATTTTCTTCCACTTCCTTTCTATGCTTAAAGTTAATCTAGAATCAAACAAGGATCTATTAAGCTCTAATACAGAAGAAATAAGTTACCATATTTTGGCTAGCTGGATGTTGGGAAAGTTATCAATGCATATAAAAGTATTATATATTTTTAATGAACTAGAAAAAATGTCTTATTTTGTCCATGATATTCTGAATTCTTAAGTTATCCCATGAGGATTGAGTTTGGCATTTTCAGTTAATTTACTGCCACTGTCAACTATAGATTTCAGTTCTTGCTTGATATGTGAAACAAACATTTTATGATGAAATGCACAAAGAGGTGTGGATCTTAGCTCAGAGGTTGACAATGTATCTTACTTATGAATAGTAAGTAGAGATGGGCAGCATATAAAAAATAAAACAAAATAAATAAATAATAAAAATAGTGTTAAAGAGACAGAACCAGTAGAAAAGAATGGTGTATCAATACCACTTGGAAAGAGAAATTGTTGGTTCTTTTCTTCGTTTACATCTCTGTCAGGATTACGTGCTAAATTCATTTTGTTATTCACCTCATTAATGAAATATCAACAAAATTTTGTGTTACAAAAAGTGCATTTGAAAACTAGCTCAGCAAGATTGCACAATGTATTTGCTGTTGATTTTGAAATCTCTGTGATCAAATGTACTAAGAATAAAAAGAAAGTTTGGTTACTGAAGAGGAAAGAGGAATAGAGTTTGATTATTCTTTGACACAGATTTGTGTTGTCTTTATCAACAAACTGTTCTCAAAATGTATGATGTGATATAATGCGATATAATGACCAACAGGGTTATACACCCTTCAGTCAGAAAAAGCAGCATAACTTAGTGTCTGCTTTCATGCTTCAGATTTAGACCTGTGCAATACCAAATGAAATATGTCACCACCTGTCCATAATTCAATCTTGCAATCTTGTGTAGTTGCTGGCATTTAGAAGAATAGGGGGAGGAAGGGAATTTCCTCTCGACTTGCGGCCACTGAGCGTGGGTGGCAGGGAGGTACATGGTTGCAGTCTGTTTCATAACTCCAATCTTTCACTGCCTTGTGTAGCTTTTTGATTTGTATCTTTATTTCTGTCTCTTGTATTTATGAATACGCCTATATTTTTAAGAGTATTTGTAGTATAATTAGTCATATAGTGTATTTTATTTATGTACATCTTTGGATTCCATTTTTCTATTGTGGGTATTTCAGAAAGTTAAACTATTTACCTTTTAAAAGTCATTTACCAAATTAACACTTTTCACTAAAATTGACAGTTCAGTTCTGGTTATAGCAGTTTGTCATCCAACTATAACTAAATCTTAGCTCATAGGCATCGAGAGAGGGTGGGGGTGGATACATAATACAAACTCTGCCCATTTTGTATGCCCCTAGTTATATTACACACGCATGGGTCAAAGGCAGAGCTTGAATTGCAACATTGTTTCATTTTTGTTACATAACTGTTGGATTTTGCAGATATCCATGATCCCAATTGTTCTATAACCTTACATTAAGCATAGTAAAATCACATTATCATGTACCTGGATACAAATTGAGTATAGGTGTATGTGGTGTATGTTGGGCTCTGGGACAGCCCATATCCTTTAGCAAGTACTTCAATGTTTTCTATACAATTTTTTCTATACATTTTAGAATCTGCATGCAAACATTGGTCTACCATCTGCCCAAACCAGGCTTTGAAGGATATTCACTCCTAACCACTACTTATTTGATTCTCTCAAGCGTTGGTTGCCAACAGTCATATTTTTCTCCTATTTCTCAACTTTCATTTAGCTCAGGGTGTGAGAAGTCGGAAAAAAAACAGGATTAATTAATCAATTTAAATAAAACTTTTCTAATGAGATGTGAGATAAGATCAGTCATCAGAGCACCCCAAAGATTTTGCCTGTGCTAATCCAGTTTATCTTAGATATCAAGGAATTTTGATAATAAATGTAATAGAATTTTCTGTGTCTGGGAAGATAGTTTGCAAAGTATTGCAAGGCAGACAATCTATGCATTCCTTCCTTATCAGGGAAATGGGTGGCGACATCTCCTTGCATGAAGAGGCAATCAGGCAGAGAATGAGCAAGACCAAAAAGAACCCTCCTTGAAATTCTTACTGGTTAATGGAGTGCTAAAATTTAAATATCCAGTTTCCAAACTCCTGTTACCTGATCTCTTTTGCTTTTAATAAAATATGATTAATGAGAATCTTTGAGAAATATATCTCTTAGTACACCTTGATCCTCTTAAGGAGCTGTAGGAGATGGGAAGAAGACTCAGCATCTGTCAACAGCTACCAGCAGCTGTTGCGGTGTGTGTGTGTGTGTGTGTGTGTGTGTGTGTGTGTGTGACCCATTCCTTGTTGAGAAGGTAGTCAGTTGTTGCAAGGAACTTGGAGGACCTAGATTATCTGTACCCATTTCAGTCATATATCAGGCCAGGTTAAAATATGACCACAGCGTGGGTCGGGCAGTGCTTCATACTTTGGTTCAGAATGGGCCAACTCACTTGCTGTGGCCAACTGTGGCCAACTTACTGCAGGAAAACTAGTTTAACTTTTGTATTACTCATTTCATTTAGTTTCTCTTTTTGTTGACCACATTTTTGTTACAATTATTTTATCTCCTGTATTTTTCTACCGTGTTTCTCCAACAATACGCGCCCCCCATAGGAAGACCCAGCATGTTTTTTAGGCATAAAATGAAATTAAGCCCCTCCCCCCAGATTTAGGCCTATTTTAAAACATGCAAAATGGGGAGAAGGGCGGGGGACTTGCCGTTAGGAGTGCCCCGTGGGCAGCCATGCCCCGCCACCAGCCGTTTCTAACGGGCGATCATGGTGGAGCGCGGAGAGCTTCCTACTCCCACCAAGCACCTTTACTGCAGACCCGAGACCTTTGGCACCCGCCACTGTTGCTTTCCCTTCTGCCCGTGCCGTTTCCTCATTTAGAACACCGCTGCTGTTTGGAGCGCCGCCGCCATTTGGAGCTGCCGCTTCTGCATTTAGAATGCCGCCGCCGTTTGGAGCACGTTTGGAGCGTCGCCGCCATTTGGAGCTACCGCTTCGCGTTTGGACCACCACCACCATTTGGAGTGCGTTTGGAGCGCCGCTGCCATTTGGAGCTGCCGCTTCCGCATTTGGAACGCCACCGCCGTTTGGAGCGCCGCTGCTGCCACTCCAAACACGCTCCAGACAGCGGCGGCATTCCAAACGCAGCAGCAGCAACTCCAAATGACGGCGGCATTGCAAACATGCTCCAAACAGCAGCGGCGCTCCAAACAGTGGTGGCGTTCCAAACGTGCTCCAAACGGCGGTGGCGTTCCAAACGCGGAAGTGGCAACTCCACCATGATTGCCCTTTAGGAGCGGCGGTGGCGAGGCATGGCTGCCTGTGGGGCGCTCTAGGCGAGGGTGCGTGGTGGGGAATTAAGTCACTCCCGAAAAGACGGCCTAGCTGTCCCGGCTAGACCCGGCCTTATTTTATGAGAAACACAATATTCACTTTTTGATTCACTTTCACTATTTTATTATTATTGGCAATGGTTCCATCAAAATTAATTTAAGTTTTATAGTTCATGTTTTCAGTTAGTTTTCTAACTGAAAATGTCAACTACATTTTCTTGTTTTATGTTTTTTTATTTAAATCTTTGTCATTTGATTGTATGTATTTTTATTACTTATACAAAAAGTTTTTGATTTAACTTTATCAATAGAGCAGAGAACCAGTTTTATGTCATAGTTAATGATGGCATACTAAGCTAGAAATTCTTTACTTCTTTAGGCCCAAAGCCAGCTGGGTGAATTTGAGGTAGCCATTTTTTCTCACTCTAGGACAGAGGTGTGAAACTGTTGGCCTGCGGGCCAGATGTATCATGTGCAAACCACGCCCACCCCAGCTCTGTGAAGGGAAAAAACATCACAAAACATCATGTGACGGTAACCTGATAGTGCAAGTTTGATACCCGTGCTCTAAGACAGGGGTCCTCAGCTTTAAGACTTGTGGACTTCAGCTCCCATAAGTCTTAAAATTCCTCCTCTAGTCATGTTAGCTCAGAAATCCTGGGAGTTGAAGTCCACAAGTCTTAAACTTGCCAAGTTTGAAGACCCTTGCTTTAGGACAAGGACCATGGTAAACGATTTCTAAAATATTACTAAGAACTTGACAAGGCAATTACCGATAGTCAAGACTGATTAAAAGATGAACACACATGCACACAGCAAAGAATTCTACAATGGACAAGGGGATTCATGATATCGCTATTGGTTTGTTATTCTGTTAGGTACATCTTTGGCAAATAGTACTCTTAAATTGTTATTTTTTTACATTACTAACATTTTGGTAATTCAGATAAGACAGTCATGAAATAAATAACAAAGCTGATATCCTGTTGTGACCAATTAGCTACCCTGTTTCTCCAACAATATGGCCTCCCCCAATAGGAAGTCCCAGCATGTTTTATAGGCATGAAATGAAATTAAGTCCCTCCCCCCAAATTAAGGCTTATATTAAAACATGCAAAATGGGGGGGAATGGTGGGGGGGCTTTGCCATTAGGAAGTACTTTTGTTGCACACCCGGATATGGTGCTGCCTGCGTTGACCCCGATACGAAGTGCCCCACCAACGCCGAGGTCAACATCCAAGCCGTTGCCGCCCACCCTAAGATGCAAGGGGGGGGAATTAAGTCACCCCCGAAAAGACGGCCTAGCCATTTTTTCGGGGCTCAAAAAAAAATAAGACCCAGCCTTATTATATGAGAAACACGGTACTTTTTAAAAATAGCTGTCAATTTATGTTCATACCTTGCAATAACCCAATTTCTGTATGTAAGCTAGCAATCTTTTTGTTTTCTACATATATCATAAAATCGTGTTCATCTGTATCTATCTGTTTGCCCGCCTATCTGCCTGCATCTATCTATCTATCTATTCATCCATCCATCCATCTCTATATCAGAGTTGGGGAACAATGGCCCTTTTATGACTTGTGTTCTTCAACTCCCAGAATTCCTGACCCAGGAATTGAAGTGCACAAACCATATAGGGGGCATCGTTCCCCACCTCTGATCTTAAGCAATCAAATGAAAGGGTGCTGAAAAACATTTCAGTTGAAAGCTCCTGCAGAAGTGGAAACTGAATAGCCAATATTTCTGATGGTGCCTGAAGCATTTTACCAAACATGACGTGGAACAAAGTTCTAATGCAATTCTGAGGTTTCCTGCTGAATTTGGATGTGTGGCTGGATCTTGCTCTCTAGCTCATCCTTAACAACTGACAAAATATTTACACTGCTTAGTACAGAAAAGGGTTTTTTTCCCCCCAAAGTATTATACAAGATTGGAGTGAGAAAATAGACAATGAATATTTTTAAAGAGTTTGGATTTACGCATCAATCATTTTATTGAATTATTTTCCAGAGGCTCATTAGAACAGAGCATCAGTCTGCACCATATTGTTCTTTTGTTAAAAGGTAAGAATAAAAAGAGTTGCCACTATGAGATAACTAAGAGCCAAACTTGATTTGGTATGAGCTTCATATAAACTATAAAATATGAATATATACCAGCATATGAATCTAAAAAAAGGAAAAGGTACTATTTGAGGTATGTTTCAAATTTTGCAATGTAACTGAATAAGTTACATGAGCAATGGAAAAGATTACATAAATAGGACAAAATCCATTCTGTCCCTTTGAAGTCAATGCATCTTTTTTTAAAAAAATTTTTTATTGAGGATAAACATTTAAAAAGTCTTGAACATGGTGGGCTTTCTTTGACATACATATCAGTCTTTATGTTATTACACTAGAGAAAAATCATTAAACAATATGAGCATTTATATGCATATATACATATAAAAACATTTACATTTGTTCTTTGTGTCATTTTATATCTTTATCATTGTGCTGTATTTCAATCACATCTTGAATTCTGAGAAGTCAATGCATCTTTATAGGATAAGTTGCAGGCTGCTGAAAGAACTCTTCCATCCTAATTTCAAAAGGGTAGCAGATTTCTAAATTTTATGCATAGTTTTTAAATGGCAAGATAATACATTTATATTAAAAAAGTCTTATTAATCTCATGTAATTTGTGTATCATATACTGTAAATGGCTATGGAACTGAGCTACTCATTTTGAAATTCTTAGTTCACCATTTTTGTCTCTGTACTTTCACACAAACAGGTTCCCTGTACACAGTGCAGTGCAGCCACTACATAAGTCTCCTGTCATCCTCTTTTTCAGGTGCCTAACAGTAGATAAATGCATTCTCACTCAGTAATTATATTTCTTCACGTTCTGTAAATGTCTAAGTCTCAGGCTACATCTTCAGGGAACAGATGCACACTTACAGCTACAGTGCTTTTGATTTATAGTCCTTTCCTTCAGAAAGTGCATGTGCTGTGATACCAAATTATTCCCCTTTGATGGATGCTACTTATGTTTGTTGTGTCTGGCAAAGGACCCATAGTAGGTGCATAAGCTCAGTGTTGCCCTGCAGTTGTTGGCAATACAAATGACTACATGATACAGGATTAAAGAGAGGGAAGCATTTCCTCTGAATGAGATGCTATTAATTGCTTAGAATTTTGCAGAAATCTTAATCCAGCAAAATGGCTGCCCCAGGTTGTTCAGTATATCTAGTATATACTTATCAAAATACCGCCCTCATTAAGCATTGTATTCCATGAGCCCTGCTATAAAAGGGCAGATAAGATCTGGTAGCCTTGCCCTGTCCTCCTCATCTGAGAATTCATCCGCACTAAGCAATCTTTATCTTTGATCCAACCCATACATCAATCTCCCAGTATTATTAAAATTAGACACCCTCCCGCCCCATTGGTGCTGATCAGAGTTGTTGTTTTTTCTCCAACCATCACAGAATCCAACAACAAGCACTTATTTTGAATATTATTTCAGTGCCAAATCTATTTGTGTTTTCTCCAAATAGTCTCATAGGATGGAATGGAAATTCTGATTTCTCAATATAATCAAGATCACAATTCCTGGATCATTTGCTATTCAGCACTATAGTTCAAAGGAAGCTAAAATCATTTTGGCTATGATATAGCTTATTTCCACCCACAGAAAATTGCAGGATATCTGATTAACCCATGCATCATTTTTTTTTTACAATTCTCAAGTTCCCTGTAAAATGCTGTTGCGATATAAGGTAATTTGGCAGTAATTGGGACTTCATCATCATATCTTCCTCATTGTTGAGAATTAAGATGTCCTCAAGATTTTGTATGTCAAGATTTTGTAAGATATAGTCTTTGCCCACTATTACCCCTTTTCACAGAGTCACTAGAATAAGTAAATTTAAAATGAATAAAATTATAGTACCATGAATTCTACCCCTGATATTTCATAATTCTAAAATAGGACAGAGGCATCTCTTCCATTTTTGCATGGTCAGTTATTACATTGATATCCAACAGTTTCAGTTGGTGACTCTCAAGTCCATCATCCCTCTGCAAGATAGTGGTTTAATATTAGTCTATCAGTGCACATGCGCTAGTAATGGCATATCTCCACCACCAGGGATCACAGGCGTTACCCTAAATTGACAAATTACTTCTTGTTTTCCCCATTATAATTCATCTGATAGGTAATTTCATTCAGGCTCCGGTATACACTCTGCCTTTGTGTCCACAAACAATAGTATGTCTTACTCCGTTCACATTGTCCAGTTAATTAGGGCTGTTTGTATCTATTTTCCATCAACATTATGTTTATTCAGGAGGCTATTGTGAAGAAAATATTTCTGGAGATTCAAACATCCAAGTAAATAATCATTTGAAAAAGGTACTTTAAATGATCAGGAACAATGATCAAATATGTATATGCTGATATGTTTCACATGGTTGGAAAATAATGGAATCATCCAAAGCAGATTAGAGCCTTATGGAAAGGGAAGTTGTAGATCATGCTGGCTTTTAAAAAGGCTGAGGAACTGGATAATGGTACTGCTGGTGCATATTTGGATAATTAAGAAAGCCAAAGAATACAAAAAAGAATATATAGTCAATATACAATATGTTTCATTGACTATTGAAAGATTTTCACTTGTGTTGATTACGACAAGCTTTGAAATATTCTGAGAAAAATGGGAATATGAAGACATACAAGTTTCCTATAGATAGGACAGGAAGCCATGGTCTGGACAAAACATGGCAAAGTAGGCTGGCTCCAAATTAGGAAAGAAATGATATAATCTAAGTTAAAATAAGGTATACTCCTATTTGTTCATCGTATATGCTGAATACCTGTCAAAGGAAGCTAGATTGCGGGGGAAAAAGACGAGCATGGTTTTCAAATTGAAGGAAGAAATATTAATAATCTTTGCTATAGTGAATCTACTGCTCAACTGAAAATACAAATCATCTGCAAATTCTTATAATGAAAGACAAGGAGCACAGTGGGAAAAAAGGAACTACAATTAAATGTAAAGACTGAACTAATGATAATAATGGCAGCCTTAGAATTGACAATGAACATATTGAAGTGATAGGTGTGATTGGCTTTTAGGATCAACTACCAACGGTGAAAAATTGTACAGTAGACTACCACTCAAAAGAACAGGCATTAAGGCTTTGGAAAACAAAATTAGATGCATCGACTTAGCAAGGGTCAGAAATCTGTAGGCAATAGTTTTCCCTTTGACACTGCATAGAAGTGACAGTTGATGTTGTGGAAGCACCATTCCCCCCATTTTGCATGTTTTAATATAGGCCTTAATTTGGGGGGAGGGGCTTAATTTCATTTCATGCCTATAAAACATGCAGGGACTTCCTATTGGGGGGGGGGGGGGGGGGGGGGGGGGGGGGGGGGGGGGGGGGGGGGGGGGGGGGGGGGGGGGGGGGGGGGGGGGGGGGGGGGGGGGGGGGGGGGGGGGGGGGGGGGGGGGGGGGGGGGGGGGGGGGGGGGGGGGGGGGGGGGGGGGGGGGGGGGGGGGGGGGGGGGGGGGGGGGGGGGGGGGGGGGGGGGGGGGGGGGGGGGGGGGGGGGGGGGGGGGGGGGGGGGGGGGGGGGGGGGGGGGGGGGGGGGGGGGGGGGGGGGGGGGGGGGGGGGGGGGGGGGGGGGGGGGGGGGGGGGGGGGGGGGGGGGGGGGGGGGGGGGGGGGGGGGGGGGGGGGGGGGGGGGGGGGGGGGGGGGGGGGGGGGGGGGGGGGGGGGGGGGGGGGGGGGGGGGGGGGGGGGGGGGGGGGGGGGGGGGGGGGGGGGGGGGGGGGGGGGGGGGGGGGGGGGGGGGGGGGGGGGGGGGGGGGGGGGGGGGGGGGGGGGGGGGGGGGGGGGGGGGGGGGGGGGGGGGGGGGGGGGGGGGGGGGGGGGGGGGGGGGGGGGGGGGGGGGGGGGGGGGGGGGGGGGGGGGGGGGGGGGGGGGGGGGGGGGGGGGGGGGGGGGGGGGGGGGGGGGGGGGGGGGGGGGGGGGGGGGGGGGGGGGGGGGGGGGGGGGGGGGGGGGGGGGGGGGGGGGGGGGGGGGGGGGGGGGGGGGGGGGGGGGGGGGGGGGGGGGGGGGGGGGGGGAGGCCATATTGTTGGAGAAACAGGGTACCTACCTACCGAGCAATATATCTACCACTATATCTATCTATCTTCCTACCTACCTACCTACCAATATATCTATCCATCGATCCATCCATCCAAAAGTTCTGTCTGTCTGTCTGCCTTCCTGCCTGCCTGCCTACCTACCTACCTATCAATATATTTACCTACCTACCTATCTGTCTCTCTTTCTCTATCCATCCATCCATCCATGTTTGAGGCGCCAGCTCCACAGGCACATCAGGAAAGTAGAGCAAAGCCAGTCTGGGAGGGAGGGAGAGAGAGGGGGGGGGGGGGAGAGAGAGACCCGATGCATCAGATTGAAATGAGGCCTAGTTTAGACTGAGGCCCTTTTCCACATTGAAACATCTTTGCCAGCACATTGAAACCTCTTTGGCTTCTATTAAAGGTTTTGTGGATGAAACATGGTCAAGACTATCAGGAAGCTCTCACATTTTGTTGAGGCTTTAAACAGGATCCATTGGACCAGACCTCCACCCTAAAAAAATTACTTTTCCTCAATGAATTATAGTGCCAATTCTGAAGAAGGCAAAACCAAAATGTATTGGTAAATTACAAGGAGAACACACACACACACACACACACCCTTCTAACCCTGCTGGAGTAGGTGATTGGACTAGAATAGATATCTCATTATCTTTCTCCTCCCTCCCTCCTTTATTTCTTTTTCTTTCTGTCCCTCCCTTCCATCCCCCCCTCTTTCTTTGTCCCTTTTTCTTTATTTCCCTTTTCTCTTCCTTCTCTCTTTCTCTCTCTCTTTCTTTTCTCTCTCTTTCCCTCTCTCAGGCTCATCCCATTGACTTGGTGCACTGCTTCGCTCGGACTTGCTTGGGCAGGTTCCTCTGGTGCAGCAGGCTCAATGGGGTGGACCTGAGGAGCTGGCACCTAGAAGGCGGCAGTGCCAGCATGTTTGAAAAGTGGAGCAAAGCCAGAGGTCGGTAATTTTTGCAGCCCAGAATTACAGAAGCTTCTGGGCTGTGCACAAGAAGGGACACACACGTCAATGCAATTCAGCAACATAAAATAAAGAAATACAAATAAAACAAATCAACAAGAATCAGCAAAGCATCTCTGATTAGATTCTATTCACTACTAGTATCTAATCAGAGATGCTTTGCCAATTCTAGTCTAATGACCTGCTCCAGCAGGGTTGGCAGGGAGTGTGTGTGTATGTGTGTGCATGGCTGTCAAAACTCCAAAAACAGGTCAAGTAACTGGGGAGACCAGTCATAATTAGAACACTTGCTAAACAACCGGCCATTAAGTGAGGACCACTTGTATTTGGTTTGCCAGTCACCTGGCCACACTCACCCAGTCACATGCCCACCAAACCACACCTACCCGGTCATGTGACCACCAAGCCACGCCCAGCCAGTCACATGACCAGCAAGCCACACCCAGCCAGTCATGTGACCAGCAAGTCACCCCACCCAGTCACGTGACCAGCAAGTCATACCCTCAAATTAGGCCACGCCCACAGAAATTTGAATCCCACCCCTGGGTGGGGGCATTGAGGTTGAGTTTGTAGCACCAAGGGGGCGGTGGGCTGAAAAAGTTTGGGAACCAACTCAACATGCAACCCTGTGGTGTACCAGTGTTAAGAATAATGGCTGAAGAGATATGATTACCTAATCTGACCCTCTGTGAGCAGCCAGACGGGAAATCCATAATCCAAAGGCAGATTGAATTAGAAAGTCCAAGGTCCAGAAGTTTAGACATTAGTCTACGTGGAAGAATTGTGTTAAACACAGAACTAAAATCCACAAAAAGCATCCTCACATAGCCATCCCGCTGTTCTAGATGAGTCAGAGCTGTGTGAAGAGTGATGGCTATAGCGTCCTCTGTAGATCTATTTTTTCTGTATGCAAACTGGTGTTTATCAAATGTATGCGGAAGACCAGAAATGATGTGCCGGCAGGCCAATTTCTCAAAGTACTTCATGATGATAGGAGTGAGTGCCACTGGTTTGTAATCATTGAGGTTATTGATAGGGAACTTCTTTGGCAGCAGAACAATGGTGGAAACCTTCAAACAAGATGGAACAGTGGACTGGGATAAAGACCGATTGAAGATTCTGGTAAAGACTCCAGCCAACTGATCAGCACAGTCTTTAAGCACTCGGCCAGAGATACCGTTGCTCTTGCTTAAACTAAAAAAATAAAATATTTTCCTTGCTGTCATTCTAAGGAACAATATAAAAGTCAAATGAGGTTTGTATAGTGGTTTAGAAAGCTTTTCTTAAAAAAAAAAAAAAAAAACACTAATGAGAGTGATGTAATTTTGTGGCTTTGAATGATTGTCTTAGCTGCAAAACAATACAGTGCAGCTTTAACAGCAGGCTGCAAAAAGGCAGCAGCTTTTACATTTTTTTTTACTAAAGTTTAGAGTTTCAATAAAGGCTTCCATGATCATATATGATTGGTATATATTATGAATATCACATGGATAACATAGGGAGACTGACATAGATAATAGATGTTCAAAAATAGATTTGCAAAATAGACAGCATTGCATCTTTTTAATGAATAGTTTGTACTATTGGTATAAAGATTTTTTCTGATTACAACTGAATGACAAGTCTTTAAAATTTATTTATAGGTGAGCAGTGAGATATGTGAAGAGAATTTTTGTTATAATATTAGAGAAGGTTGTATATTTTGAAATTGTATTTGTCTTGATGAAGGGAGGAGTCATTTCTTCATATCTTTTTTCTTTTAATTGGTGTTTTATAATTTATTATTAACTATTTCTTAATTTTAAATATTTTTCTGCACTTTTTATTTTTCTTAGTTCTACTAGTTTTTTATTTTTATATTTGTAAATGTTAATAAAATTATTGTAAAAAAGAAATAATGGTTATAAGGATAGAAATTCGGATCATATCTACTGTAATATCTTTTAAAATCTAAGCCGGTTTTACTTTTTATGAGCATTCCTTCCCCATAACTTTACCACTTGTGATTTATTTCACCAATGAGTCTTTTAGAAAATCAGTTAAAGATAATGGATATTTAAAATCAGGATTCTTTATCATTTTTGCTTCATGCTATTTAGAGACATCAAATCTTGTGTTTTCTAAATTACATGTGCCCTGTAAACTATTTTTACCTGTGATTGCTTTTAGTATTGATTCTTAATGGCTGCTTCCTAAAAGATGCCCACTTTTGTGAAGAGTTTTTAGCAGTGGTGGGATTCAATTCTTTTTACTACCGGTTCTGTGGGCGTGGCTTGGTGGGCGTGGCAGGGGAAGGATACTGTAAAATCTCTAGTCAGAGGTGGTATTTGCCGGTTCTCCGAACTACTCAAATTTCCGCTACCGGTTCTCCAGAACTGGTCAGAACCTGCTGAATACCACCTCTGGTTTTTAGAACCGCTCTGTTGTTTTATGTACATATGAAGAGCCCGTAAAAAAGCTGTTTGAACAGGTAGACGTCAATTTATGATAATAATTGGGATTGTAATGTCAGCCAGTGAACGAAGTGGTCATGCATGAAGGAGAAAGCCAGCTCCCATCCTTCCCCTTTGCTTTCAATCTTCCCTGCCAGCTTTCCCATTGACTTTCTGTGGAAGGTGACAGAGAAAATTGCAAATGGCGATCACACGATTGTGGGCACTTGGCAATCATTTATAAATATGAGCCAGTTGCCAAGCACCCTAAATGCAGTCACACTAGAATTGCTTTACAATTCTTAAATTGAGGACAACCTATAAATGATACTAGTAATTTAAGTGGATTTATGCTGTTCTTTACCACCCTCTCTTCTTGTATCAGCTCATGGTCTGTTAGCTATACCTTAAGCTAAGCTAGTTTGGCAGCCATACATGCCATCTCTGTAGTTTCCAGCAGCAGGAAGCATCAATTCATTCTGGCATCCTGAAGCCATCTGTTCCAGCTATATCCTTTCATGTACTCCTTTGAACACACACTTCATTTTTTAAAAGAAAACATTATTATTGCCAAATAAAATATAAACTACATTGAGGTTTTCTGTGGTGTAATACATTGGAACAGTATTAGAAAGGGTGGCGATGTTTTTTGCCATCCCATTATCATTCTCCTGAGCTTTTATTATTTCTTAGAGTTTCTCTGCTTAATCATTCTTCTCTAATAATTTACAGAATAATAATTCTGTACGTTTGAGTTGTATGGGTAAGAAAAATCAAAAACGTAAAATTGAAAGGTGATTTTAGGATTTGATTTGCCATTTCAAAAGGTAGCAAATTATGCAGTAGATTCTGGCTAAGTGTATTGAGTGGGCAACCCACTCAAGAATATTTGGGATGGTAATAGTTGAAGAATTTTGGCCAATGCCACCCAGTGAGCAGAATCTCAAAACAGATTTGGTCCTCCTTTTTTAAAAATTCATATACAATTGTTTTATATTTTGTCTACTTTATTATTTATTTTTATGAGAGATTGATTTTTTTTAATGAATGATTGCTTTTTTAGAATTGTGCCGACTTCAGTAACACAATCAAAGAGGGCTCATAGCTGAAAACTGTTCGCAAGCCAGGGCCAAGGGTTCTATGACTCTGTACCTATCATCAAACACATTTGAGTTTAATTTAGACTACTACTTAGAATATTTGAAATCCTTGGAACAAAGAAAAATGTAATAAATTATGTAGTTAACATAACATATTGGAAATCATGAACATAATATCACATTATACAAGCAGATTATATATCTTTTTCCTCTAGTTCCATGATGGTGAACCTATGGCACGTGTGGTGGAAGTGGCACGCAGAGCCATCTCTGCCGGCATGTGAGCCATCAGCCCAGCTCAGTTTCACTGTGCATGTGTGTGAGCCTCCCGCCAGCCAGCTGATTGTCGGGTATCTGCCACGCATGTGTGGGAGGTGGGGTGCATGCTGGAGATGCATGGGCATGCATGGGGGAGCGCATGGGGTCACGCACGTATGCATGGGGGGCAGGGGAGCGTACGGGGTTACGCGTGCATTGCATTATGGGTGCAGGCACGCGTGCACATGCACATGCGCACTTTTGGCACGTGACAATGAAAAGATTAACCATCAGTGCTCTAGTTTCTCTCTGGTAGCAGCAGCACATAGCACTTGGAGAATGTAAAAAATAAGGACTTAAAAAAAACCTAGAAGCTTTGTATGGACTTTTTACTGAAAGATGGAACTGATGATTTATGGTTTTGGGGATTAGCGTTAAAGAGAAAGGGAAAAGAGTAAGACTGCAATTATTTGATAGAAGGAAAGGCAGAAGTTAAAATTATAGGGGGGTGAGTTCACTTCTTTCCTTTTTTCTTTCTTATATTTTTCCTGTTTTTTGTATATATATAATTTTATATATATAACCCAAAGCTTAAAGTCATCTAATGAGGCCCACCTCCCTGTCATCTCATCAAAGAAGATGAGGTGGGTCTTTGTGGGGGAAGTTTTTCTGCAGTAGCATCCTATTTATGGAATTTTGTCCCCAGAGTAGCTTGACTGGCACCCATCGTAGCATAATTTTGGCACTAGGTGAAAACCTTTCTATTTTCCCAGCCTTTGTTTCTGGCTTTTAATTGTACTTTAATTAAGGTTTTAGTTTTGGATGGCAGCCTCACATTCACCTAGTAGTTTATTTGGTGTTGATATTACGCACTGTGTTTTTATTCAAATAGTTTTTAGTGTGCTTTATCGTAGGGAGCTTCATTTATTGGGTGGTTTAAAAATGTAAATAAAAAGTTCTACCTTAATGGTTTGTGCATTTAAAGAGGCAGTTCTCCAGATTTCTTATTTACAATAATTTGAAGTTAGGTTGACTTGCCAAAATTCTTCTCTAGACTCAGGAGCCTATTTGGGGATTTCATCTGGGAACACATGTGACATAGAGTCATTCCCGGGGCATTTAAGAGAAGCAACTGCTTGATTGTACATTATACGGCCAGAGAGATGAGATCATATGGGGATTGAGCTAAAAGGAATGTGAAATCCAGATGAAGCCAAATCAGAATTACTGCTTTGTTCAGTCATCTGCACCTGTGAATATGGAGGTGGGGAGTTATGAGGCTACTGGACAAGCTCAGGAATGTTCTAGTAATCTTCTTTCTTCCTACCACTTCTTTGCCAATCCTTCCAGCATCTAATCTCTTACTCCTGTATATTTTCATCTTTGAGAAACCTGAAAAAATACAATTTTACATTCAATCTGATTACTAATTACTGACAGGTACTTGCCTAATACAAATCCTAATCATTGCAGGGGGGATTTCTTTCCTATTTCCTTCTACTGCAGTTCTGTCGTTGATTGTTGCAGCCTAATGATCCTAAACTGTTATGCTTTCTGCTATGTTTGGTTCTTTGGAATGAAAGACGTGGCATACCATATGTATTCCCAAAAATGCTGTCCTCAATCCACCTTATGGTGATTTTTTTTTTATTGCTCCACTTTAGGCAGAGACCACATTATCATAAAATCAACCTCGTGCAGTTGTTTTATGGTCTGAACTATATATAGTCTTAGAAAGAGGAAATACAGTGTTTCTTCAAATAATGAATAAACATTTTTTTGACAATTTTGAATTGTCAAATTGAATTGTTTTTTTAAAGTTCTAGCTGTCAAAAAATGGTTATCATTTGAGAATTTTGTGTAAACTACTTAAAGATGAAATTATCTTTCAATTTTTTATTTAGAATTATAGCACCATAAAGTTGAAAAGTGTTATTTAGATATCAAATCTATCCCTCTGTTCACTGCGGGCATCCAGATTAAAAAGCATCTTCAACATATAACTTTCCAATCCTTACATGAAAACCTCTGATGAAAGGGAGCCAAACACTTTCTGATCATTGGTTCTAGTGCCCAACTGCCATTTCCCTTAGGCAGTTTTTCTAATAATTGGTCAAAATTTACCTTGTTATAACTTAAATTCATTATTTCTTGTCCATTATTTTTTGTCCATTATGACTTCTGGAACAGAAGAGAGAAGGTCTTGATATTCTTATATGTGACTTCCTGTCAGATACTTCCTATATTTATCTAGTTTTATGCTATGCCCCATATCTATATGGTCACCATTTAGATTCAACCAGATCAAAAATTACTGCCCTTAATAGACTTAAAAGCAGGAGGAAAGAATGTTAAAGCAAGGTCTATGTAGACCTACAAACCAGAAAAAGACACTATGCTAGGAAAACACCAATTACTGTTGCTTGAAATGAAACGTTGGTTCATCATATAAAATTAACTACACTTAATTTTTTTTAAATATCATAATGGATACATTACATAATGTTCGGATGAATGTCTAGTATTTCTGTTAACTACTAAAAGTTAAGAGAAGCAAAATTCTAGTTATTGATATGTGCATGTTCATATTACCATTGACTAAACAGTCCAGAGGTTACACACCAGAAAATGTCTGTGGTGATTCTCCAGGTCATGATTGTCCCAAAGGTGCTTTTTCAAAAGGCAAGTGGTCTTTCTTTGTTTTTCCTTGAAGACATTTCACTTCTCATCCAAGAAGCTTCTACAGTTCTTCAGAAGTGAAACCTCTTCAAGGAAAAACAAAATCTAGTTGCCGTTTGAAAAAGCATCTTTGGAACAGACCAGAGAAGGTAAGGTTTAATCCCATTCCAATTTTACATAGGTATCCAGTAATGTAATGGTACTAGATAAGTTGGAAAAGCTTATAAATCCATCTGGGATTGTGGTTGGACTATTACTGTTTCAGAACTATGCTTTGACAATAACATGTAGAAAGCATTCCATTGAAATGACTGGTTGTCCTGCCAGTCATTGACATGATACTTGACTGCCCATCTGTTCTTGTCTGGAATCTTCATCTGTCAAATAAAAAATAATAATCCTTTATTTCATAGGAGAACTATTTAGAAATGAGCATTGGACTTGGTACATGGCATTTTGGAGAGCTTCACAAAAATATTGGATTTTTTTTTTATATGTTACGTACTGTATGTATATGTGATACATGATATGTATATTATAGTATACTAACAATATGGAATGTGGGGAAGGGACATATAGAATTATTAATGTTAATTGTGCAACATTAATGTTTTTATTGTAGTTTGTTTAACATACTATCCCAGGCTTGCAATTCTGCTCATATATTACTTTAGCATTATATATGTTTATTTCTCTTCTGTCATGTTTTCATAAAATGCTAAATAATAATTAATAATCAACACTGTACAAAATGTTACTTAGCATTTAATTCTTTGAATTATACTTCATAGTGCTGCAATCTTATAATATGTATATAATTTTACATAATGACATTTGTAATAGGTATGTTATCCTCTGAAAATTGGTCGCCTTATCTGCTTCTGATAATGCTCAGTGTATACCGAAAAACTCCTGTACTAATTTTGTCCAGCTCTGAAGCCACGTAGTTCATGCATGAGATTGTCAGACATGAGTAGTTGCAGATGTCAGTGCGTCAGTGGCAAGGAGCCGGGAAGATGGATTAAGGCTTAGTCACTGAAAAATGCATGCCAGCACATCTGAAGCACCAACACTGCGCCACCTCATAAGGAAAATGTGTCATGACCAGAAATCGATAACCTCTTGGAGGCAATATATTTGATTAATTATACTGGCGCATGCTTGGCAGTGTAGCTTCATCTAGCATTAACTTAATACTGTTTGCATGAGGCAGTGTTGTAACCACATTCATAAGTCAAAAATAATTTTGCTTTGAAAAGTTAATAATATAATAATGTCTCTGTTGCAGGTTTTATGTCATATATTAATAATTGCATGATTTTTTTTTACTTATGAGCTACAATAGCATTCATTTAACTTAAAATAGCATAAAATGGTTGCTTTCTAGAATGAAGATGCTGTAATATGCCTCATTTCCCATCAGTTGGTAGTTACTGTGAAGTTAAGAAGAGAACCACTGGAATGGCTCTTTATTAAGCACTGAACTCCTCATTTTTCATTCTTTATTCACTGACAGAAATTGAAACATGTAACACCTGAAGCCATGGGTTACTTCTAGACATGTATCAATTTGGGTGGAGATTGGATGAGAGTTGAACAAAGTGTGGCAATTTATAATATAATTTGTCTTGAGATCTGAAAGGCAGGAATTCTGGTTGATGACGTTTGTTTATATTTTTTTCCTATTTAAAGTTCTGTTAGGTATTGAAAACAATTTGAAGTATGCACCATTATAAAAGTCAAAACTTGTCTGTTTTGGAGGATATGCTGTTCCTGGACAAATGCATGAGCTTGGGACAGGGCAGTGGAAAGCATGAGGTTTGAGAGCTTGCTAAACATTGACAAAGGATGAGGGCAGGCATGTCTGTAGGAGGTGTCCAGAAAGTCAATATAGAATAGGATTCAAAGGGACCTTGGAGGTCTTGTAATTCAGCCCTCTGCTTAAGTAGGAGACGTTATACCATTTTGAACAAATAGTTGTTCAATCTCTTTTTGAAAATCTCCATTGATGGAGCACCTGCATAACCCATTCCATGAATTAATTATTCTCAATAATAGGAAATTTCTCCTTAGTTATATGTTCAGTCTCTCTTTAATGATCTTTCACCTATTACTTCTTGTCCTGCCCTCAGGTGCTTTGGAGAATAGACTGACCCGTCTTCTCTGACAGCCCCCGAAATATTGGAAGTCTGCTAACATGTCACCCTTAAACTTTCTCTGTGATAGGCTAGGCATACTTAGTTCTCTTAACCATTCATCATACGATTTAGCTTCCAGAATCCTTATCATCTTTGTTGTTCTTCTCTGCACTCTTTCTAGGGGCTCAGCATCTTTTTTGTATTGTGCCAATCAGAACTGGACTCAGTATTCCAAGTGTGGCCTCACTAGTACAGTATAGAGCGGTATTATCACTTCTTGCGATCTTGATGCTATCCCTTTGTTGATGCATCCTACGACTGCATTGGCAATTCTCTGCTTGGCCATCTAGTGTAGCAGCTCGGATAGCATCAGGAAGTATATACAGCATTCTGAATTATATCACTATGTATCAATTAGAAAAGGACACCTAAAGAAAATTGCTATGAATGGATTGTAGACCTGTTCCATTTCTGATATATTAGTAACAAGAGCTTGTTAGTAGAAATAATAAAAGAATAACGACTTTCCAATCAAGCAAAATAACTTAACAAAATATTTTATATCTTATATATTACATGAATCTTAAAATACTTAATTTATGGATTTCTGGGTTTTTGAAGCATAGATAGAAATTAAATGTACTTAACATTCTCATGAGAAACAAGTGTTTGTATAAATCCAAATACTGCCTGTAATCATCTCTTTCATTGACAAATCACATTAACTGTGTCCTGTTCTGAATATCTATGGTTAGCTAATCAGATGAATTTGGATTTTAGTATGAGAAAGGTATAAATATCTGTCTATTCATTTTTTCCAGATGCACATTGTATTTAGCGGTATTATCACTTCTGCCATATTCTCACCTTTTATCCCTAAGCTATAAAACCACAAATATTGTCATTCATCATAGAGAAAACATTTTGATGTTTTTTTCTGCAACTTTTCTACCTCTACAAGTAACATTTTTCACACAATATTTCAAGTGTGCTCACACCATAAGATTTGTTAAAGAACGATATTGGCAGTATTATTTTAATTCCTTGTTAATCCTCGATGTGAAACTTGTAACTGCTCAACACTCCAGTTTTGAGGGTGGGTGGGCAGGGTTGTCATAATACACATTGTTTGCATGTTGAAATATAAATTAGATTACAATGCCCAGTGTAAAGTTAATTTTATGTTCTTCATTGCTTTTTGTTTGTTTGTTTTAAATATCCAAATATTGCTAATTCCAGTTCCATTTTAAATGTATTAGAAAGCATCAGTTCCAAAACAGATTCTTGGGAGATTCTTTTTAACCTCATATGTCACTTATGAAAGCTCTCCATTGATGTTTACCACTTGTTTCTTGTTTTTTTTTTTAATCAGCTACCAATGAACCAGAGGACTATTTTCCTCTGATTCCATATATGCTTAATTTACTCAGAGGTCTACATAAGATTCTTATGTACTTGGAACAATAGTAGCCCTATGTTTCTTATTTACTATCTTTCCTTTCCAGTAAGTTTGTTTCTGCTGTTACTTCATACTGTAATTGTTGCAGCTGAATCTGTATTTATACTGGTTTTTATTTGGTTGTCAACTGTGAGTCTAAACACCACTTAAAACTTAATACTCTTGTATTTAATAGTTGACAAATCACACCGTGAAACTTAACATTCTGCTTAGGCTAAGTCTTTACAAAAATATAGTGATTGTGAAACAGTGTATATAAAATAGAAACATCATTTGTTCTTCAATTTATATTAATTATTGCATTGTTACCACCAGCATTTTTAAGAGCTGGTGAGAAATTCTATTAAATATTAAATAACACTTTTTATTTCTAAAAAGTCATCTAACTGGAGCTATGGTTGCAAAAAGCTGAATATTGAGAAAGAGAAAGAAAAAGATACTATAATTAGTTTCAAGAAGGCACCATAAGAACTTACATACTTTGGAAAGTTGATGGGAATAGATAATGGAATAGAACAGGGGTCCCCAAACTTGGCAATTTTAAGACTTGTGGACTTCAATTCCCAGAATTCTCCAGCCAGCATAGTTTTAAAGTTGCTAAGTTTGAGACCTCTGGAATAGAGGAATGCTTGGCAAGGTTGAAGGAAGTTGAAGGTTGAAGGAAGTTGAACAAGGGTAAACAATAGATAAAATGAATGGCTGGAACTAAAGGGATCATGGAATGTTCTTGAAAGAGCTGATGATTATTGTTAATTCAATAATTATTTAATAAATTTATACAAAATATTACTTGTATGAATTGTTTTCTCCTATCTTGCTTTCATTGTAGCATACAACTGTTTTACCCTTTATATTAATTGAGATGAGAACGACCCATCATGAATATCCCAGCAGGACCTATGGACTGATTGCTGTGTGCACTATTTCAGTTTGCTACATATTATGGTAAGGAATCCATTTTCACATTGTGAAATCTAATCACTTATATCTCAGTCTTGCCAAGCAGGTTTTGATAAAAAGTTTCACGCTGTGGTTTTTATGATACTTATATCAGGCTTATATTTTTAGGGACTTTCCCCCCACCCCCTCCATAAGACATTATTTAGGTATTTTTTCTATGCCCCTCTCTTTTTCCAATCAACAGAATTAAAAATATTTTTAACTGTTCAATTTCACAAAAGTGAAGTGTATTCAAGTAAAGGTGGATGCAGACCACAAGAGTTAGCTTGGGTCTCAATGTGAGGATTTATGCAGAAAGGCACTTTACCTCAAAGCAAATGAAACATTGCCCAAGTCAAGCTAGTATCTGATTCTGAAACAGGATTAAGAAGCCTAAAACTTTTATCTTCTGTATTGATTAAAATAGGAAAAGTACAAATTGTAACCTTTGTAAGGCTCTTCGGAAGAAATGAAATCATCAGAGAATAGATGAAAAAAAAAACCTTCTAATTTTTAAATGAGAGTATTAAGTGTTGCATTTTTCATCTCTGACATAATTAGATGACATATGGAGGTAAAACTGTGCCTTCTGAGATTTATTGGCCAGTTTCGAGCTAATAGATACAAATTGGGGGATTGCAAAAGGGCGTCTTTGCATCTTCACAGTTTGGCTGAGGAACTTTTTGTTAATTCTTTTTGTTGTTTTAACTGCTGAGGTCTGTAAATGGTGGAGGGAAGGGAAGGGAGGGAGGGAGGGAGGGAGGAAGGAAGGAGAAGAAACCTTCCTTGGAAGAAGGATGATCTATAGCAGTGGCCCCCAACCTTTTTTGTGCCGCGGCCCGGTACCAGCATCACAAATGATCCGCGGCCTGGTACTGGCATCAGCACACATGACAAGGCAAGGCGAGCCGAGCGACCGGCCAGCCAGCCGTCCCCCGCTTCTCCCCGCCACCTTCAACTCCTCCTTTGTACCTTTGTTGATGGGCTTCACTTCGGGACGGCTTCGGGACGGTCGCTCGGCTCGCCTTGCCTTGGGTGCTGAAAGAATCCTCGCGCCTTAGTTTCGTTTGAAGCCCCCCCCCTTCGATGAAACTAAGGCGCGAGGATTCCTTCAGGACCCAAACGCCGCTTTCCAACCGGAAAAGCTCATCCGGAAGCACTTTCTCGTCAAACAAGATGGCGGCGCCCAGCAAACCGGCGGCCCGGTAGGAAATGTTCCACGGACCGGTGGTTGGGGACCCCTGATCTATAGAATCAGGAAGAAGTATAAATAATGCAAAATCACAATGTTGCCCCACTCTACCCAAAGCCAAATCAGTTCTGTAAGAAATCTAATATGTCCTCCTAGTTCCAGGGCTATAACCTCTACTTTCAGATTCTGAAACCATAATATTCCAGGATGTGGGTTTTGTTGCCTTACTTGACAAAAAGCATTTCTTTTTTAGACCAAGACTATTTTCATAAATCAGGGAATAATCCAGTGGCAAAGTAGGTTTCTTGAATATCTGAAAATAGTTTGCAGTGTTAGCATGTCTGTAAATGTTGTTAGTCTATAGGCAAAAGTTGAAATTGCAATGATTTCTAACACTTTTACAAAGAAACAAAAAATTCATTTTGTGTTCCCATATTAAAAGAGAAATGTGTGCATTTAAATTCTCCCCCCCTTTTTTTCCCTTCACTTACCTTGACTAGAAATTCAAACCATTTCTTTTTTTTCCAGGCATATTCAGTATTAAATTACCTGTTATTTTATAAGACCGGAAAATGGTAGGGACTCAACTAAATGGCTACAGCATGGGACTCTAAAATGAATTTTAATGCATGTTCCCTTCTGCTTATCTAATAATAAGCAGTACAACAATTGTACTGTTGGAAGGCATTCATTAGAGTTAATAACAAATAATCTTGTATGGAAGCTTTATGCCTAAGGTTGATCAAGCCATTATTGTGCAGTATTGAGTTAGCATGCATTCAAGGAGGAAAGAACTCTACAACAGAGGCCATCAGGTAATGTTTCCATGACAGCAGTACTACTTTTTGCAATTCCCTATATAGACATTGCAAGAATACTGCTAATGCCACTCTTCCAGAGAAGAGAAAGATAGCGAGACTAATTGTATACAGCAGATCTTAGCTGGTCTAACTGGGTAGTCATAGATAGTTCTGTCTTTATATTTGATGTAGAATTTAAGTCAATTATTTTTTCATTGTTAAAATGATCTTTTGTTTATTTGTAATGTTGCTCTGAGGGCAACAAACAGTGACAATTTATTCAAGGATATAGATAACAGGGTTCAAAGGTTCTAGGATTAATCCTGTACTGCTTCCAGCTGGAAATCTATTCCAAATTCGGTTGAAAAATTGTTTGTAGAGACAATGTTAATTAGAGAATAAGATTACTATATCTTAAAGAAGTGTTCCAAAAAATGAATTCGGCCTCATTATCTTTCATCTCTTCAAAACAACTGCTGTTAATCAGAATATTCACATACAAAGCTTCTGCAGTAAAACTTAAATCAGTAAGAATTAATTTTTGCTATTGGAAATACAACATCTAAGATAAGATATGTGGTTTCTGTTGATAACAGCACAATTAAAGGGATGAGAAATTTTCTACTGATTTCAATAATGCTTTTTCAAAAATATGCTTAGCACATTTATCTTGATTTTTTATTTATTTTTATTTATTTGATTTGTCAATCGCTTACAAGATAATAGGTATAAGTATATACATAGTTATGAATACATGAAATGGGTACATATAAGAAAAATAAAAGAAACAATAGGACAGGGACGGTAGGCACGTTGGTGCGCTTATGCACGCCCCCTACAGACCTCTTAGGAAAGGAGTGAGGTCAATAGTAGACAGTCTAAGAGTAAAGTTTTTGGGGTTTGGGGAAGAAACCACAGAGTCAGGTAGAGTATTCTGGACATTGACCACTCTGTTGCTGAAGTCGTATTTCCTGCAATCAAGTTTGGTGCGGTTAACCTTGAGTTTGTATCTATTGTGTGCTCTTGTGTTGTTATGGTTGAAGCTGAAGTATTCATTGACAGGTAAGTCATTGCAATGTATGATTTTATATACCATACTTAGATCAGACTGAAGACGGCGTAATTCAAGGTTTTCTAGGTCTAGAATTTCAAGTCTGGTGGCATAAGGTATTCTACAACGAGTAGAGGAGTGGAGAACTCTTCTTGTGAAATATTTCTGGACTTTCTCAACTGTGCTAATATCAGATACGTAATGTGGGTTCCAGACTGATGAGCTGTATTCGAGTATTGGTCTAGAAAATGTTTTGTATGCTCTAGTTAGTAGTGTGATATTACCAGAGAAAAAGCTATGTAGAATTAGGTTAACAACTCTTAATGCCTTTTTGGCTATGTAGTTACAGTGGGCTCTAGCACTTAGATCATTAGAGATGAGTATTCCAAGGTCCTTTACAGAGCTTGGATCATCAACAAGGTCTTGTTAGGGGGTAGTGAAGCAGATGGAAACATTTTCTGAGAGTTTCTCATACAAAGCATTTTGGGACACACCACATTATTTCCCCACAAAAAAAATATATTTAAGGATCATAGTTTCACATTAAATTTGGTCAGGCTAACTGTTCACTTATATCTGTATTGTCTAATCCAAAGGTTGTGAATGTACAATTCCAAACTTGTCTTTTAAACAACAGAGCTACGCTGACCAATTGCAAACTGATGTGTAGTCTAAAATACAATAAAAATGGATCATTCTATGCAGGTTCAGATTGGTTTCCAGATTTATTTTCTCATTATGAACTTTTTATGAACTGATCCTGTTACACAAAAGAGAGGATAAGGCAGGTGGGGGGAGACACAAAAAGTTATGTGTGGTGGTGCAGTGGTGGTGCAATATTTCAGGATAACTCTGCCCTCAGCCAGAAGTTTGATCTTGACTGGCTCAAGGTTGTCTCAGCCTTTCATCCTTCCAAGGTCAGTAAAATGAAGACCCAGATTGTTGGGGGCAATATAACAACAGTGTAAACTGCTCAGAGAGTGCTGTAAAGCACAGTAGAGCAGTATATTAGTCTCCTGTTACTATTGCTAGTTTTGTTTCTATCTATAGAATCTATCATCTGTCTTTCTATCTATCTCTATTATATCTATCTATCTATCTATCTATCTATCTATCTATCTATCTATCTATCTATCTATCTATCATCTATCTTGTTTTAATTGCTTGAATTCTTTCATTATGGCTTCCTAACTTTTTTCATTAAAGAAATAAAGATTACTTATTGAAATTCTAATGAGCTTATGTAAATATTTTCAGTCCTTCTTGTTGAATGAAGCATGGGTGCATGGATAGAAAGAGACAGACCACCGATCTGTGCAGTGCTTCGGCTTCAAAGGCAAAAATGGGTTTTAGAGCCTCAGGGAAGTCACACATAATACTTGCAATCTCTGAAATCAGATAGCTTTTTTCAGAGCTCAGTGCTGAGAAAAATATGCAGCTGCTTTATGGAATTGCAGACAGGTGTTACACAAGTACCCACGCATAAGTTTTGGGCTTCAAATCTGAATATATCACTGTTGCATATGCCTGATATAGACAACAACTTTGAATAGGCTGTCAGCCCCACCAGACTATCAAGAATCAACTCCATGGAAAGGCTAAAACTACTTTTATTGAGAGTGGCTATAAACATAATTTTTGAATCTAATTATGCTGTTTCTCTTTTCCTTCTTATATTCCAGTGTTATTAGGGAGGTGTCTGGGCCATATGTATTTGTTGTGTACTTAATTTATGTTTTTCTCCTTGCTGTTTTTGTAATGAATCAGATCTATCTCTTTTGAGATCATCTTCCTTGCTTTTTACAGATATCTCATTTTTTGTTACCTTTGATAATGTTAAATATATTGGTTGGAAATCAAATAGTGCTACTGTTGATGCATAGAGTGGGTTAGATCTGTAGGTTTGTGCTCTGATGGAGGGATCCTTCTGTGAAGGAAGAGAACCGTTGTCTTCTACTCAGGATAGGGTCTATAAAAGCTGTAATTCTATACTAATTTAATTGGATGTAAACCCCATTATGTGACTTGTTTCTGAGCAATCATGCATTGGATTGAGCTCTTAGGAAAACAAGTGACTTATTTATTATGTTTTTAATTGAATACTTCATTATTAATAGTATTTTCTGTATGTGTTTTTTCTTAGGGTCTGTTGGATATATCATGTGACTGGGGTTTGGGTATATCCTCTCCTGGATTACCTTGGTTCAACTGCTAAAATTGTCTTCTTTGCCACTGTAACTGTAGTAATAAACATCTTTTACTTGCTGGGTGACATACTAAACAACTGCATATGGGATACACAAAAATGTGAGTATCAGATTGAGAAACTTTTTTGAATACAAAATCATACTTTAGTTATATTTATTATATATGTTTACTATTACTGTTGAAATGTTTTTACAGAGTAACTCCATTATTTCTTCAAATGTAAATGTAATAATTATTTCACATATTATTATTACAAATAGGTTTGGACAGCAAATGAGGTGATTAATGCTAGCTCATAGCTAAAAGCATATGCCTGATTAGCCTTTTTTGCTTCTTTCCTATCTCTTTCCCCCTTTTCGTTGATTTATTACCTGATATTGACTGTGCTCATAGAAACACTAAATCTAATTATGGAATTAACCTTTTTCCTGGATTTGATCAATAGTCAACCAGATCCCCTGGATTTATATAATATAACAAAGTCACACTTACCCCACCCTACCCATAAAATAGAATAGAAGTAGGATGTATGGAGCTAGGTTTTTTTTTAAGTTTTATTATTTTTTTAGACAAACATACACAAACACAACATAAAAACATCAAGCCATCTTCCACTTATGTACATACAGTGTGTCAGTTGGTTTACCAATTGTTTTGTGCATCCACTTCATAGTCATCACAATTACTTGTATATGTTCTCATAATTATCTATCAAATATTCCAAAATACATTGATATCATTGTTAATCAATCATTTGACTATACTATTATTTGTTCATGTTATGCAAGATAATCCAAATTTTAATTGATTTATTTTCTGACTATTCTACCCCATAATTATATTATGATTATGATAAAGATAATACGTCTTTATATATTATTTATATTCTGAAGTTCTAGATATTTCATTACCATATTTTATTGTCTAACCATTGATAAAATAAATCCCAAATCTTATAAAATTGTTTATCTTCTTGTTCTCTAATTTCAAATGTCAATCTACTTATTTCAGCACATTCCATTATTTTCTTAATAACTTCCTCCTGCGTTGGTTTTTTCTCATTTTTCCAGTTTTTAGCAAATACAATCCTAGCCACTGTTAATACATTTACAATCAAATATTTCAATTCCTTACTGTATATTTCAGGTAAAATTCCCAATAAAAATATCTCTGGTTTCAAGTCTATGTGGTTTTTTGTCATTTTTTCCAACCATGTGTGGATTTTAGTCCAATACCTTTTAGCCTCCGCACACGTCCACCACATATGGTAATATGAACCAGGTATCTGATGACATTTCCAACATTTTTCAGATTTGTTCTTAAACATTCTTGCTATTCTTGGTGGTGGTAGATGCCACCTGTAAAACATCTTATAAAAATTTTCTTTATATGCTGTTGACATTGTCATTTTATAATTTTGAGACCACAATTTTTGCCATTTCTCTAAATCCCATATCCAAAACTTTTTCCCCAAGCAATCATTGTTTCTTTAACTTGTTCTTTTTGTAACTTAATTTCTAATAAATATCCATACAATTTTTTAATCATCTTTTCATCAGTACCTGTCAAGATCTTATCTGAATCAGTCAATTTATCATAGAAATCTTCTGTTTTGGAATCTTTATCATATCTAGAGCATATTTGCGCATATGAAAACCAATTCATCTTTATACCTTTTTCCTCTAGTTTTTGCATAGATTTAAGTTCACCCTTTTCATTCAATATTTCACAATATCTGTTTGTTCCTTTTTATATGTTATAGGATAAGAAAATGCTTCAATAGTCGATAGCCAGACTGGAATTTTCAAATAACATTGCCTTTTAGTCTTCTCCCAATTTAACCACAGAGCCTCCCGTATATAATGTCTTCTAAAGTACCCCTGTGTTTTAGTTCCCTTGTACCATAAGAAGGCATGCCACCCCAACAACAAATCATGTCCTTCTAATGTCAGCAATCTAGTATTTCTTAATGTTATCCATTCCTTAACCCACATCAGATTTGTAGCTTGATAGTATAACTCCCAATTAGGGAGGCCAAATCCTCCTCTTATTCTAGCTTCTTGCAAGAGTTTTAGTTTTATTCTCGCTTTCTTACCCTGCCATATATATTTCAACACGATTTTATTTAGATCTTCAAAGTAATCTTTCCCTAGCCTAATTGGAATTGTTTGAAACAAATATAAAATTATGGGTAATATATTTGTCTTGATAGTTGATATTCTCCCTATTAATGATAATTGTAAGTTTTCCCATTTTGCCAAATCTATCGCTATCTGTTGCTTAAGTTTAATATAATTATTCTCTTTAAGTATGCTACATCTTGTTGTCAAATATATCCCCTAAATACTTGATCTTATTTGTGACCTGAATTTTCAAAACATCCGCCAATTCTTCCTTTTGTCTTAATAACATATTGTCAAAATCTTTGTTTTGTCTTTATTTATTTTCAGACCAGCTACCTTTCCATATACCTCTATCTTTTATATCAGTTTTGGTGCTGTTTCTAATGGATCTTCTAAAATGAAAACCAGATCATCTGCAAATGCTTGCAGTTTAAATTCTTCCTTTTTAATTTTCATCCCTTTTATATCCTTTTCTTCTCTAATATTTCTATTTAGCACTTCCAAAGTTAACACAAACAACAGAGGTGACAGTGGGCAGCCTTGTCTTGTTCCTTTTCTTATGTCAATAGAATCCGTCAATTCTCCCTCTATCATTTTGACGTTTGCTTATGATATATAGCTTCTATTGCATGGATAAATTTTTTACCAAAGCCCATCTGCTCCAACTGTAATAACATAAATCGCCAATTCACATTGTCAAAAGCCTTCTGTGCATCTAAGAATATCAAAGCCATTTGTTTTTCAGGATGTGCCTCATAATATTTCAAAGTGTCCAAAATTATTCTCATATTATCTTTAATTTGTCTCTTTGGCAGAAATCCATTTTGATCAGGATGAATAAAGTTATTTAAGTATTTTTTGAGTCTTTCTGCCAATATTGAAGCAAAAATTTTGTAATCTGAGTTTAGTAGGGAAATAGGTCTATAGTTCTTGATTTGTAGTGGGTCGGCATCTTCCTTTGGGACAAGTGTAATATATGCTTCTGACCATGATTTGGGTGTCCTCTTCTTTGACATAACTTCATTCATAACTTCTAACAATGGGAGATTCAACAATTCTTGTAATGTCTTATAAAATTCCGCTACAAGTCCATCTGGACCTGGTGCCTTTCCATTATTTTGCTTCTTAAGTGCTTCAGTTAACTCCATCATCGTTATATTACTTTCTAACATTATTTCAATCTCTTTAGGTATCTGGGATAAGTTAGCATTCTGTAAGTACTGTTTAAC